>NC_134732.1:14664307-14967337 GCF_049634645.1 Pelodiscus sinensis | reverse complement strand
CATCTACACAGTGCCAAATTTTGAAATAACTTGCTATTTTGAGACATTTCTTAATCCTCATGCCATGAGGTTTACCGGGATGGCGAAATAGCACGCCCGTTATTTCAAAAAATATTTCGAAATAGCAGGCGGCTTGTGCAGATGCGGGGTAGCTATTTAGGGATAAATCCAGTATCCCAAAATAGCAGTGCAGTGTAGACGGACCCTTAGAGACAAACCAAAAGTATATATAGATAGTACCATGAGCTTTCATGGGCACAACTCACTTCTTCAGATGATGAATCAGTTAGTCACATCTTTGCTATAATAAGTTGTCACTCATGAGATGGCTCATTGGTCTGTTCCTTCAAGATGCTTGGCATCTATTGAAATTAATGAGTTGAAAGCACTTCACGTATCACAGTAGATGCTGAGTGCCTCGTTTGATTGGACCCTAGGGAACCACACTGTAACACTCTTTCCTGAAAAGTAAAGGAAGGAATCTTTCTTATCATGTAACATACCTTCTGAATGATGCTTAGAAGAAGTAGATGAACTAAATCATAGACTTCTTGAACTGGTTTCACTCTACTCCCTACTTGAATTGAATCCATTCTTGACTGATATATTGTAAATGTTCCAGAAACTTGAGCTACAGAAGCCCAATATTTTTTTCAGCATCCAGGAGAGTGTGAGTTGGTTTTTGAACTGTGTAAAAATACCACATGTGTTTATTAATGTGAAGGCTATGATTGTTTCCAATATTTTTTTAAGTAATACTAATTACTATTTATACAAGTGTTTCAAATCACCTTTTTTCATGAAATGATGGAATTGTGCCAACAAAAGTGCATATGTTCTGAAATACCATATATCCGTGGGGGGCATCTTGTATCCTGTGGGCCAGATGCAGCCCATTGAGGCTTTATGTGATGCAAGACATTTTTTCACCGTTGCTCTCACATAGGGTTCCCAGGTTCCACTAGTTTTTTTTCTATTTAGTTTTTTTCCCTGCCAGTATTTCTAAGGTGACACGCACATAAAGCAAGGGCATGTGAAGTAAGTTGTGTGCTGACTGCACACAAAGTTGACTGTAAAAGCTATGTGCTTCCTCTGCAATTGATCAAATTGCTGCTATGGTTCAGTTGGCACACCCTGCAAATTTTAGGTATGCAAGCACAGTTAGCTAAACTACCTTATCCTGGGAGACCGTCTTGGTTATGACAATCTTGCTGCTCACTGAGATGGATGGCCACTCATGCGGTTCACTCATTAGCCTAGATTATCCATCGTTGCCATGTATAATAGTGCTACTGAGAGCAAAATAAAGGCTTTGAGCTATTGCATGCCAAAGTGAACAAATGGAGGTTGGACAATCCATAAACTAACAGAATAATACTTTGTGAAATGTACGTATATTTTGCACTGTCTTAAACGTTATTTCACCCTGTGATTAAAGACAGCCTAATTACCCATTGTTGTCAGCTTTCACAAATTTGTTTTGAATCTTATGTTGTTTGATGTCTTTCTTTAAAGATCATTTTCCAGGAGTCAGGTGACTGCAGGAGAAGCTCATCTTTTTTAAAGAGAATTTCTATCCCTTGTGGTTGCCTAGAAATCCTTGAAAGCACTTTCAAGGCACAGAGATGAAAAGTCAAATGAAAAAGACAATAGTTTTAAAAAAAAGAAAAAGAAAAAAAAGAAAATAAACTTGATTTTTTTAAAAGTCTGATTCATTACTTTTGAATCATTTTGGTGACATTAGTGGTTTATATTCAGTCTACCGGCTAATTCCTATACAGAAAATTTCTGAAAATAGAATGGCAAGCAATTTTTTAAATTAGTTCCTACAATAACTGAACTGTGATAATTTTATGCGGGGAAAAAGGAACTTTCTAGAAAGCTCATGAAACTAATAGGGATGTTAGCCTGGGCTCATCGGTTAACCCACATGGTTACATCCCTTCAGCTCCCCGCTGCCCCTGTATCAGAGGCAGGGAAGGGGAGGGAGGAGCTGGTGCTCATGGGGCGCTGTCTTTTAAGCTTTTCAACTTTTTTAGCTTTTAACCCAGCTCCCCGTGGGCACTGGCGCCTGTGGAGCTGCCTGCCCCCTCATGCTGCTGGCTCGGATACAGAGACTGCAGCACGGGAGGTGGAGCTGTTGCATGCAGGGAGCTGGCTCCTGCAGAGTCAGCAGAGCGGGGTCAGGCCGGAGCTGGTACTTTTTTTGGGGGAGGCCATTTAAAAAACAGCTCCCCATGAGTACCGATTCCCATGGAGCCTCCTCCTCCCCTATGCTTCTGCCTCTGATAGAAACATCACGGGGCACTGGGGAGTCTGGCAGGAGCCAGTACATGTGGGAAGCTGGCTCCCCATGCGTGCCAGCTCCCATGGAGCCACCTGTTCCTCCCCCCCCCCCCCCCCATGCTGCTTCTTCTGTATCCGAGGCAACAGTCTGGGGGAGGGAGGGTCTGTGTGCCTGCCCTCTGCATGTGAATGTGTAACTACTGGAAATTTCAGTGATTACATTCACAAAAATATTATTTTGAAAAGCAGAGAACTATTATAGAACTTTTTATGGTCCTCCATTTTGAAATGAGAGTTGCTGTCATGGAACTTTAGGAGGTATATGTGTGCATTGTAAGTGTACATTTATGTATATATACCATATTATCTATTGTATGTATTACCATATTTTCCGGCGTATAAGGCGACTGGGCATATAAGACGATCCCCTAATTTTCCAGTTAAAACATAGGTTTTGGCCTATACTCGCCATATAAGACTACCCCCCCTTCTGAGGCAACACCATTTAATAACATCAGATTTGATTTAAATAATTTTAATTAAAATGGTTTTGACTTACCGGTACTTAAAATCCTTCAAAATCCTCATCATGTTCATCCTCTGACATCATAAGTCATCAATGACATCTTGTGGTACATTTGTAAGACAGTCATCATATGGATCTAATTCCGAATCAGATGGTGTGGCTTCAGCTTCGGCTTCCCCTTCATCTTGCCACAAGAAGTCGTCCTCCATACCATCCAAAGAATTTGATATGCCACACTTCTTGAAAGACTTGATTACTGTTTCTGCATCAATATCATTCCAGGCTTTTATGACAAAGTTACACAAAATATCCAATTGTGGCGCACGCATGTTTCCTCCTTTTGTGAATGATTTTTCGCCGCTAACCATCCACTCATTCCACTGTTCTCGAATGCGATCTTTAAATGACTTGTTTAGGCATACATCCAGTGGCTGTACCAATGATGTCAATCCTGCAGGAATAACTGCCGCATCTGTGTTTATTCTTGCCAGCCTTTTCTTTGTGCTGGTAGTTAAATGAGCCCTGAACATATCCCACACCAGTAGGCTACGTTCTTGACGAAGTCCACCTGGTCGCCTACTCCATATATTATCAAGCCATAGCGTTACCCCTTCTTCATCCATCCAGCCTTTTTCATTCACATGTACAAAAACTCCAAGAGGGAACTTGATTTTCGGCATTGTTTTTCTTTTAAAAATAATCATTGGTCTTAGTTTGGCGCCATCAGCTGTACATGCTAGTACCACTGTAAAACTGGACTTCTCATGTTCTGTTGCTTTAATTAACACTGTTTTTGCACCTTTTGGATTAACAGTTTTATTTCCAACCATATCGAAATTCATAGGAGTTTCATCCATATTTCCGATCTGACTTAACGCATAGCCATGTTTCTTGCACTGTTGTAATACATATCGATGGAAAAGACTTACTTTGCCGTCAAGATCTGCTGGTAATTTTTGTGCAATTTTGGTCTTTTGCCTAGTACCAGATTATGCCTTTCCAAGAACCTAGTACACCAGGATACAGTGGCCTTAAATCCTTTGTTGTGATCTGGGTTAGATTTGGCCCACTGAAGTGCAAACATACGTATTTTGTTTCGTGTCACTACATAACCATATTGACGATGCTCATGCACCATGTCTGCTACGTGCTTTTCAAGTTCTGACCAATGTGGGGTGCCTCTTCTTAATGCACACATACTACTTGGCATACTCTTTAATGCATCTTCATTTGCTTTCCAGTCTCGGACCATCTTTTCTGTTACTCCATATTGACTTGCAGCAGCACAGTTATTATGTTCCTTGGCAAAGTTTACAACTTTCAGCTTGAAACTGGCTTCAAATTTCCTTCTTCTTGCTGGAGCCATGATGGGGTCTTTTCTACCAGCCATTTGTTGTACACCTACTTACAGAACGTCCCTAATCTTTTAGGCCGCTGGATGTGCGGTAATACAGTACTGTAGCTTCAGCTACCTACAGAACGTCCCTGTGCTGATACTGTATGTACCACGCTGAACCAGTCCCGGCAAGCGGTGTATTCTATTAATGCATACAAAGCCTGCTCGGATTTGCTGAGTCAGAGAGGCGGGCTATTACAACCTTTGCCAATCCGAGCAGGCTTTGTATGCATTAATAGAATACACCGCTTGCCGGGATTGGCTCAGCGTGGTACATACAGTATCAGCACAGGGACGTTCTGTATGTAGCCGAAGCTACAGTATGTTTATACCCGGCGTATAAGACGACCCCCGATTTTTGGGGGATATTTTTTAGCATAAAAAGTCGTTTTATACGCCGGAAAATACGGTAACTTTCATCCCTGTATTTGTGAATAGTTATGTATTGGAATTACCTTCAGTCTTGGTTCTGTTATTCAGAACCTGTGACTAGGGAAACATTTTCCCCAGTCTTTTTGGTTCAAAAATGAGTTGTTCACACTAGTGTATGTGATGCTTAAATAATATATAAATGCAATTGGATTGGAACTGTCAGTCAGTTTTATTAACTTTGACCCTTTCTCTCATTAGAAAGATGTTTTTTAAATATTTAATGGGCCTCTATAGATTTGACAGTTGGGTCTGTGTTCCTGGAAGCATAGAATGGTTGATGTGTGTGTAATATAATATACCTAATTAACAAAAGTCACTGAATTACTGGGAACCAGCCTTCAAGGATATAGTTTGTTTTCTGGAATAATAATTTTTAAAAAAATGGTACACACTTTTCTTGTACATGGCCCGTAAGTGTGTAATACAACAGGAGGTCTCTGAATAGTATCCTATTTTAAAATGGTAATAGGGTTGCCAGGTGTTCGGTTCTGAACTGGACAGTCCAGTATTTGAGCTTTCTGTCTGGGAAACAAATTGAGAAAATATAAATATCTGGTATTTTCTAAATAAGATGTAGTGTAGATTGTGATGTAATGTCAGGTGTGTCTGGTATTTTTGTTGAAACCATCTGGCAACCCTAAATGGTAATGCGTAAGAATTAATCTGTAATAGTACCATTTTCTGCTCTGTCTTTTGAACAGGTGGCCAAAATGATTTCATTTGGGTAAAATACCTGTTGTGCCACTCTGCACAGTGAGCATAACTCTTCCAGAGTGTGTCAGCAGGGATAAAATGGCTGAGTTTGCACTGAGCGTAATAAGTTGCAATGAAGAAGAGGAAAGGGAATGTTCTTAGAGCCAAGAAGAGGTGTCCTGACAAACTATCTTTCTCTTTAAGTCCATAAAGCATTGTGCATATTGCATTCATTTCAAATTCTGGTAGTGGAGATTGAAAACTAATCCCCTGACATTTTGAAACATTGTCTTTCAAACTTGTAATGTCCCTTTCATTCATTGATTTCCCATTTTAGAAATTTGTAGGAGAGAAACAAATTTGAACAAAATTCATTGGTCTGAGATGAGTTTAGAGCAATATCATATCGCTCCTTTTCACTAGCTGAGAGTAGTTCTGCTTTTATTAAGACTGCTATACATCTTTGTCTGTGTCATAGTGCTGTATAAATCACATAGCAAATCGACCAAGTAAATCAGGAAGCTGTTAAAAAGCAATATGGATGCTCTAAACACTGACATTTAAGTCTTATTGGCTCACTCGCTAGCTTCATTCATTTTTATAGCAGTTTTCAAGGAGATAATTTCAATTGGTATTTTCTCATTTTCAGTCAGTACACTGTAGAATGGTGGTATGTAAGTGGATTTTATTTTTTGAGCATTGTTAGGTTATGCCTAGGGCCATACCAAATTCATGGTCTGTTTTGCTAAATTTCACAAAGGATTTAAAAACAACATAAGTTTAATGATTTCAGCTATTCAAATCTGAAATTCCACAGTGGTGGTGTTATAAGGGTCTAGCCCAAAAAGGAGTGTCTCAGGATTATTGTATGGGAGATTGCAGTATTGCTACCCTTACTTCTGAGGTAGTGCTGGTGACAGCACTGTCTTCAGAGCTGGGGAGTAGCAGCTGCTGTCTGGAATCCCAGCTCTGAAGGTACAGTTACTGTGAACAGCAGTGCAGAAGTAAGTAATGGTACAGGATTGCTACCCTTCTGTGCTGAGGCCTCCAAAACTGGGCCCTCAGCACCTGCTGTTCTCTGACTGCCCAGATTTGAAAGCAGCGCAGAAATAAAGGGGGCAATAGCGCAACACCCACTAAAATAACTTGCAACATCTCCCTCCCACAACTCCCTTTTGGGTCAGAAAGCCCCCAATTTGAGAGACATTGGTTTTCCCCATTAAATCTCTAAAGTGTAGAGTAAGAGCACACAAAAGATTAGATTTCGTTGAGGGATACCAGATTTCACGGACCATGGTACATTTTTCATTACTGAATTTGAAGGACCCAAGTTATGGCCTGGATGCTATGACTTTTGTATGTGGTAGTCATGTGTTTAGTTTCCCTAAATTGTAAAATAGCTGACCTCTTCCAAACAAATGTACAGACACTTTCACAAAACATGGATACAGAACTGCTGATATAGAAGGAATTCCATTTGACTAAAATTGAATAAAGATCTGGTACTTGACACTACAGAGAGAGATCTCCCGGATTCGATTTAGAGGGTTTTAAGGGGGTTAAGAAGCAGGTAATTGACTAATCATGTACACAATTAGTTGATAATTAATTTGCTGCTCAGATGTAGTAGGAATTGGGAGAAATTGGCTGCCTCTGGATTTAGATCAACTTGGACACTATACTATCCTTAATTAATTTGCATCTGTAACTTATTAAACACTACAGTTTTTAATGAAGACTCGCCTAAAAGTGTTGTCTAGCAGAAATTACAATATTGGTCACAGATAATTCACATAGATAAAGCCGCCTATAAAACTAGTATGGTGACTTCAGATAGGAAGAAAATTCAGAATGCCTGGTTGTTGGTAAGAGAGAATGTTCTAGGGTTTTATGCACAATACTGGCTTTCAGAAGATATTGATTCTGTTACTGGGTTACCTGTGGAACTGCTATGTTATGTTGGCAAGCTACTGTGACAGTTTCCTTGTCTATAAAATAAAAATATCTACCTTCCTCATAGGCCTGTTATAAAGCATAAATTGAATTTAATGTTTATAAAGTTCTTGACTGGAAGGTGCTATAAAGTACGAAGTATTAGATACTGTCTAACTAGTAGCAAGTAACTTCTGTGTTACTAACGATGTAGGTGATAAAAGTTTGAAATGTACAGAATATTGCAGTTGGGCAAAGGGGAGGATTTTTAATGTACTGTCTCTTTGCTGATTTCACTTTACTCTTTAGTTGCAGTACCATGCAGGATTAGCATCTGGCCTTTTGAATCAACAGTCTTTGAAACGTTCAGCCAACCAGATGGGAGTATCTGCAAAACGGAGACCAAAAGCACAACCTACAACCCTTGTTTTACCACCTCAGTAAGTAATGAAACATTTTTTAGAGTGTTTATTGTATGATTTTTATTTTTAACTTAAAAAATTAACCTGGTAACAGTAAGAGGCTTTTGCTATGGGCTTGCTCTATAGAAGAACAATACAAGTAATTGGATAGGAACTCTGGGTACCATGAAAACAATGTATTGCTGCCTGTCATTCTTGCTGAATGTATTTTTGGATTTTATCAGCAAATCTGAATTACAGGACTTCTCCTTTCCAGCTGGCCTTAAGGTTGAGGGTGTGTATGTGTTTGTTTTCCCCAAGATCAGATTGACATTGAAGCAAGATTCTCAATTAACTGATCAGTGATTAGGAGATTTGAGTAGATCTTTTCAGAAAGTCCTATAAGACTGGAGCCAAGAACTCTCCGGTGCTAGTATTTTCTTAAAAAATGTCTGTTCTCTGTCCATCTGTTCACCATATGTTAATTTTTCATTGGATTGAAATCTTCTTTACCAGTGACAGGACACCTAGAAAATGTTTAAGGACATAGACTGCCTAGAGTGTTGATGTCTATGTTGTGATGCCAAAAACACTGACACCACAACTAGGCTTATACACAAGTAAACTGCTTAAAATATTTAGTTACATATAAGATGATGATGATGATGATTATTTATTATTATTATAGGAAATGAAGAGTTAAGTGATTATTCAGGATATTGAACATACTTGTAGACTGCTGCCTTTCACACAGAACAAGATCCACTGGTGTATGATCCATTGCATTACCGACTATGGATTTTTTTAGTATAATCTGTATCTCTGTTGACACTGAAGTCTGCAGCTCTGAGTTTGTGCTGGACCCAAAGGGAATCCAAGCTTTCTTAAGATAAAGTGACATGAGAACAAAGTGCAGTCAGCAAAGTTTTCTCTTTGTATGGTATCTTCAAACACCTAGTGATCCAAAATCTATAAACTATTGTATTTCCTTACCAATATATCAATAACAGCATGGGTAAAAAGGCCTTGTTAGCAAGATTACATGATAAAGGGCCAAACATCACTCTTTTATCTCAGTGTAACTCTATTTAATGTCAGTGATAACTTGGGTAGACTTTGATTGAAAGTGTGCTTTTCTTTGACAGATGAGTTAAATTTATTGGTAACACAATATTCTGACCCATGAACAATAATTCTGGTAGAGAGCGACAGATTCCATTTTTAACAGTTGTACATGGACCAGAGTATTGATACCAATTCTTTCAACTTTATTATGATTCTTGTGATTTTTTTTTGGTGTTTTTGCCTGCAGAAGTTCTAGCTTCTGAAATCCTATAGGAAAATCTCAGCTTTGTTTTTTTTTAAACTTTCATGGTTGCAAAGGAAAGCCTGAAAATGTAGCCATCATATATTATGGGTAGAATACATCTTAGTGAAGTAAGTGAACTCTTAATTACAGTCACTATTATTTGTTCATTACTTTATTGCCACATTCAGCATCACTCTGGTGGAAAATATACTCTCTAAGGGTCAGTGAACTATATTTCTCTTCTTCTCCACTTTACTTTCCCCTCCTCTTCCTTCATTAGCATTTTGTTTAGCATTTCTGTTCTCTCCCTTTTTCCTGTTCTTATGTCACTTGTCATTTCTTCTTTCTGAATTGTCTTCCTGCATCAACTTCCAATTTACATACTCTTACTCTTAGGCTTTACTTCCACTTCTGTCCCATTCTGCAACTAAAATATGCATAAAAAAGTTACAAAAGTATAAACATTATCATTAGGTTTCAGAATTAACATGTCAGTGACATTATTGATAGCAGGAAAGTTCACTTCTTGCAGGATGTCTGCAGAGTCATAAGAATAATCATACTGGGTCAGATCAAAGGTCCATCTAGTCCAGTATCCTGTCTTCAAACAGTGGCCAATACCAGATGCCTACCAAGTTTCTGTGATGCCTATCATTTCAATGTCCTCCTTTAAAATGAGGCACTCTAGTTCACCCACCTTATTATTTAGACTTTTAACGTTTGTGTATAAGCGCTTTAATGATTTGTTACTATTTATCTGTCTGCCATTTCCTGAGTATTGTATCTATTATACTTGATTCAAGTCTTAAGGGCTAGACATTTGTTGTTTTGTTAATGGAATTTGGGTATATGCAAGTTCTAAACACTTCCCATGGACCGCATACGTTCATCATGAGGGCTGGATCAGGCCCATTAATTGGATGTCTAACTTCTCTGACCAGTGATGAGAACAGAATTTTGCAAGTTTAAGAGGTGTTTGATTTGTTGGCAACTAGGTGGAGTTACCT
This sequence comes from Pelodiscus sinensis, assembly GCF_049634645.1. Classification (NCBI taxonomy): domain Eukaryota; kingdom Metazoa; phylum Chordata; order Testudines; family Trionychidae; genus Pelodiscus; species Pelodiscus sinensis. The sequence continues at coordinate 14,957,355 of NC_134732.1, read as the reverse complement.
GGTGTTGCTCGGTCCCGCTCCCCCCCGTGACCAGCTCTGCTTCCTGCTGGTTGCCCCTCCCTCCCCCTCCAGCCCTGCTGCTCCCTCCCCCCACCAGTTCTGCTTCCCGCCCCCCCCTTCCTCCCGGATGGTTCCTCCCTCCCGTTCCTGATCAGATGTGTCCGTTTTGGGGTTTTTTTAGACTACCTGGTAATCGTAGCTGCGGGGGGCAGGGCGGGTGCCCGAGCTGTTGTGCACGTGGGGGTAGGGCGAGTCCCGGATGGCACTGGGAACCGCAGGCAGTGGACACGTGACCTAGGATAGGTGGGGCTGCCCCTGCAGTGCAGCGCGGCGGGTTATTTTTTATTTTTACAGGTTGAGATCAGGCTGATCAGGTCCAAAAATACCTTTAAAACCTTCTCCTGGAGGAAAGGTTGTCCCATGTAAAGTTTGGTTGTGGTAGGTCTCATAGTGTCCAAGTTATTAGAGCACAAACATACAGACATTCTCCTTTATATATTAGATTTGGAAGATGGAGCTGTTTAAAATTGTGGCTTGCAGAACAGTAATAACTTGGGAACATCTCTTATCCAGATTCTTTCCTGTGTGTGATTACTGATTTAGGGTCAACAAAATAAACAGCAGCAATTGAAGAATTACTGAGATGAAAAGGATACATTATTAATACTTTTCAGTTGCATTGTGAAAGTTTCCTCTGTTATCTTTCCAGGTGCCCAAATGTTCTCAGGATTTTTTTGTTTGGTTGGTGGTTGTTTTTTTGGGGGGAAGGGGGGGGAGAGAAGAGAGTAAGGAGGAAGCATACTCAAATATGTTGCATATTGGGAGATCAGTTAAAGTCACAGTTGTATGCATAACAGCTGTGGTGTTATTGCAGACAATCTGCAGTCATCCTGGTTTCTGTAATAGTGAACACATAATTACATTTCCATGGATTAAAATGACTACGTGTGGAGCTACATCAATTAATCAATATTTGATGTGCTTGTTCTCTCTCATATTTTTGTTTTTACAGTCCATGTTTATACTCGGATACAAGATATCATATTAAACATAACAATGAAGTGACAAATAGCTTATTTTATCACAGTTGTGCTATAGTTTCATACATATGAGTTCTCCCTTCTCCTTTTTCCTCATTCCTCATAACAGCAGAAGTAGCATGAGAAAAATTTGCAGCAAAAACAAGATGTTTCCTTGAAAAGGCTTTTTAGGAAATAAAGAATACTTCCCACCACTTTGCTATTATTTATGCTATGGAAATTCAGATATGTTGTATCTATTGTATATTTGACCAATAAGCACTCTTTTTATTTTGGCAAATATTCTTGTTTCATCAAAAATATTAAATTAAATTAAATTATATTAAATTAAATTGCAGACCTTTAGTAGCATTAAGGTTTTAGTAACAATAAAATATCGTCCAGAGCAACAGTATTACCTAAAGATTTTTAGTTGCAAGGGGAGGAGATGAAACTAGCTGTCACTTAAGTTTGTTTTTTCAGGTCTTCAAATCTAAGTTGGAACAGACGGCAACACAGTAGTTTATTTGGAGTATGCAATCTGGTAGAACAAGCCACAGCATTCTTATCAGTGGTGTCCAAGGCATGAAGGCATCCAAGAAATGGAGTAATTTTGCAGTCCTCAACAGTATGCATCATGGTTTGTGGCTGCCCACATTGACATAGTCAACTGTCCCTAAAACATCATTGAAATTCCATTGAAGCACAAATTCCATGCCCAGTATGAAACCAGTTCAGAGTGCTCCATTGCCTTTGCAGTAAATCAAACCCTGGTTAATGTTGAATGGGGTCTGAGACAAGATAATTATTTGTCACTTTCCCTGTAGACCATAAAGCTCAACATGCATCCTCTACTGTAAATTTCTCACATGATAAATTTTTCTGCAATGGGCAGCATGAGACAGACAGCCATGTGAAGTATTAAATTAATGGTAGATGTGTCATATCACACAGTTTTGTCATGAACTTTGTTATACTTTCCTCTCTACATCAGTCATTTTTTGTATGAAATGAGCAAGCCCATATTTGAACGCATTACTTGCCATTGAATAACTGCATGCCAAAGAGTGTGCAACATTTGGTGCCCCGTGTCATTCAGTTCAGTTTTCCAAGCAGGTTGTTGCAGATTTTGACCTTAGCTGCATTCTTTGTAAGATGGGCGTGATATTTATTTATTTTATTTAAAATATTTTGATCCTGCCCCTCTATTTAAAATATTCAAGGTGGCTTACAAAATTTAAAAAAACACAATAAATAAATTATATATATAAAGTAAAATACAGGACCCGGGGGGGAGGGGGAGGAGGGAAGGGGACATAAAACCTGCTAAAACACCTCAAAAGGAGGTGCGCCACACACACACACATCATAAAAGCACAGATAAAAAGGGTGGCCTTGGCCTGGTGCTGACACAGTACCAATGTTGGCACCAGGTGACTGTCCCAGGGGAGAGAATTCCATAGCCTAGGGGCAAAGGCTGAGAAGGCCCTGCTCCACATAGATGTCAACTTATCTGCATAAGTGGAAGAACACGGAGCAGAGCCTCTCCAGCAGTGCTTTATCTAAGCGCTTTATCCAAGATGACATCTCAGTGTAGTAGGCGTGAATCACGCTTTGCTCACTGGCCATTCAAAACTGTGCTCTTTGCACATTTGTGCATTATGTAAGTGTAAAACACTTGACAATCTTATTTCACTTGGTACTAGGAACCACCGATGACAAAATTGACTAGTTGCCATATTTGCATCCCAAATACATTCTAATATGTCAAAGGTGTGTGACTGAGTGCTGAGGCATATGTTTGTCTGCAGAAACGAACTTGAGACCAGGTTTATGGTAGGTCATTTAAATATAAATTGAGCAACATTGGAAGTTATGTTGATCCTTGTGGGAGGCTGTTGTTCTGTTGTCTCCAAGCTCTTGTTTTATCATTAATATGCACAATGAAATTGTAGTTTCTCAAACAGAAGCATTGCACATATTAACTAACTTGGCAGAGTTCTAGACAATTTCACCATGTGTCAAACCATATTGCATTCTGGTCAGATCAAGAAAAACAGAACTTGTCTTCAGCTTATGTTGGAATCCATTTGTGATGAAAATTGTAAGTGCTGGCACTTGATCGCATGTACTATGACCGTAGTGAAAATCAGCTTGCTCTGTTCCCAGACATGCCTTCCACAGATGCTGAAATTCTTTGCAAAATTGGATGCTTAAGTATCTTTTAAAGTGGATGCTTAGGAGAGAAATTGTCCGTAGCTCAAAGGCAAGTGTAGGTCTTTCCCAGGTTTCAACAAGGCAGTGACCTTTGCTTGGTTCTAGAATCTAGGCAGTCTAGATTCCCACAGAACCATGTTGAAATACCAGTCTAGCCCTTCCTGAGCACAAGCACCCAGATGGTTTGTGACAGAAAAGGAATGCAACAAAATAATTTTCTGAAGGCCTTTCATGGTGGCATTGTATCTCAAAGGCTAATCACATCTAATTAGTTCATAGCAAATGTAGCATCTACACTCCCTTGTGAAGCTGGCAGTTCAAAACTTGAATCTTCCAGATGTGGGTGGTGCATTGTGTTACCGCGCATCAAAAATAACTTATCTAAGGGTTTCTAAATTATTTTAGCAAGGTATATTTCAATCAAAATCTACTGCATATGTTTTTATGTCAGCATGTTTACTCAGTAACCCTTTCAGTCTTGTAAACCCTTATGTTTCTGGCATGCCACTGAGAAATTAATCTAAATATGTCTCCATAGTGCAGCTAAAAGTAGCTGATTAAAATATAGAGTAGTCCATTTATTTGAATCAGTTTTCATTAGAAAACTACCAGTAGAAAGAAGTAGTAATATTTTTTAGAGGAGCAAACAGTTGCAAAGAAAACAGAGTTGGTAGATTATTCATACTTTTCGACAATGTGAGTTTGGGCTGGACTGGTTTACTCTTAACATATTGAAGCATCAACATTACTTTTACGTGGTTATAAATTTGACTGAGAATGAGTGGTGTCAGAAGTTGAAGGTTTGTTTATTTAAAAGGAGGTATAGCCATGTATTTGTGCAACCATAATTTTTTTCTTATGGGAAACTTACAAACTTCTAGAAATCCCTACATTTAAAAGGCAGGCTACATACAATGTGAGGTAGAATGTAGGTGTTACCAGTTCTTCTTTGAGTTGTTGCAGATTCCATTCAAGTATGTGAAATCTATTTTTCAAACTTGCTGGTAAGTACATTTTAAAAGGACTAGTAAGTCTCTTCCCTCCTGTGAAAGAAACAGCGCCACTGTGCGACGTTAATTAAGTGCTAGTTGTTGTCGTGGATCTTCTGTTTGAGCACTTGATAACCTACTTTCTGTCCCACCTTTCTGAAAGGCAGCTTTATGCCTACATTAGTGTCACGACTTCACCTTACCCAAACATATATTAACCTGTATGCTAACCTTAACTGCAGTCAAATAGAGAGGAAAGCTTCTTCATACATTGAAAGTCAGATGATGTTTGGCATTCTACTTGGAAAGGACAAAGCTGTGTAGTAATTGATCTGGACTATGTCTTTTATGCAGCTCAAGTAAGGGGTTAGGCAGCTTCCATGCAGACAGTCTTTAAGTGGATTTCTTCCTACACTACTGCAGCATATGGAGTACCTCAGTATTCAGTAAATCAGCTCCAAGACTGGTAGCTCATTCAACTAGGTTCCAAGCCACTTTTGGTTTTGTTCCTCAGTGCTCCTTCTATAATAAAGCTCATGATACGATATATATATTTGTTTCTAAGGTGTCATAGGGCTACTCATTCTTTCTGTAATAGACATTTGCACAGCAGCCACATGGTATACAGATTTTGAGAAGGTTTTTTTACAACCAGTCTTGAGTTCATATTTGAGCCCCACCTCCTCCAGTTACAGCTTGTGAATCATCTGCATGAATGCATATGCATAAGAACCTGAAGGAGAAAAACAGTTGCAAACTATACTGTAATTGTTGCTCTTACAAGATGTGGGTTCAAGTGCATATTCTCATCATTGTCCTCTTCTGCATTGGCATCATTAGCTTTGACTCAGGTGTTCAGGAAGAGAGGTGGGCCAGGGGATGCTGCCCTTATACAGCCATGAGATGAGGCCTCTGGGCTAAAAGTCATGAGTTCCCCTGGACAGGTGCACTTAATGTATGAAGTGAAGGAGGTGGCAATATGTGCAGATGATACTAAACTGGAGAGGAATCACTTGATGATTACTTGTTTCTGTTCATTCCCTTTGGGGCATCTGGCATTGGCCACTATCAGAAGACAGAATACTGGGCTAAATGACCTTTGGTCTGACCCAGTATGGCTGCTGTTATGTAATCCTGGAGTGGTTTACACATCTACACCCACATCTCACAGAACTGTAATTAGTGGTAGTAGTAACTGCTTTTGCTCTGCTATAGTTGGTTGAGTCTTGACAAGAGGCTTCTAGTGTTTGCTTCACTAGCAGATTTCCGTGGCAATTGAGTGGGAGAGAAGGAGAAATGTTATGATGGTGATCCGTCCCTCTCTTCTTATACGAAAGATCTATAAAAGAAAATGGCTAGTGATGTGCTTCTTTCGCCTCTCTTCAGTTCTAAAATGATTTCTCTTCTTTCAACTAAGATGACACATTTTACTTTTTCTCTTTCTACTTCATTCAGCTCAAGAAATTAAGGACATTTTCAGAGATGCTCAGTTCCCAAGAAGACGACAGGACGTTAGATATACTCAGTATCTTTGAAAACCAGGACCACAATTCTAGTTTTTAAAAATCAGACAGAAAAGTGACTCTTGTTATGAGTTCTCTTGAAATTTAAAGTAATACTATAAATGGATAATGAAAGAACTTACATTGTAGTATTTCTTTTGAAATGATATGTTAAAAGTAAATTTTCACTCATTAAATTGAGTCCAAGGATCTCTAGTTCTGGAATCCACATGCACTGGCATGTGGAACTCAGTACTGCTGAAAGCAGTTAGACTTTGGAAGGTGCTGTATGCCAGAGCACAGCCCTGCTGAGAGCACAGCAGACACTCTGATGTGTTACTACACAGCTGAGAGAGAAAATCAGCATGAAACACTGATATGGTAAAGAGAGAACAGAGTAACCACCGTGAGCTCACTTCATTTGTTCTTGGAATTATATTTGTTGGCAAACACAGGGTGGAGCGGAGGGAGAGGACAGGAGGAAAATGTTAGTATGAACGAGATTTTTTTTTTTTAGTGGTATCAACTGAAGATTAGACCCAATAGCTTATATAGCATTATAGACAGTTATTTCTCAGTACTCCAGTTCTCTTCATTCCCACAGCTGGAACAGTAGCTGAAGTTTAAATTATTCTCTAATATAGGGGTTGATATTCTCACTACTCTGGGTATTTAGGGTCTTCCATTATGATATTTATAATATTAGGAAAATAGGTTTTTGGTTGTTCAGAACTCTTGTCCCATGGCTCAGTAAACAGAGAGGCATGAGTATAAATGCGTGTAGATTGCTCATTTTCTATTTCAGTAAAGGTCCAATATTTGTCTGGGCTAGAGCGCCACCAGTCCATTATTACTTTGTGCTGTCTAGGTTGATAGTACCATAGAATAATTGGAACAGTTAGTCTGCCTGCTTAATGGGTCTGTACATAGTATCTGCACTTATTCTTAATCTTTTCTTATTCCATGTACTAACAACATTCTGTGTATTTCCCAAACATTATTTTTAAAATGAGTTCAAAGTTTGTCCAAGCTGATAAAATTTTCCTAATTTATAAGGCCAGAAGAGACCATATGATCATGTAGTCTGACCTCTTGCATTTTATACAGACCATAAAATTACACAAAGTAATTCCTGGATTGAGCTCATAATTTCAGATTCCCAGCTAACTGTGATAGCTAATTTATAATCCTTGGGAAAAGGGATATTAATGTAAGGACTTCAATGAATCTTAACTAATAGTCTGAACGTTATTCCAACATTTATATCAGTCTGTAGAGAAGTCTGGTGTTTAGTCTCAGATTTTACTTTTGGAAAGGCTTCTTTTAAAACTATTTAAGAAGGAAAGAGCTAAAAGTCTGTGGCAGTGACTTTTCCTTTTTTATTTGTTTTCAAAAGTCATCCAAAGTTCTTTGTGCAGTTGTAAAATTCTCCTTTGCCCATACTGTCAGGGCTGTATTAAGTGACAATATTTGTTAAATACCACAGAGATGATATGCAATAAAGAATTAATCCTTAGGCCCATGTCTATACTTCTCTCCAGAAGAGTTAAAGTTGAGAATGTAATTAAAGATTAAAACACTGTTTGCATTCTGGAACATGGAGATGCCTTTTTGTACATGATAGGGAATTGCATTAATAAGGAAGAGATCAGTTTCCAATAACTTTCAATACTAGGAGCTCATTTAATATCCTCGGTCATGTTTAAGTTTCACCCAGTATTCCTTTAGCTTTACTCTTGCAAGACAGTAGGACTGGAGCTATAAAAGGATATGTGCTGCTCCAATTCAGTTACTCTTTTGCTTCCTAAATTAAGCTTTTTTTAATATGGAAAAGATTAAAAGTTAGGTCCTTATAGTGCAAGCCAGCCGTCATATACATGGAAAGGTTTAGTTACCTTTCAGTATATAAATCTTGCACTATTTAGCTATGTCATATACCTTAATATTTGGTGTCTTCATGAGTATACATAGTTCGAATGATGTTAAACTTTTTTTCTCATTCTCTTTGGTAAACAAACTAATTAATAACTACATTTTATTCATATGTTTTTGAAGCTATATTTTTTTAAATTGCAAGGCAGTACCATGGGATGAGGATACACTTTATTAATCATTAATTGGCACATTTACTTATATGTTCAAAAATATTTGTGCACCTTCATGATACATTTTGATAATTATATTCCTAAAATCACTCTGGAGGAGCCTGAATAGAAAGTGACTGCAAACCTTTTTGTGCTGATTATTGTTAAATACCTTTCTATTTTCACAAAAAAAGTTTGCAGACACAAACTAGTTTCACTGTGTCTTTTGTAAGTACCTTAGAATCTTAGAATACTAAAACAGGCAGGCACCTTGAGAGGTCATCGAGTCCAGTCCCCTGCCCTTATGGCAGGACCGAACACAGTCTAAACTATCCCTGATAGTTGTCCATCTAACCTGCTCTTAAATATCTACAGAGATGGAGATTTCACAACCTCCCTAGGGAATTTATTTCAGTGTTTAACCACCCTGACAGGAATTTTTTCCTAATGTCCAACCTAAATCTCTCTTGCTGAAGTTTTATCCATTGCTTCTTGTCCTATCATCCTATAAACACCCTTTTAGATACTTGAAAACTGCTATCCTGTCCCCTCTGTCTTCTCCTTTCCAAACTAAACAAGCCTGATTTTTCAGTCTTTCCTCATAGCTCATGTTCTCTAGACCTTTAGTCATTCTTGTTGCTCTTCTCTGGACTTTTTCCAATTTCTCCACATCTTTCTTGAAATGTGGTGCCCAGAACTGGACACAGTTGAGGCCTAATCAGTTCAGGGTAGAGTGGACAAATGACTTCTCATGTCTTGCTCACAACACTCCTGGTAATACATCCCAGAATCATGTTTGCTTTTTTTTGCAACAGTGTCACAATGTTGACCATCTTTAGCTTGTGGTCCACTATGACCACTGTGACGTAGTGGGGGTACCTGGCTGGTTTCTATGTTGCTGGCTCTGGGGTAACCCCCACTGGCTGCTGTGGGTACGACCCAGCAAAACAGGATGAGTCACTATGCAAACCAGTATGGCCAGATACCCCCCATGGAGAGGAACAAAGGAAGGTGGAATGTTACCCTGGCTGGGGGGCAGGGCTGGAAGAGTGTTAGTTAGTTGCTATCTGTGAGCGTGGAGGAGACAGCCTAGGGAGAGGGGCTGGAGTTTAGGGGCCCAGTCTCCCCCCAACTCAAGGGGGCCTGAGGCATCCTAGCCCAGCTCTGTGACCAGATTACATCTGTGCTGTGCTGTATCCTGGAGAGGCAATAAACTTCCTCTATTCCACCGGCTGGTGCGGTCTGTTTGTGCCATTTCGGGGTGCAGGAGACGGGGGACCCCCAACGCGCCGTCACAACCCCTAGATCCCTTTCTAAAGTACTCCTTCCTAGACAGTCGCTTCTCATTCTGTATGTGTGAAACTGTGAGCATTCCTTCCGAAGTGGAGTATTTTGCATTTGTCCTTATTAAACTTCATCCTATTTACCTCAGACCATTTCTCCAGTTTGTCCAGATCATTTTGAATTATGACCCTATCCTCCAAAGCACTTGCAACCTAATTTCAAAACTGCCTTTCAGCAGAGGTTTTGTCATTGTAGGCTTTTACTGAGCTAGAAAAAGATCTGTCACTGGATGCATAGAGAGTAGAACCGAGTTTCAGATTTTCATGTGTCCACTGGACTTTCAGATTGGTGAACAGGTGTAAATGTGTGAAGTAACCACATGAGTGTAACCTTTCCATGTGATAGTGGGCGAAAAAAAGTTATTTAGGAATTTCAAACTGTCAGTATGTCCATATATTACATGACATATGGCAAATGGAACAAAGACATATCACTCACTGAATCATGCTTCACATATACCTCTTTCAGTAGTTAGAAGGTAAAATGCACTTTGATTTCATACTTGTTAAATGGAGAAGTTATCACTGGTATGTACAGATAGCTTTTAGTGGATTAGGGAGGTGGCCTTCTAAATAGGGGTTTGTAATGAAATTGTAATGGTTAGGTACTTCAGTTAATTAAGGGAATCCAAGAATCACTTTTGAAAGTTCTATATTATTTCTTTCAAAGAAAATCACAATATAATGATATGCTATCCACTGGTTAAAGGAGAGTGAGTCACTAAGCGAATACTTTGTCTGAAATATAAAAAAGAATAATTAACAAGCAGACAGGAAGCCACCATTCTGATAGTTTCATGAAGCAAATTATGACTGACTATATTTGAATGCTATTAACAACCACTGAAAATTAGAGATTTAAGTTTTTAAATAAATTCTGTATTTTTGGTCCCATCCTGCGAAATCAACTTTTTTTTTTCCAAACTGTTTTTGAGATAAGGGTTTTCAAACTCAAGACGACATCTTATTAGAAATATTGTCCTGGAAAAACCTCTCCTTTGCATTCCTGATTGCATGGTTATCATAGTTTCCTGCTCATGATACCATAAACATTCCTTTTGGTGACTACAGCAATTGATCTACATAAAAGTGATACTTGAAGTGTATTTCTGTACTCGTAGATGCCTCTACTGCAATAGGTTTTTAATTTGTCGTGTTTGAAGATTTGTTCTACATTTCCTAACTCTGTAATCTCTACTATAGACTTTATATCTCTACAGATATAAAGTGGATATCTTCTGATTTGTAGGGCTCTACAAATCTGTGTGACCCCCTCTTAAAAACTTGCACATTTTTAAACATTTAACTCTCACTGTTATTAATACTCAGTGGGCTTTGGGTTAGAGGCTGACAACTCGCCCCCCCCCCCCCCCCCAAAGTCATAACATTGTAATTTCCTGTGTGGTCGTGACCCCCGGTTTGAGAACAGTCAGTGAATCATGTAATACTTGATGTGATTTTTAAAAATTATTTAAATTATTATTTAAAAATCAGAACCAGTCTATACATTTTTATTACAGCAGTCTGCTCCCTTGAGTTAATTGGCATTTGTTACCAAGCTAACAGTATTATTTCAGTGAAAAGAAAAAATAATTTTATTCTGATCCAGGAGGGATTTTAGTGGATTTGGTCTAATCAGGTTACTTAGTAACTTCCTTTCAGTATTACAGGTCTGATATGTATTGTGTATTTAACACCTCACTAGCACAGGAAAAAAGCTCCAACTGAACTAATTAATTAATTACTTTGCTTCATAATAGTTAAGAAAATTTTGAAATCAGCTGTACTTGGTTTGTCATATAAAATGTCAGTGTTTCTTCTACTTGGTTCAGACTCATCACATTTAACTCTGAAACCACACATGGCTTGTGCAGCATAATTAGAGACATCAGAGAAACAGAAGGAAGTTTGGTTTTTTGATCTCAGACTGCTAAGGTCATCCATTATCCATTAAGACTGTGTTAATTTCTTTGTCGAACCATGCTTTGATTAGATGTCTATAGTATGCTTTAAAAAGCAGGTGTGAAATTATAGAAAATAGTATGTTCCAGTTTTAAAATTTGAAGAACACTAGAATGTAAGAAAAGACAGAACTATGTAACACTTTAAAGGCTAACAAGATGGCTTATTAGGTGAGGAAGTGGGTCTGGCCCACAAAAGCTCATCACCTAATAAACCATCTTGTTAGTCTTTAAAGTGCTACATAGTTCTGTCTTTTGTTTCAGCTAGACCAGACTAACTTGGCTGCATCTCTATCACTAGAACGTAAGGACTGTCTTGCACTGGCTTGTATTGGACTCTGTGTATAAGTCTGCATAGCAAAGAAAACCCCACAGCTGGCCTGAGCCAGTCAACTCGAGCTCATGGGTCTCAGATTTCCAAGATTTCCCAGAGCTCTGAGGCTGGAAGCCTACACAACAGGGAAATATTCCTGAAGCCTGGGGCTTTCAAGCCTGACTAAGTAAGTCTTCGCCATCAGTGACCTATGAGTTGAGGTAGCACGTTATAATTCAATCAAACCTATTTTCATTTACATGTTTAATCCACAACGGGCAACAAAAATGATTAAGGGTTTGGAATGGGTCCCATAAGAAGAGAGATTAAAAAGACTTGGACTTTTCAGCTTAGAAAAGAAGATACAAAAGGGGGATATGATAGAGGTCTATAAAATCATGACTGGTATGGAAAAAGTGAACAAGGAAGTTATTTACTTATTCCCACAATAAAAGAACTAAGGGTCACCAAATGAAATTAATAGGCAGCAGGTTTAAAATAAACAAAAGGAAGTTTTTTTTCCTCGCTCTACGCATGGTCAACCTGTGGAACTCCTTGCCAGAGGATATGGTGAAGGCTAGAACTTTAACAGGGTTCAAAAAAGAGTTAGATTCATGGAGGTTAGGTCCATCAATGGCGATTAGCCAGGATGAGTAGGAACGGTGTCCCTAGCCTGTTTCTCTGAAGGTGGGTGACAGTGGAGGGATCATGTGAGGATTTCCTGTTGTGATCCCTCCCTCTGAGGCATCTGGTATTGGCCACTGTCAGCAGACAGGATACTGGGCTAGATAGACCTTTGTTCTGACCCAGTATGGCCGTTCTTATGAGGATTACCTGATACTTCTGTCAAAAATTCTGACTCTATCGGTCCACTTTTCAGTTGAGATGTAGAGCCAGTTTGTGCCTTGCCTTTCCCTAAGAGAATTGGGAATGGGACGGGGGCAAGGAGGAGAGATGGGTTCTCTATATGCTCTTTGGGATCTAATCTTACCCTGAGGGAACCAAGGGGACAGCAAGAGGTTAGGGGAATATTGCACCACTTCAAGGGGGACAGTAAGGCCACATTTATACTTACTGGTGGATTGATGATTCAGAGGTTGATCTTCTGGCAAACAATTTAGCAGGTTTAGAAAGGACCCAGCAAATTGAATGCTGAAGGTGCCCCTGTTGGCACCAGTACTCCTCCTCTAATCCTCAAGACGAGTAATGGAAGTCGACGGGAGTGTTTTTGTAGCATAGCTAGTATTATGTATCTTAATTCAAACTTCTCCCCTAGTGCAGTCCTGGCTTCTGCTATACAAGGAACTCTGAGATTAATTCTGCTTCCCTGACCTTTTCCGGGTTTAATATGGGGCCAGAGCATTGTGTACTTTGGACCATGCGCAGTTTGCTCAATCAAACTCATAATTAGGGGCATGGAATAACTGAATAATTTTCAGTTATTCCACACTGTATATGCTAAACTACAATGTGTTTGCTAAGATAACATGAAGTAATGTTCATAAAAACTAAACTCTGTATGTGGCAAACTTAATATTTGATACATTTATTAAATATAGTAATTCCTAAGTCTGAACCAGATAATTTTTTTTGTACTTAGTTATGTATTTTGAAGTCATAGCAATATATAGTTAAGATTTTAAGTATTCTGTCCTTCTGGAAACTTAACCATCTCCTGGCAATTGAGAGGTCTCAGACCCTTGTGTACCTCAGTCTCTTTCTCTGCCTGAGGCAAATGATATCTAGTCTCCTGTGGACTGTAATACTTTGGTTTAATTTCAGTTCTTGAGTTTAATATGAGGGTACTGGATGGCCTGTGTTGTACAGGAGGTCCGAATAGATGATCTGCTTATCCTTTCAGGCCCTAAACTCTAATTCTGTGATCCTGAATACTTAAAATATAACCCTCAAATTTCTATCAAACTGGTCTATCCACAGTCCAGTTTGTAAGGTGCCAGCCACCTTCAGCTCAAACTAGTAGTCCTCACACTTAACAAAATCATGCCCCCTTTATATTTAGGGCCCTACCACTTTCATGCCCATGAAAAACATGACCATGGGCGAAATTTGGTCTTGGCCCCCATGAAATCTGGTTTTATGTGGTTTTTTTTACCCTGTACTATACAGATTTAATTGGGGAGATTGTCATTTCTCAGCTTACCTGGTTCCGCAGGAGAGTTGTCTTCTGGTACAGAGGAAGAAAACAAGAAGGCTGCCAGCAAAAAAAAGCCCCAAAGGCCTTAAAGGGACCATGCTGGGTTTTTTTATGTATATGTATGTATGTATTTATTGCTTAATAACTGTCGGGGTCCTTTTTTCCCCCTTTTTTTCTCAACAGTGTTTTTTTTGGGGGGGTGGGGGTTCAGTATTTTTGGTTAAACCATCTGGCAACCTATAGCAGCATATGTCTACTGTTACAGTTGGTGTTCATGGGGAATCCCCCCCCCATCAATTTCCTTAAAATCCCCAAAGTCATGGCATGCCACATTCTCCAGATTTTAAAAACTGTCAGGCCTGTGCAAAGCGCATGCCAAAAAGTGACTCTCACTCTTCCTGCCCATCTAGAGATAAAGTTTGGCAATAGTGATAATATATCCTGCCTTCTTTTAACTAGGTGAATGCTCATTACTTTCAGAGTTTCTGGGCTGACTATACCTCTAACTCTTCCAGCTCTCCACAAGTATTCCCCTCAGGTCTCAAGCCTTAAGCTGTGGCCTCTCTTTGGAAGGAATAACTTGATACTTCCACTTTCAAACCAGGCCCTGGACTGTAATCCTCTCATATCAACCATAATTATGTGAGCAACCTTGGCTTATTTTCAGTATCGTCCATTCTTTCCCCTCAGGGAGCAATGATGGGTGGCGGTCTCCATTAGCCAAACAGCCTTCTTAAAGTAAAGCAGAATTATTTAGAAAAAAATTATAATCTCTTTGTTTACCTATCTTAGCTGTTATCTTATCTTTCATATGGGAATTGTGATAGATCTAAGCTTTAACAGATCCTCCCCCCCAAGACTCTGCTAGGAGCTGGGTAACAATCTCTTTTATTCTAGGTAACAATCTCTCACCATTGGGAGTGTCATTAAAAACTTGCCCAGTCCTTTGATTGCCTCCATTGTCAGATAGCAGGTCACTTTTTAACTGTGCTTCTAGCACTGATAAATAAGGATAGCTACTTGTTGGATACAGGATATGTAAGCTCTTCATTGTCTTTCAAGTGTGTGTTGGAGATGTTCTATAGTCACAAGTCAAGGGCAATAAAGAAAATTCATAGAGGCCCATGACATGTCCCTGACTTTTACTGAAAATAATGCATAATAAAATGGGAAGAGACTAGGCAGTTGTGAGGTGGCTGGGAGCTCTTGGACTCCCACCACCGATGGCAACTAAGAGTTCTAGGATCCCTCTGCTCCCACTGCAGCAGGTGGGGAGAGCTGTGGAGTACCCCTGTTGCCTTTGGGGTTGTAGGACGAGGTGGAGGGACCCTGTAGATCCCAGCTGTCAGGGCTAAAATCACGACGGTCTTTGGTAGTCATTAATTCCATTACTTCTGGGACCTCCATGATAAAATTGTAGCCTTAGTCATAATTGTTCTGTAAATTTCTCTCACTGATCAGGTCACTTATGATATTATGTATCTGCTCCATGTTTGCCACAATTACATACCTTTACCACTCGTGTAGTATATTTGCTTAATTCAAGGGTAGAATGGCCCTGGTTTTGCTGCCTTTGGGTATAGATGAACACCTATTTGTCTATTTTGGGCATGCAGTAAAAAGAAGCATGCAAATCATTGCCAATCATGTGAGGGGATTAATGATTGCTGTTGGTATTTAGGTGCCACATTCTACAGATTAATCCAGCAAATAGGATCACTCTCTGAGTCTGCTGTGCAGCTCTGTATGACTACAGTATGAGCAAAGCGCTTTAACAACTCCCATCTGTTTGGCAGGAGACTGTCTGGAAAACTTCATAGTTAGACATAGAGTTTTAATTCTTTTTTTCCCAAACTTTGGACCATATGTATATTTGTCTATATGTATATTTCCTGGTATGATCACAGATGAAGTGCACTGCCTCGCCCCTAGTCAGTATTAGTGTCCTGGGAATTGCAGCTGTATTATAAAGGAGCAGTTTCTGTTTCTTTGATGTATGTGTGCCTTAAAGGTAACGTTTGTGTGAGAGCAACACCATTAAGAGGTGGCAGTTAATTAAAAGTTGTTTCATGGCCCCAACTGTTAAAAGATGCCCTTGCAGCAGTTTAGTACACTGATATCACACTGTGGGGAATCCCTGTATTTTTCAGTAAAAAGGAAGTTAGGGTTAAAGATATATAATTAAAGATGGCAAATACTGGTTTCTCTCCTTACTGCACCATCAGAATAGAATGTACATTACTGGTGACTGAGATAATTGGCCAGAGAAAAGTAGGCTAAAATGGGAGAGAGGAGAGAAAATTTTGAAGGAATTAAATTAAAACCATTGCATACTAACCGGGAAATATGCAAGCTAGCAAATCTTCCCTCTACAGTACATTATGTTGTCAGACATAATAAACAAAAAAGAGTAGGCCCTCTCTTTCGTGCTAATGACATGAGAAAAGCTATCAATTTTTATTTTGTGGTTTAGCAAATGGGGCTTAGCAAAATTCTACTCGTGCTGTTTAGAACAGAATTATATTACATAATGAAGTTATTTATTGATGAAAACACTTAAACACTTGTGCATGATTTAAAATGAAAGCTAGCTGTTTCAAAAACATAATACTAAATAGTTACACATTTTTGATGCTTAAAATATGTATTGTTAATGACATGGAAGAAAGTTGTGAATTTATCTTTGTAATACATTTAGATATATTAGTCTTACACAAAAGCCAAAGCCAATGTTGAGATCTGTAGTTAGGAGAGTTCTTTGCAGTATAGATGATAATTCAAAAGGAAAACCCACATAAGTAATTACTATACTTGTATTAGGGATGTTAGCAAATGTTTATTTTTGTAAATGTGTAATGGCCGAATACAGAGGCAGCAGCGTGGGGATGGGGACAGGCAGCTCCGCGGAGTCAGTACACAAAGGGAGCCAGCTTAAAAGCTGGCTTCCCACATGTACCGCCTGCTCCCCCATCCTCTGCGCAATGTAGGGGACATGCGATTCGGCAGGAGGTGGTGCTTGGGGAAGCTGGTTTTTAAGCTGGCTCCCCCAAGCACTGGCGCCTATCTTTCTTTCACTTCCCTGCACTGTTGCCTCAATGGGAGGCAGCAGGGAGGGCAGCAGTTCCACCGGAGCTGTCATGCACTGGGAGCTGGCTTAAAAGCTGGCTCCCCACCGGCACTGGTTCCTGCCTCCCCTCCCTTGGCTGCTTCTGATGCAGAGGCAGCAAGAGTGTGTGTGCATGTAGTCATTAGGATTAACTGATTGACTGATTAGCCTGTGCTAATCATGTAAATGACTACATGCTAACACCCCTAATTTGTATAGTTACTGAAAAAATGTTTAATGTCTTTTTAACAAGAAAGAGTATAGGGTTGGCAAATTGATTTGGTATGCTTCATCTTACTCAACATTAACTGTTGCTTTATTTTACTGCAAGACATTCTCTGGTTGCTCATTTGTTTTCAAGCAACCCTGTGGGTGGGATACATCAAAAAACTTGAGGAAGTGTGTTAATCAATGATTTTATGGGAACTTGCTTTTTAAATGCAGATCTTAGACCATCACTTTCCAGTTGTTTTATTTAATACATATGCTTTGCTTTTTCATATCCTGCTTTCCGCACTCTCAAGGAAGGAATGGGGAGGGAGAGAGTGACATACCGTGCAGTCCCTAAAAAAACAAGTTTTTTATACAAACTGGGAATAAATTTTAATTATTCCTCAAGGGCTATAGCAGGGGTGGGCAATAATTTTTTAAGTGGTTGCAGACGGCCTCAGGGGCAGGGCCTCAGGCGGAATGGGAGGGGCCATTAAATAGAAGGGCTCCTTCATCATCGGCTCCTAGGCAACACGCTGTGGGGATGGGTTGGGAACTGCCATATGGGCCAGATAAGAGCTAGGTGGGTCAGATCCAGCCTGCTGACAGATTGTTGCCCAAGCCTGGGCTATAGGAAACCCTAGCTGGTTTGTGGTTTTGTTATATGATGTGACCATCTGTGGGCAACCTAGAAAAGCTATTCCACTATCATTTCCATCCATTTCCTTTTGAAGGAGCCTTTTTTCTTGATCCCACATTGTTTCACAGTATTGTTGTCATACCAGAGTTCTCGTACTAGCCATATTCTCATCTAACAGCATGACATTTAAATTCTTCTGACATTCCCAGTCTCTTCAGCAACTTTCTGCAATTCAAAAGGGGTCACCTGATGGTGGTAGTTGCAACATGTAACACTTTTACTGGAGCTAGTGCTTTTAGAGAAGTAATTTAAAAACAAATCTGCAGACAAAATCTTCTAGCAACAATGGCATAAGGAACGCAGATTAATTTTGTTCTGCTAAAGCTCAGTTATTTTCTTTTTCCATGAACTCTCAAACTTTAAGAATATTCATATGTCCATATAGAATGTTCAACAATAAAATCATGTTACAATTTTGTGTTGCCAATACACTGCTTTGTTCTTAGAAATCTCCAAACTATGCTAATTGATTTATGCAAGAAGACTGGATCATTCAGTTTGTTTCATGTTAGCTTAGTCCATGATCATCTCCAGAATGATAGGTATAGAAAAGATTAATTTTATGTCATCTGGCATTCCCAGTTTGCCCAGTGGTTCCTTCTAATACCTCACAAAGAATTGCAGAATGTTAGGCAGTACACTCAACCAGCACCCTGTTCCTGTATTTGGAAGCAAAATAGATGTCTGTACTAAGCAGTTACATTAAAAGGGCTAACATATTTTAGAAACTTTGTCCCTCTTTATTCCGAATCATAGTAGAGGACTGAGAGGCAGCATATCTAGACTATGGGACTGCTGACAGGTCTGGTAGCCAGCTTCTACTGAGTTCTAGTCATGCTGCCACTGACTTGTTTCATTTGAACCTTCTGCCTTAGTTATGCCATTTGTAGAATGAAGATAATTTGTTTTATAAATGCATTTTGAGATCCACAAATGAAATCACAATATACTTTCAAATTATTATTTATTTGAGCTGATGTGCCTCAGTTTTCCCACCTGCGAAATGTGAATAATACCATTTTCACATACATGCTGCAGAATTAGTTAGGTAGTATTTATATGAGATTTTGATGAGAGAAACCACTAATATTAGAAGGATTCTTCCTGAGTAGGAAAGTGTCTTGGGTTTTGCATCTTCCTGTCAGGTAACATTTAAAACCAATTAGATTTTTTTTAAAACTCAAAGTGAATTAGTGATATCTCCAAGGAAATGAATTATCATATTCTACTTTGAAGACCAAATTGGGAGGCCTACTTAGCCTCTGCCAGAATTCTTATTGAAGAGTGATGTATTATTGTGTACCCCTTCCTTGTCTTTGTGCTTTTAGGAATGATTTCAGTTATAGTAAGACACAGTCCAGGTGCATGAAATACTTACACAGCAAGCTTGGCTGGAGCCTGTCAGTCTGATTCAAGCTCCCTAGACTACATGAGTCTTGTAATCATTGAGTTCTTTTTCTGGTTATTCCGTTGAGTGTTTGATGTTAAAAACAAATGGGCACTAAAATGCAGAAAGTATCTTGGTGTTTGATACATTTTAAAAACAGACGGTTTCTGTCCCAAAAAGCACTATAAAACTAAGTTACCATCAGGAATGCTTTTTTTTAATCTATTTCTAAATCTCTTGCATGCAGACCCTTATTCTTTTAATTTTTGTGTCATTCAGTTTTTACTGTGGGTTCAACAAAAGACATTCTTGACCGTGACACATTTGTATGTGCTTTATAGTCCACAAAATCTTAAGAGCTATTTCTGAAGGATTAAAATATAAGTTAAACTTAGTTCTGGGTTTGGCAACTAATCATTTAATAGGAACTATCAACCTGAAAAATCACAACTGTATCTGAAAATAATTGTTGCAAGTAATAGATACAAATATAACAAAGGTATCAGTTGTGGAAAAAAGTATATCTTTCCTTTTAATAGCGCTCACTGTTATCAGTCTGGTTATTTCATTTTTATAGTGTATTACTAGTTTCCATTATTGTGTTTGAATTTTTCACATGGCAACAGGGATAAGAAAAACATTTTTGAGAAATGGGATTGTGAAACCCATGAAAATAGATATGACAGGTGTTCTGCCAGAAACTACTCTTAATGTTTTCATTGACTAGATTTTATGTTGTTGGTGTCTCTGCAAACCAAAAATAGGTTGCAGCCTGATTAATCAGACATCAACTAGATTTGCAGTGACCAAATAACCTATGAGCTTAAGGAATAATCCCTAACTAATAGGACATTATTAGCTTGTAATGACTTATTTCTTAATTATTGTATTTAGCTACAGCCACAGACAGATAACTGTTGTGAATTGAACAATAATAGTAGAATGAGTGTTTTTTGTTTAAATTTAAGTAGGAGTTGTATATTGTGGTTTTTTGATTAACAGTTGTACACCTCCTCCCACAGTGTTGGCTAGCCTAGCCTATTGTAGTTGAAAACTTGAATGTTTTCTGGTGGTTAGCAAGTGGTCACACTGTGATGGCTTTATAGTACAGGTTAGAGGTGAATGTTAAAATGTGGTTAACTGACTAGTTGGTTGGGATTTCTGTCTACTAGTCAATAGACACTTCTACATTCCTCCTTTGAAATGTACCAGAGCCCTAGTAGGGCTCTGGTACATTTCAAAGGAGGAATGCAGAACTCTGTGTACAGCCCAGAGTCAGTGGGAAGTCCCACTGACTCTGGGCTGCACACAGGTGCCTGGTTTGAAATGCACAAGAGTCCCGAGCAGGGGCTTTTGTGCATTTCAAAGCCATGGAGGCTGGGGTCAGCAGGGGACTCAACTAGGGGCTATAGGCTCCCATGCCCCTTTGAATCGCGTGGAGGCAGCAGTTTCAAAGGGGCAGTGGCTGCACAGCTGATCAGTCCCCAGCTGACCCCAGGTTCCAGGGAAGTGCCCGAGTTCTGGGGAAATGCCATGGGGAGCCCAGGATTAGCTGGGAATCCCCAGCTGATCCCTGGCTCCAGAGCTGCCCTTTTGAATTACTGCTGAGGCAGTGTTTTAAAGGGGCAGTCCGCCACACAGCCAATCCCAGGATCAGCCATGTAGCTGCCACCTTGGGGTTTCATCAAGGCAGCAAGGGAGGGGAAGGATTGACTAGTTGACATCAATATCCAATAAGCAAATGCTTATCAGATAGTCGACCTAGTCTTTAACATCCTTAGTTAGAGGGTTCCTGTTCTTCTCTAATTCTGAGCTGTCCAGTGCAAGTATGAATGAGCAAATATTCTAGATCCTGGCTTCCATTCATAATAGTGCCTGTGCTTTTAATTCACTGCAGTGTGTCTGTAGATGTTTATCTTTCAAGCACTACATCTGTTAACTCTCAAACTGCTGAAATTTTCCAGGTTCACTAGCCAAATAAATGTTAAAGATGGTTCTGTTGCTGCAGTTTATATTAAAATTACTAACTTTGATTCCTACCTGATTGAATTAAGAATAGAAGTGGGGGAGAGGCCTTAAAATAAATATTGCAGTGTTGAATCAGTCAATTTGGCATGATTTATCAAATTTTTTCTCGTTCAGTGCAAGAGTCTATGACCGTAAAGAAATAGTGCCCAAGTTTTTTTGGCACCACAGACCCCTGTGACCTCTAGCCTTCCTTTACTCCTGGCAGGGACTGAATATCCTCAGTGGTTTACTACTTAATTTATTTTTAGTTGGCTTCTTCAATAGCTCTCCTATTCCTGTGCCATGCATTATAGAAAGAATGGAGGTCCTCACTCACTCTTTGGAAACAAAGGGCTTTGGAGGAAGTGGATCTCTATTTTTGAGTCCTATAGAGAAAGTTAGAACATTACATCATATTTCCTAAATGTTACATCGCTTTCTCCTTTGTGCGTACAGTGCCATCTAATGCTGTATTTTCACTTACCCTTCATTACACCTACAGAGTATACTCATCTCCCAACTGCTGACAAGTCGCCATGGCAAGATGACCCCTGTATCCTGCTACTGACAATCTATATATCACTGTGCTGAAATGAGGCATACTGAATCTTTTGAGGAACATATGCCTTTTTCCCTTTGATCACATACCTGTGGTTCGGGAGAGGGGTTACATACTCTGCCCCCAAATGTCATAAGTCCCCAAATCACAATCTCATCTCTGCCAAGCTGCTCCAACTAATTCCCCCACCATTCAGTACAGCTACATCTAATGTTATAAATGCAGGTAATTCCCAGTGGCTATTCACAGGGCTGGGGGTGTGAGCAGAGTAAAGATTGTGCAGGCATGTCTAATTTTACATGTCCTGGTTTTCAAAAGCTTGCATTTCGATTAACTTGATGTTCTGATAGGACATGAGATGCCACCGGGCAACCTTAACTCTGGTAATGAAGCTGTTTTTTTTCCAGTTAATTCTTTTTAGCTCAGAGGTGCCTAAGTGTGTATTTTTTGGGATACAGGTCTATTAGCAGTTCCATTATAAGTCATGTTTTCTGGAGAACTGCAATTTTTCCTACTGATCCTAAACTGAGGAATAGAAGATGGATCTGACTCTCACCTTGCAAAAGTTAATTCAGACCCTCATAGCATTGCAAGATGAATGGCCTATTTTTAGCAGTTAAAAAATTATCTTTAATGTAAAACTAGATAGTTCACTCTTACTTTCAAGAGGAACTTCTGGAAGTGAAACTAATTTCTTGACATGTAGAAGAAATGTGGTTGTTCCATATCATTTTAAAAACTTGCTTGTTTGCAGAAAATGCCAAGTGGAACTTTACTAATATG
Organism: Pelodiscus sinensis; assembly: GCF_049634645.1. Taxonomy (NCBI): domain Eukaryota; kingdom Metazoa; phylum Chordata; order Testudines; family Trionychidae; genus Pelodiscus; species Pelodiscus sinensis. The sequence goes on along the minus strand of NC_134732.1, from coordinate 14,935,020 downwards.
CAATTGTACTTTAAAAAGACAATTTATTTTCATTGTAAAGGTATCTACTCTAATACCACAGGCAGAAAATCAATTGTAATATTTGCTAGTGCAGCTAAAATATTATCTACAGCTGCTAATTCATTTTTGTTCTACAATCACTCACTTCCTTTAGTTTTTAATTCCCTTGTTAATGTGGATGGAAATTCTGATATTGAAACCTAGTGCTCTAGATGTGTGTAATGTTGCTTTGGCATCCAGCCTCTGTTTTTCTGCCATTCATCATGCCGGTACTGTTGTTGTGTAAAGCTCTGCCCAATACAATATTATGTAAATGTAAGTTTCAGTATAATGATAAAGTAAGTTTTTTGTAAACTTTTGAGCTCTGTAACCTTCCATTATGTGAGAGAGAGATCAGAAGGATTCTTTTGATTCAGCATGGTCACACTGTTGCTCTTAGCAGTAATTAGAATTCAGGTTGTGTTATAAATAAAATATGATGAACGATTTAAAAGTTTGTACTAGCAGAAGCTTTATATTGGAAGTAGATTGATATCTTTTTATGGGCAATTGTATCCCTTCCCCCTCCCCTCCCCCATGTGTGAGGAAGTTGTGTAGTTCCTGGGGAGGGGGGAGTGAATGAGTTTGGAATGTGATTGTTTGGAGAGAGAACTTGTAGGCTCAGCAATTTCAGAGTCCAGATTGTCAAGGAAGGGGGAGAAGAAACAGGAAAACTCGGGGTCACCAAGCTGCCATCAGTTAGGCCCAATATAAGACAGGGCAGTGCAGGACATTATAGACGGCCTTGGCATTAAGGGCAAGCATCCCGTTACAAACAAGAAAGCCTTGAAATAACACTGGGAAGGAAGCACCAACATACTGATGTCAGAGTAAAGAGTAACTCCCAGGTAAACAGATGTTAAACAGAACAAATGGTGATTAAGAATGGACACAGACTGGTAACTTCAAGCAAAAGCAAGAGAGTGTGTGTTTGTTTGTTTGTTTGTTTGTATATGAGGGTGTGGATTATGTGTGTGATCAGGTTCAATCCCTTTTCCATTTAATTCAACAGTGCATTTAATAAAAGCAATATAAGTATAACCCTGGGTTGATCTTTAGTGAAAATAAGATACAAGCTGTCCTCGCTATAAGTCCAAGATATGTTCCAAAAAAACTTGCACTTATAGTGAAACAACTTAAAGTGTGGAATTTTTTCCCACTTCTGACTTCCATTTGTACAAATTGTTTTGTTGTGCACACAAGCAGGGAACGGGAGGATTTATAATGCATCAGTTCCTACAAGTGTCAATGTCTTTAGTGTGGAATAGAGGTATACTGGGGTGACTTAAAACAGGGATGCCCTATAACAGGTACAGCAACATAATATTACCTGTTTTAACACTTTTTGTACCATTTAACCTTTAATCAGGGCCCTGATTCAGGAAAGCATTGAAACATGCTTAAATGCATCCCTACTTAGGAAGACACTTAAGTACTTACTTAACTTTCAGCAGATGCTTTTTTTCATGAGCTCCTTTACTCAGGCTTTCTTGAGGCTTACTCTTGTTCCAGTTTGAGTCACTGATTTTTTCATTGACTTTAGGGCAAAATTGGGTCCTTAATCTACTTGTAAAGTGTAAGGAAGGAGAGTGATACTTGACCGTCTATATATCTAAAACAGGAATGCATCTTTTGTGTATCCATGCAGTTGTCCAGATTCAGACATTCTTAAACTGCCTCCTTTTGTATTTGAAATAAGTTGTGCTGCTTCTGCCTTCACGACTAAGCTAACTTAATCTCTAAGGGCTCAGTTCTGAATGTGCCAAACATGCTTAAGCATGGTAGCACTTTATACACTAACAAAACATGTAGATGGTATCATGAGCTTTTGTGGGCACAGCCCACTTCTTCAGATGACCGGAGTTTTGAGTTTAGGTCATCTGAAGAAGTGGGCTGTGCCCACGAAAGCTCACGATACCATCTACATGTTTTGTTAGTTTATAAAGTGCTACCAGACCATTTGTTGTTTTTTCTGTACAGATTAACTCGACTACCCCCTGACGCTTCTGACACTTAAGCATATATATGTATTCTTGTTGAACAGAACACACTCTTTCAGTCTTTAGCCAGTTATTGATTTCATAGGTGGAATGCATGAAAGTTTACCCAAAGACTACTCAGACTCTCAAAATGGCTTACCAGTTACATCTCTGTCTTTGTGACAGTGGAAGATTGACAGCACACACTACGAGAGCACATAAAAGCTTCAGCAGCAGTTGCAGGGCACATGCCCATTATCAGAGGGGTAGCCGTGTTAGTCTGAATCTGCAAAAGCAGCGAGGAGTCCTGTGGCACCTTATAGACTAACTGAAGTGTAGGAGCATAAGCTTTCATGGGCAAAGACCCACTTCGTCAGATGCATGTAGTGGAAATTTCCAGAGGCAGGTATAAATATGCAGGCCAGGGTCAGGCTGGAGATGACGAGGTGGATCCAATCAAGCAGGATGAGGCCCACTTCTAGCAGCTGATCTGGAGGTGTGAATTCCAAGAGAGCAGAAGCTGCTTTTGTAGTTAGCAAACCATTCACAGTCTTTGTTTAATCCAGAGTTGATTGTGTCAAACTTGAAGATGAACTGTAGCTCAGTAGTTTCTCTTTGAAGTCTGGTCCTGAAGTTTTTTTGCCCATTATGAGCACTGACACAACGATATGGTCTTGTGTCCACATGTTTTAGTCACCAGGCTCTTACCACTGTATCAAGAGACAATATGAAGATGAAAGAAGCTGGCTTGTTGTCCATCTACTGAGGAATGCCTGAGCTTCACTGCCTAAGATAACAGCTTGGGAGTCATCTACAGTGTAATGGATCTGATCAAGCACTCAAGGAGGGGAAAAAAAGACTACCAGCTGGTTACTTTTGTACTTCAAGATGCATTGCATGTGTCCATTAAAGGAGCCCCTCTCTCGCCACAACACATCAGACTACCATTGATTTTTGGTGTGAAAGAACTGAACGTGGGGTGGGGCAACTCCATTCTTTATATAGATATGGAGCATAAGAAGACAAGCCAGAGCTGGACCTATGGCCACAACTAGCAAAAACTCCCTGATGCTGATGCACAAGATGTGAACATGCCTACAGGCTGCAGCATAATGGAAATATGCAATGTATACTGAAGAGAGGGAAGCCAACTGTTTTTTATTATAAGGTTGCTCCTACCAGAAATCTTATCTATTTTGCTTTAGTTTACAACTGTATGTTGATTTATCATAATATACTTACACATAATGTGAAAAAAAGGAACCCCACACAACAAAGCTTATTGTATGTAGCTAGAGAGTATGGTGAATGGGTGTATTTCTCACTGGCTTGTAGGTGTGCTACATGGTGTGCAGGGAGAATGAGTGCAGTAGTCTTCCACAGATAACAATTTTGGGAAGTTTAGGCTGACATGAGATCTTTCTTTGGAGGGCTGGGGAATAGAGCTACTTGTTGGGATTTACATTTTGAAAGGTTTACCCAAAGAGTTTTTAATTATTAAAAATCTCGTATGCTCATGTTCTCTTCTTACAAAGAGGCTTTGAGCTGAAAAAATTACAAATACAGGCAGTCAAAAAAAAAAAAAAACCTAACATAAGATTTGTGTTCAATATGAAGGAAGCTGAAGTAATCTCACATTAAAATACACTGTCAATCATCTACATATTGAAGGTCTCATCTTTGTGTAGGCTCTGTCCGTAACCTGGACACAAGTGTACAGCAATTAAATCTTCTCATGATAATGATTCCTAGCTGACCCTCTCTTTATTGGGTCATTCTATTAGAATAATAAACCACTCTCTGCTGAGACACATTGTTTCGGGCAGACAAGAGAGAGACTGCAACAGATCTTTGGATTGATGACTAGGAATACATTGATCAGGCTGGCAGTGTCTTCACAGTCTACAATAAGTCTCTCCTGCTACAGATTGTCCCTGCTAGAGTTAACAGGACTTCTGAGGCACCTTAATTAAAGACGAGCAAATTTATGTGGTGCCATGGGTCTTCTCATTGTTTTTGCTGAAACAGACTAACACAGTTACTCCTCTGAAACAGAACTTATGAGAGATTGTTTGGAAGGAGATCAGGATTCTTACTTGCAACCATATGTGGTCCCTTCTGTTACTTCTGTGCCACATAAGAAAACAGAGTAGTTGGTGTGGTATGATGCACAGAATTTTTGACTTTGTATTTACTGTTCTGTTGGTATCCTGTTAGGATGTATGTTATATTTGGTTCATAGACTTTAAGGTTAGAAAGGACCATCATGACCAACTAGTCTGACTTCCTGTAAATTGCAGATCACAAAATCTTGGTCACCCACTCCTGTAATAGGCCCTGAATCTTGGGATAAGTTACTGAAGTCCTCAAATCATCATTTAAAGAATCCCAGTTACAGAGAATCCACCATTTACCCAAATTTAAACCAGCAAGTGCCTGTGCTCCATCCATGTTGCAGAGGAATACTTCTTTGCATGTATATAGCTCAGTTTGTCACTCTAGAAATGTCACTGTGGGTATGTCTACACTACAAAGTTAATTCGAACTAACGGACGTTAGTTCTAATTAACTTTGATAGGCGCTACACTAGCGCTCCGCTAGTTCAAACTAGCGGAGCACTTAGTTCGAACTAGGTAAACCTCATTCTACGAGGACCAAGCCTAGTTCGAACTTACTAGTTCGAATTAAGGGGTGTGTAGCCCCTTAATTCGAACTAGTGGGAGGCTAGCCCTCCCCAGCTTTCCCTGGTGGCCACTCTGGCCAACACCAGGGAAACTCTATTGCCCCCCTCCCGGTCCCGGACCCCTTAAAGGGGCACGGGCTGGCTACGATGCCCGTGCCAGGTGCAAGCCTGCCAGCACCCAGCTAGCAGACCCTGCACCTGGCACGGCTCGAGCCAGCCACCCGATACCCTCCAGCCCTCCCCCTCTTCCCAGGACCAGGCTGGCAGCTCCCGGGAGCTTGCCCAGGACCGCAAGAGGCGGGCACCCGCCTGCTCTAGTGCGGACATCGTGGACCTCCGCACTAGGCACAGGAAAGTGGCCGACTAGGGCAGGAGAGCTGCCAGCCTGGCCACCCAGGAGCAGGTGTGCAGGAAAATCAAGGTGGTCCACTGAAACCCCCGACCCTGAGCCCTGAGCTTACAATGGCCGTCCTGGGTCAGACCAAAGGTCCATGTAGCCCAGTAGCCTGTCTGCCGACAGCGGCCGACCCTGGAGGGGATGGACCGAAGACAGTGACCAAGACATCTGTCTCGTGCCATCCCTCTCCAGCCTTCCACAAACTTTGGGCAGGGACACCACTCCTACCCCCTGGCTAATACCACTCCATGGACCCAACCTCCATCACTTTATCTCACTTCTCTTTAAACTCTGTTCTAGTTCTAGCCTTCACAGCCTCCTGCAGCAAGGAGTTGCACAGGTTGACTCTTTGCTTTGTGAAGATCAACTTTGTTACTAGTTTGAAGCCTGCTACCCATTCCTTTCCTTTGGTGTCCTCTAGTCCTTCTATTATGGGAACTAATGAAGAACTTTTCTTGATGCACCCTCTCCACCCCACTCATGCTTTTATAGACCTCTATCCTATCCCCCCCCCAGTCTCCTCTTTTCTAAACTGAAAAGTCCCAGTCTCTTTAGCCTCTCTTCATATGGGACCTCTTCCAAACCTCTGATCATTGTAGTTGCCCTCCCCCTCCCACCCTCTCTCTTCCCCTCTCCCACCTCTTTTTCCCAGTCTCCCCGAGTTTTGTTCAATAAAGAGAGATTCTATTTTTGACCACACGTTTTCTTTATTTTGTACATCAGGAAGGGGGGCTAGGGAAGGGTAAGTGGAAGGAGGTGAGGGAGGAATGGGGTACGAGCCCCCGATGGGGAGGACTGGGGTGGCTCTGCGGGCTTCTGGGGGTGGAAGCTCTCCTGCAGCCCCCCAGTTGCCCCCTGTCCCCAGATGGCAGCCTGCAGCAAGTGCAGCCGGTCTGATGGCTGAGTGCTGTGATGTGCCCAGTATGGGCACTCAGGGCACTCCAAGACAGGACTGCTTTGCAAGCAGGGCACCCCTGAGAACTGTCTGTCCGGGGTGGGTCCCTTTAAGCACAGCCCTCGGCTAGCCTGAGGCAGCAGCTCCACGCTCTAAGTCCTCATCTGATGCCCTGCCGGCACTGCTTCTGGTCATTCTTAACCCCGGTTCAGGGTCCACTCAATGTGGACATGCTAGTTCGAATTAGCTTAGTTTGAATTAACTAATTCGAACTAAGTTAGTTCGAATTAGCGCTGTAGTGTAGACATACCCTGTGTGTGTCTGGAAAAAATATCTCCCTTTCAGTTACCTGGCTATGGACTAGCATCAGGAGCAGGTGGTATTTTCATCACAAAAGAAATTGAAATATGGAATGTCATTGCACAAAAGAACTTTTATAAAAACAAGTAGGTCAGGATTTTCAAAAGTAACTGGTGATATGGATGCTTTTTATTTGGTTATTCTACTTCTTGGTACTGCAGTAGGGTCTGATTCTCAGAAAGTATGTAGTGCCCCCAAACTGAAAATCATAAGGTGTTTCAAATTGGGAAATCCCAAATCAGTAGACGCTTTTGAAAGTCTTAACTATATTATTTTAGGTATGACACCATAATGCTATGGTTTTCCATTTTAGTTTAATGTTCAGAAAATACATTTTTTTCTTTTAATTTACTTAACACCAGTTTCTTTTTAAATCGTTTAAACTAGCTTTTCATTTATGATGTGGTTTTAAATGTTGGATTTGTATATTACTTGAGCCACCCAATTCATCCTTGATATAACTCCATTGGAACCAGGAGTAGTAATACAGTTTAATATTTTTACCCTTTTTTCCTGAACATGCTGCAGGTAATGTAGAGATGGTATAGAAATATAGGGGAGAACTCTGATGAAACTTTGATTTTTTTTTTTAAAGTGGATTTTGTTTCTGACACTCTTTTCCTCTCCATATGCTTAGCTGTACTACAGCTGTTCAGCTTGCGGAGGAGGCAAGAAAAGGAGTGATATGGGGACCTGAGTATCAGAAAAGCTGTATTACCACATTAAGTCTTTCCTGGCTTCTGCTATGACTGTAAACTGATTTCTTGTGCAAGAGAGCGTCCACACTGCCATGGGAGCTCTTGCGCAAAAGCACATCGCGCACATGGCAGTTTGGACATTTTCTTGCGCAAGACGCCTTGCACAAGAACCCTTGTGCAAGATGTTCTTGCTCAAAAAGCTGCCAGTGTAGACATAGCCTTAGTGTTTTGTGCCATTGTATTATCAAGGGGGAAAATAGAGACTGCTGAGATGCTTGGATTTGATCTCATTTGCCAGTTTTGGAAGTACTCCTCCATGATCTTAAGGTCAGATGTAAAGGTCACTTTATGTTCTTTAACTCATGGGCCTGAGTTGTGAGTGCCACAGCTGTTCAGCTTGCGGAGGAGGCAAGAAAAGGAGTGATATGGGGACCTGAGTATCAGAAAAGCTGTATTACCACATTAAGTCTTTCCTGGCTTCTGCTATGACTGTAAACTGATTTCTTGTGATGTCAGAGCAGAACATCAAGTGAGAAGGAACCTCATCACAAGAGTGGAAAAATGGCCAAACAACATTTTTTTGTCAGTTTCTACTAAGTTACTTTTGTGATCTGTAATTGGTAAGTCCAGGAGTAAATGGCATGGTAGACCATTTTCTTTACCAAATCCCCTTTAAAAAAACAATGAAACAGTCTCAGATGTATAAATGCCAGAAATAATCTTCTGCCAGTAATTGTTTTTTTAAGTGAATTTGATGCTTTTTGTGTAATTTGAGGGACTTAGTCACCCAAGTCACATTGACTTTGAGGGAGCTGACTATTAACACACTCATTCCTTCTGAAAACCCCAGTCTGATTTAATATGTTTTATGATAGTAAAACTCCTATATAAAGTTGCATTAGAGATATAAGTGACACAAATATAAAGTGTGGGATTTATTAAGTAAAAATAAAATTTTGAATTGTGTATCATGCATTCTAAATGTCGTCTTTTGAGAAGAATCATTTATTAAGGCCTAATTATTTGTTGGTGTATTCAGAGACCACTCAAAAACTAAACAAGAACTGCCCACATCACTGATACATCTTGGTGTTTTAAAGTTAGATTTCTCAGTTTTGATATACATCACTGGCAAATTGAAATATTTGTTAAAAACATAATCCTGAAGAGAAAACTTCATGGATTGATTACAAAATCCCATCAATCAAAATCCCTTTTAATTAGAAAGGTCATGTAGCTTAAAATAGACTGATTTTATTGTTTGTTAAAAGTTTCTCCAGAAATATGGTTATATGGAGTTCAGTATGTAAAGTACATGTGTTGCCCACTTAATTATTTTTGTTGTGTTTCTTGCCATGAAACATCAATGGTATCTATGGCTGTTATCAATCCCATACTCTTATATTATTGGGTGAAATAAATTGGTTTTGGGCAAGGTAACAGGTGGCTAGTCATGTTCATTGTTTTTAAAAGGCAAAAAGCTGAGCTTTACATTTACACATCCATTCAGCTCTTCACTTCCAAAGATGGTCTGCAAATATTGAAAGTCTAAATGAGCAAACGTGGCTCTGCATTGAATTCACTGCCTGAAATATTCCATTGTATTGTAAAGCATGTAGGGTCAAATTCTGACCCCTAAATTGACAGAGCTACATTGGGTCTAAGTGAGTATGGTAGTTGGCCCCTATCAAAGGAACAGACCAGAAATATTTGCAAGGCTGTGACTAGAAGGCTGATCACTATGCAAATGACAAATGCATTTAAAATTTGGAATTAACAAGTTTTGATTTAAACATATTTACTGCTTTAACCATTTAGTCTTTTGTAACAAACCCAACTCTTAACTCACATAAACTGCATTTTAACATATTGTCTATAAAAGTGCTCTGGTTAATATGAGTAGTGTACTGAGGCCTAAATCAGGCTGCCTAATATGCATGCATGGCCCCTATTTTACTGTAGTATATGAGTGTTTTTCTTTTTTTCATGCATTTATCATCACAACACTCATGTGGGATGGAAAAGTACTATATCCCCATTTTATTGGTGGGAAGTCAATGCACACAAAACAGACTTGCCTAAGGTCAAACAAGAAACATGTTGGAGCAGGAAATTGAAATGGGTTTCAAGACCCAAATTAGAATGATTACATCAATCCTCTTTGAGGATAGGGCCAAACATTACAGAAATGTATATGGGTCAATTGAAAAATCCTTCCTATACCTCTTTCTCTTACCAATCCATGGTAGTTATTTATCTCTGCAGTTTCAGAGTTCCTGTGCGGAATCTGCCTCATCCCATTGGTTAATGTTCACACCACTGCATAGAGAGTGCTTGCACCTCCAATTGGTATAACTGCATTGATTCCACTCCACATGTGCAAGGGAGCGGATTAGATTATCCTCTTAATATTGCAAGCTTCATGCTAAAATTCTATTTTATATATGTTTTGATTGATAAAATAAACTGAACTGATGAAACACAGATCCACATTTTCCCCTTTGCAACAGCAAGGGAAAGTAGAGGAGAGAAAACTGATTCTGAATTCAAAGAGTTTATTATGAATTCCTCATACTTGTGGCATGTGTATGAATCAAAAACCCGTGAATTCTCCTGTCCACTAGCTCTTGCCAGCCCACTGGGAATACTGATTCTATAGTAGCACACTTTCAGGGCTTCTCTCACCACATCTGACTCAGGAGTTTTCATTGTATGAAGAGGGAAGCGCAACACTCAGTGCAGCTGAAGATATTAACTTTCCCTATGAATTGGGAAGAATCTGAGGAAACCCAGCTGGTTCCCTTCCCCTCCCTATCCCACCTCTAGCTTTGTGCAGTCTGACTCTTGTGAAGGGATCTGTAAGAGGCTTCTGCAGATTAAAAAGGGAAATCTGTTGTCTGTCTATACGAAACACTTCCATAGAACGTAAGAACATCCATAGTGAATCAGATCAATGTCCATCTAGTCCAGTATTCTGTCTTCCAACAGTGGTCAATGCCAGATGCTTCACAGGGAACTTGTTTCTTTTTTTTTAATCCAGTTATAGTTGTTACCTCCCCTAGCAGTGGGTTCCACAGGTTGACTGTGTGTGTAAAGAAGTACTTCCTTGTGTTTGTTTTAAACCGGCTGTCTATTAATTTCATGGGGTGATCCCAGGTTCTTGTAGTATGTGAAAGTGTAAATAACACTTCCCTATTCACATTCTCCATATTATTCATGACTTTATAAGCCTCTATTGCAGCGTTTTCCAAACTACGGGTCGCGGCCCGGTACCGGTCCGCAGGAAGAAACTACCAGGCCTCAGCATGGTTGCTGGGGTGTTCTGCGCTCCCGGAGTGCCCATGTGGCGCCGGGTCCCCCAAGCCCTCGGCCGGCCTGGGCGGAGTCTGCAGCCAGATGTTCCAGCTCCCAGCAGAGTCCTAGCTAGGGGCGGCGGGGGAAGGAGGAGGGGAGAGCCGGCCACTGGAAGTAGCACTGGACGGGGGAATCGGGGCAGGGCAGGCTGGGCTGGGGACATTGGGGGGCCGGTGGAAGCAGGGCTGCCGGGGGGGGGGGAGGGGGGGAGACAAGGTCGGGGGTAAGGAGCTGGCTGTTATCTTGTGCTGATCCCAGTGTCTTTTCATCACCAGTTGGCAGTTTTCTGTTTGCATAGTTAGGTTAAGTAGTTGTTAATTAGTTGCTAAGTGCGTTAGTTAGCTCCTTGAACCTCTTCCCCCCCCCCCCCCCCCCCCCCCCCCCCCCCCCCGGGGGACGGTGATGCTGGGCCCGCAGGGCTCTAAACCTTGTGCGGAGTGCACTAAACCCATGCCCAAGGGAGACCCCCATGAACAGTGCCTTAAGTGTTTGGGGGAAGCTCACCTGGCAGTCGCCTGCAAAATCTGCAAGGGGTTCAAGCCACGAATCAAGGGGGAGAAGGACTCCCGTCTTAAGTTGCTCCTGATGGAGTCTGCGCTGCAGTCTGCGTTCTCCGGAGAAGCTTCGGTGTGCAGCGCACCGGCGTCAGTGTGGGAGCCGTGGTCAGATTTCCCCCGCACCGAAGTATGGAAGAAGTCAGCACCACAGCACCAGTCCCAGTCCCCGGCACCGAAACAGGTGAAGGACTCCAGGGGGAGATCACCCGAGCACAGAGCTCACCGGGATGGTCACTGGCGGAGCGGCACTCCGGTACCGGGCTCACCTGCTAGGCCTCCAAAGGGGACTCAGAAGAAGAGGCAGGCCATGCGCAGGGCCGGGAGCCCCGGGCCCGCCCTAGCTCAGTGCCCTTCCACGCCTGAGGTCTTCGAGGCAGCTCTGGACCTGGTAGAGCTCACGGCCTTGCCTCTTTCCCCCCCCTCCTCGGAGGGGTCTTTGACTTTGGCTCCGGAGGCCCTGGGGGTACCTGTGGTCTCCGGGCCTCAGAGCCTCGGCCGGCACCGGTAGAGTCGAGGGACCATCCGTCACTGCCGGCCGCAGTGGTATAGGGGCAGACCATGCTAGTACCAGTGCAGGTGGTACTGCTGGCTCCGTCTCCTGCCCAGCCGAGCCCGGAAGCTCCACTGTCGGCACCCGGCGGCCATAGGGGCTCCGGTGCTTTGGTCGTTGTCGCAGGCATTGTCCGTGCCTGCGCTGCAAACCCTTCTGACGCTGCAAGCACCACAGGCACCGGCTTTGCTGGCACCGCAAGCGGCGCGTGGCCCGGTGCCACAGCCTCCGCACCTGCAGCCCTGTTCCCACACGGGGAAGCTGGAGTCGATGGCACGGTTCTGCCCTTGGGCGGTGCAAAGTCAGCCTTCGACAGCACCACCATGGTCGGTGTCTGAACTGTTGTCGGAGTCCGAGGCAGAGTCTCTGCGTTCTGTGGGCTCTTCACGGTTATCGTCCCAGGACCCGACACCGGGCGGCACCGCAAGGATTTGAACAGATGTGGCCGCCGCAGGTCCAGCAACCCTGGCCCTTTTGGACACCCTGGGCCTATCACCAGTGGCAGGGGTCATTCCCGCCTTCGGGGTCTGTCAGTGGCTCGCGGCAGAGGTCCACGCCCTCATCCTCCCTGTCCAGAGCCCCACCCTCACCTAAAGGGATGATGCTCTGGCAAAGTTAGCGCTGCCATTAAATAAGACGGTGGCAAAAATCATCAGTACATTGTGGCAGACGCTGGCTTCTGTCTCCCCAATGCTAAAGGAGGTAGAAAGGAGGTACTGTGTCCCCCAGTCGGGGCATGAGCACCTCTATTCGCACCCTGTTCCGGGATCTATGGTGCCCCAGGCAGCTGCCCAAAAGGAGGGGCAGGGGTAGCCGGACCCATCCCATAAAGCAAAAGACCCTAAGCGCATGGACCTGATGGGGCACAAGGTCTACGTGATGGGGGTGGGGGGGGTGCAACTGCGTATCGCCAACCAGCAGGCCATGCTCAGTCGCTATGCCTATAACAGCTGGCAAGCGATGGACAGGTTCCGCGACAGATGTCTGTCCTCCGGGGGCAAGGAGTTCTCTGCCCTGACCACGGAGGGCAGAACGATTGCTCGCACTGCCCTGCAGGCGTCTCTGGATGCGGTTGACTCTGCGGCCAGGACGATGGCGTTGGGCGTGGTAATGCGGTGCAACGCCTGGCTGCAGATCTCAGGGATCCCATTGGATTTGCAGGCCACTATCCAGGACCTGCCATTCGACAGGAAGGCCCTGTTTGCAGAGAATACCGATTCCAGGCTCCTCAGCCTACAGGATACCAGGTCAACTCTTCGGTCGTTGGATATCCATACTCCGGCTCCCCAACGCAGGCAGTTGCCGAGTCAGCAGCCGCATAGGGCCCCCCCCCCCCCTCCCCGCAGGCCGCAAGGCCAGAATATTGGCGGCGTAGACCACATGGTCCGTCTGTAGGCTTCACCCAGGGGCAGGGCCTGGGGGCTCGCAACAGGCGCTGTTGGCCGTGACAGGAAGCAGGCAGGGGCCCCGCTCAGCCCCCCCCCCCCCAGCAGCAGTTTTGAGGGTGCGCTCAGGGACCGCATACCGTTGCCTGTTATTTCCCCCCGTTTGGAGACAGGCTGTCCCACTTTGCCCAGGCCTGGTCGGATGTCACCAAAGACAAATAGGTGTTGGACATAGTGTCTCGGGGGTACTCTATCCCCTTCCTGGGCTCCTACCCTTCCCTTCCCCCTTCCACGTCCCTCTTCAGGGACCCGTCTCATGAGGCCCTCCTCAGACAGGAGGTCCTCGCACTCCTGGAAAAAGGGGAGGTGGAACGGGTCCCTCCCCATCGGGAAGGCAGGGGATTCTGTTCCCATTATTTTATTATCCCAAAGCCAAAGGGAGGCATTCGGCCCATCCTAGACCTCAGGGCCCTCAACAAGCATATAAAAAGAGAAAGGTTTCAGATGGTAACCCTGGCCTCAATCATTCCAGTACTGGACAAGGGTGATTGGTATGCGGCCCTTGATTTGAAGGACGCCTACTTTCATGTTGCGATTTGGACAAACCACAGGAGGTTCCTCCAGTTTGTGGTATCCCACCAACACTTCCAGTTTATGGTCCTCCCTTTTGGGCTGTCGACAGCCCCCAGGGTTTTTATGAAGTGTATGGCAGTGGTGGCGGCCTACCTCAGGCAGATGGGAGTCCAGATCTTTCTGTATTTGGACAACTGGCTCATCAGAGGCAGCTCAAAAGAACAGGTACTCGTGCACATAGGATTGGTGCGGTCTCTTTTCAACAAACTGGGCCTCGTAGTGAACAAGGAAAAGTCGAAACTTACCCCCACTCAGAACATAGAATTCGTGGGGGCAGCCCTGTGTGCCACGACGGGGCGCGCTTACCTCCCGCAATCCAGGTTCCAAGCGATAAAGACCCCAGTGTTGGCCCTGTGGCAGTCTCCATTGACAACGGCGCGGTCGTGCATGAAGCTACTGGGCCATATGGCAGCCTGCACCTATGTCGTCAGGCACGCCAGACTGAGGCTCAGGCCACTGCAGGTGTGGTTGATGGGTTCGTTCAACCAGGCCAGAGACAGTTGGGACCGGATCCTTACTGTACCACATGGAGTCCTCGCCTCGCTCCGTTGGTGGACATTAGAAAGCGAAGTGTGTTCGGGAGTCCCCTATCGTGTGGGACTGCCATCGGCCCAACTCATCACGGACACCTACAACAACGGTTGGGGGGCGCACCTGCAGAGCTGCAGGACGCGGTTGTGGACCCCCCAGGAGAGAGGGTTGCATATAAATGTCCGGGAACTGAGGGCAGTCAGGAGGGCCTGCGAAATCTTCCTGCTCTCGAGGAAACTGGTGTCAGTGCTTCTGGACAATACCGCAGGGGTTTTCTACATAAACAAGCAGGGGGAAGCCCGATCGTCCCTGCTGTGTCAGGAGGCGGCTCTCCTATGGGAATTCTGCATAGCCCATCGCATCCAGTTACAGGCCGCGTACTTGCCGGGGTGCAAGAATACGTTAGCAGATTCACTGAGCAGATCCTTCAGAGTCCACGAGTGGTGCTTGAAGGGGGAGGTGGTGGTACACCTCTTCCAGATGTGGGGTCGTCCCCTAATGGACCTTTTCTCTACAGGAAATGTCTCCATTACTTCTCCCTCCTGGGCCTAGAAGCGAGCTCAAGAGGGGACGCCCTGACTTCAATGTGGCCTCAAGGCTTGCTTTATGCATTTCCCCCATTCCCACTGGTTCCCAAGGTGCTTACCAGAATCAGGCTGTTCAGGTCTCAGGTAATCCTGATAGCCCCGGATTGGCCCAGGCAGTTTTGGTATCCCATCCTGTGGGAAATGGTGGTAGCCTGCCCTTGTCGCCTGCTGCTGACCCCAGACCTAGTTACCCAGGACAGGGGCAGGAGCATCCTGTACCACCCGGATGTACAGTCCCTCCACCTGACGACATGGCTTATCCATGGCTGAAGCCCCCTGAGAGGGCTTGTTCTAGGGGGGTGCAGGAGATTCTCCTAGGCAGCTGGAAGCCGACCACCAGGCGGTCGTATGCCGCCAGATGGAAGCGTTTCTTGGCCTGGGCTCAGAGTAAGGGTGTTTGCCCCTCCCAGGCTCTTGTTCCGGTGGTTTTGGATTACCTACTTGTGCTGCGACAAGCAGGCCTGTCCGCTCCATCCCGTAGGTACAGGTGCATCTGGCGTCCCTAATGGCATTTCATGAGGGATGGGGGGGCAGGTCTCTGTTCTCTGAGCCCCTGGTGAAGAGGTTCCTGAAGGGCCTGGATAAGTTGTTTCCCCATGTGAGGGCCCCGGTGCCACAATGGGACCTTAACCTGGTGCTAAATAAGCTCTTGGGTCTCCCCTTCGAGCCCCTGGCATCTTGCTCTCTTAGGTTCCTGTCGCTCAAGGTGGCTTTTATAGTCGCCATTACGTCAGCACGTCGGGTTTCTGAATTGTGTGCCCTGACAGTGGAGCCCCCGTACTTAGTGTTCTCAGCAGACAGGGTTCGTCTGCGTCCCCACCCTGTGTTCCTCCCCAAGGTGGTGTCAACCTTTCATATGTCGCAAGACATATACCTCCCAGTTTTCTTTCCCAAGCCCCATAGCTCCCCTAAGGAGTGGACTTTGCACTCCCTTGACGCGAAAAGGGCATTGGTGTTTTATATAGACAGAACTAAGCCATTTTGCAAGACTTCTCAGCTGTTTATTGCCAATGCTGATTGGGTGAAAGGGATGCCGGTTTCAGCCCAAAGGTTGTCGGGGTGGATATCCTCCTGTATTAGGGAGTGCTATGCTCTGGCACGTAGGGAGCCGCCTCTCATGTTGCCGCATTCCACCAGGGCGCATGCTTCATCCGTAGCCTTGGAGCCCGCATCCCGATCCTTGAGATTTGTAGGGCAGCTGCGTGGTCCTTGGCCCATAGGTTTACTGAGCATTATGTTCTCACCACGCAGGCGCGGGAGGACTCTGCCATGGGTGCGGCTGTGTTGGGTTCTCTCCTGTGAACAAAGCAAAGGGAATTGGTTGAGTGACACACAGCGTGTCATGTACTTGCTGTATTTCTCTTGTCGAGTTTTTGTGTTCTATTCTGTTCTAGTTCTGCATTAAAGTTCTTGTTGTCAATGAATGTCGGTGTGAGCGTTCTGTAGGGTGACTCCGACCCCGCCACCGGGCAAGGGGTAGCTTGGTAGTCACCTCATTTGAATGGACATGAGCAATCACTCGAAGAAAAAAACAGGGTTACTTACCTGTAACTATTGTTCTTCGAGATTTGTTGCTCATGTCCATTCGATTTCCCCCCTTGCCTCCCCTGCGTCGGAGTTTCCGGCAAGAAGGAACTGAGGAGGGGGAGGGCCCGCAGGGGTACTTATGCTCCGCTATAGCGGCGCCACTCCAGGGGGCGATCTGCCAGCCCAACCGGTACCGCTGGGGAAAAAATGCTCCAGGAACCATGTACGCGGCATGCATGCACCTCGTTCGAATGGACATGAGCAACACATTTCGAAGAACAACAGTTACAGGCAAGTAACCCTGTTTTACCCATTACAAAGATAGCTTCCCCAATTATCACCTCAAATATAATTAGCTCACAGCATTAACCTCCCCCCCTCATCCCTCCTCTGTTCTGAAATTTGATTTGTCCTTTTTATGTGTTCACTTCTTTTTATTGTATCCCTTTGGTATATATGGTCATGCCAATTTTCTTCCACAATTTGATCCGAGGAAGTAGATCTGGCCCACGAAAGCTCATCACCTAATAAACCATCTTGTTAGTCTTTAAAGTGCTACATAGTCCTGTTTTTTTATTTGGGGAACAAGGTTCTTATCCATTCCAGTCAAAGAAAACAAGCAGATAAGAAATTCTAATGAATCCAATTGCTTGGTGTTTGCTGATGGGCCACCAAACCAAGGTATTGAGATTTTTAGCTCTTTTGTGTCCTTTTTTTGGGAGGGCTGTTTTTAATGACATTCTGCATCAGACTTCAAACAGCTGAACTGTCACAAGCTAAATAGTAAGTTTTTCAGATTTTCATATGAGCCAAGTGTTTCTGTAAAGAATGAAGGTGTACAGCAGTGTGAGAGTTGCATACCTTTCGCTTTTCAAAATGGCAGTCTCTTAAGGACTTGTGTGACAAAACAATTTATTTTGGAAAACTTTCCATTCACAATCAGAGCAAGCTGATTGGATGTGGTTCATGTGACTAATAATGTTTGCTGTTACCTAAACATAATATAAATAATCTTTCTTTCCTTTTGAAGTAGTCACATAAGGACACATAGATGTAAATGGAAATTGCGTAGTTGAATATTATGATTTAGTGGCTTATTTATTTTCAAAGTTATTTTCCAGATTTTGAAGATTTATATTGAAAGCACAATTTCTAGGAATCATTGCTAATTAGTCAAATGATAAAAATACCACTTGCGTTATAATGTATACTGAACTATAATACAATTCAGCGTTCCTTGTCCAGGTTTATTGAATCTTTTATTATTGTGAACTAATTTCTGTTAAACACGTTTCTGTGTATATCTTTAAAAAGTATTGAACCTAAAAAATGTTGATACTGCAAATTGCCCAGTTTAGCTTAGCTCCCAAGTCAAATGCATTTAATGTGTACTAGAGCTTAGTGGGTGCTTGAAATGTATCATTTTACCCAGAATTTGTACTAACAAATGGATCTTTACTGTTATAGCTTTACCCATTTTATGTCCCAATAATATAGTCTATTGAAAAGAGAGGAAAAATACTTTGGCAAAGAGCAGATTATAAATGTCACATTCCATCGCTGAGTTGCTTATAGCTTGAATGCCGTGATAAAGGATATTCTTTTGATAGTTATAACACGTCTGTCCTCTCAAGTGTAGGAAGTTTTGTTTTTCATACTGTCTGGATTGCTTATTTAGTTTCTTGAATTTCTGGTGTTTGCAGTGTCTGGCTGCCGCCTTAGTGAAACTCTAATAAAAACCAGGAGAGCAAACAAACTTTAGAGATCTGTGTCAAATACAGCAGGCAGCATAACACAGTTTCAAAAGGAAAATTATTTCATAATTCTCTAAAAATATTTGGGAGAATCTGGACAACTACTGCCTCTAAATTACTAGAGGAGAAGAAACATAAACATCCTTCTATTGAACACAAACTTTCAGCTTATATTTGTAAGGATAAAATAGTCAGCTTCTGTAAAACGGTGACTTTCTTCATACCAATAGGTGCTGATAGGTTATGTAATGTTAGATATTACTGCAAAACATAAAACTCATCCACTAGGTAATGAAGGTAGAAGTTTTGACATGCATGTTGGTGCCTTGATTAGGTGCTGAGCTGCAGTAAACAAATTGTCAAACTAATACATTTACCTGGTGTTGCTTTGGTCCTCAACTCAATTAAAGTTTTTTTTATATAAAAGGAAAATATACATGCTTTATTTAAATTATATTTTTCAAAAACAGGGAGCAAGAGCAAACTGTGCAGCTAATCTGCCCTCTGCACTCTCCAGACACAGTGAGGAATGTAGCAAACTGTGCACTTTTCCTTCACTCCCTGATGAAGGGGTTAAGCCATATGAATCTCTGTTGAGGGAGGGAACTTCAGCCCCCACCTCTCCCACTTGCCCTAAACTAATGGGTGGCTGGGGGGTTCAGGACTGGGGGAGTTTTGGACAGGGGCGGACACCGCCAGGCAACCTCTTTCACCTGATTGATAATTCTGTCTCTTATCCCATTCCATTTTCTTGGTGTAACCACCACCAGGTAGATTTGAACCTGGGACCTCTGGAGCTGAGTATAGGAGCCTTTATCCTCTGAGTTAAAAGCCAGCTGGCTCCCAGCCCATGCTGTAGAGGTCTCTTGGTCTTTAACTGTTGCTGTGGGCTAGGTACCACTTGCATTCCTCAGTAACCACACTAGGTCTGAGGGTTACACTGGCACAACCAAACCCTTACGTTAACTTGAAATTATGGTAAGAGGAAACTATATACCAAATTTGGTGGTCCTAACTCTTACTGCTTAGGAGGTCTCAGAGGGATAGCAATGTTAGTCTGTAACTTTAAAAACAAGTAGTCCCGTGGCACCTTAGAAACTAACAAAAATATAGTATCATGAGTTTTCATGGGCAAAACCTACTTCTTCTGATGAGTTTGAGTGGAGGAAAAAAGGGGGGAGGGGACTATAAGAATTATAGCAGAAAAAGAAGGAAGACAAGGGACCTCACAAGGAAGAAACCAGAAGGGAACACCATCTACTGGAAGGCATGGGATGCGTAGTCCTACGGATGGGGGTTCCACAGCCATCACCCCCAAAAGGAAATGACGGGTGGTGGTGGTCGGGGACTCCCTCCTAAGAGGGACTGAGCCATCCCTCTGCCGCCCGGACCTGGAATCTCGAGAGGTGTGCTGCTTACCAGGAGCTCGCATTCAGGATGTCACTGAGAGGCTTACCAAGCTGATCAAACCTTTGGATTGCTACCCCTTCCTGCTTCTCCACGTGGGAACTAATGATACGGCCAAGAATGATCTTGAGCATGTTACTGCGGATTATGTAGCGCTAGGAAGAAGGATCCAAGAATTTGGAGCGCAAGTGGTATTCTCCATCCTCCCTGTTGAAGGGAAAGGACTGGGCAGGGATCGTCGAATTGAGGATGTAAATGCGTGGTTGCGCAGATGGTGTCACAGGAGAGGGCTTTGGTTTCTTTGACCATGGGATTCTGTTCCGGGCGCAAGGATTGTTAGGAAGAGATGGGATCCACCTAACGAAGAGAGGAAGGAGCATCTTCGCGGGCAGGCTTGCAAACCTAGTGAGGAGGGCTTTAAACTAGGTTCGTCGGGGGACGGTGACCAAAACCCTGAGGGGAGTGGGAAAGTTGGGTACCGGGAAGAAATGCAGAGAGGAAGGGGCAAGAAAGGAGGACCCATGTTTCGAATGGAGAAGATAGGACGATCAACTGGTTACCTGAAGTGTTTGTACACTAATGCGAGAAGCCTGGGCAACAAACAGGAAGAACTGGAGGCCCTGGCCCAGACCAAGAAATATGATTTGATTGGGATAACAGAGACTTGGTGGGATGACTCGCATGACTGGAGCGCTGTCATGGAAGGGTATAGACTGTTCAGGAACAACAGGCAGGGGAGAAAAGGAGGAGGAGTTGCACTATATGTAAGAGAGCACTACGATTGCTCTGAACTCCAGTATAAAGAGGGAGAAAAACCTGTTGAGAGTCTATGGGTTAAGTTTAAAGGCGCAAACAACAGCATTGATGTTGTGGTTGGTCTTTGCTACAGGCCACCGAATCAGATGGATGAGGTAGATGAGGCTTTCTTTGGACAACTGAGCGAAGCTTCCAGATCGCAGGCCCTGGTTCTCGTGGGGGACTTTAATCACCCTGACTGCTGGGAAACCTATACGGCAGTACACAGGCAATCCAGGAAGTTTTTGGAGAATGTTGGGGATAACTTCTTGACACAGGTGCTGAAGGATCCGACCAGGGGCCGTGCGCAGCTTGACCTTCTGCTCGCAAACAGGGAGGAACTAATGGGGAAGTGGAGGTGGGTGACAACCTGGGAAGCAGTGATCATGAGATGGTAGATTTCAGGATCCTCACCAAAGGAAGAAAAGAGAGTAGTTAAATACACACCTTGGACTTCAAAAAAGCAGATTTTGACTCCCTCCGAGATCTGATGGGCAGAATCCCCTGGGATGTTAACATGAAGGGGAAAGGAGTCCAGGACAGCTGGCAGTATTTTAAAGAAGCCTTATTGACGGCACAAAGAAACCATCCCGACGCGTAGCAAGAGAGGCAAACATGGTAGGAGACCGGACTGGCTTACAGGGGAAATCCTTGGTGAACTTAAGCACAAAAAGGAAGCTTACAAAGAGTGGAAACTTGGACAAATGACCAGGGAGGAGTTTAAAGGTATAGCTCGAGAATGCCGGGGGGTTATCAGGAAGGCGAAAGCGCAAATGGAATTGCGACTGGCTGAGGATGTGAAGGATAACAAGAAAGGTTTCTACAGGCATGTTAACAAGAAGAAGGTGATCAGAGAGGGTGTGCGGCCCCTAATGGATGAAGGAGGTAACCTAGTGACTGATGATGTGGGGAAAGCTGAAGTACTCAATGCTTTCTTTTCCTCTGTGTTCACGGACACGGTCGGCTCCTGGACTTCTGCGCCAAGTGACACAAGATGGGATGAAGATGGACAGCCCGTGGTGGGTAAAGAACAGGTAAGGAACTATTTAGAAAAGCTAAACGTACATAAATCCATGGGTCCGGACTTAGTGCATCCGAGGGTACTGAGGGAGTTGGCAAATGTTATTGTGGAGCCTTTGGCTATTATCTTTGAAAAGTCGTGGAGATCGGGAGAAATCCCGGATGACTGGAAAAAGGCAAATGTAGCGCCCATCTTCAAAAAAGGGAAGAAGGATGATCCAGGGAACTATAGGCCGGTCAGTCTTACCTCGGTTCCTGGAAAAATCATGGAAGGGATCCTTAAGGAATCCATATTGAGGCACTTGGATGAGAGGAAAGTGATTAGGAATAGTCAGCATGGATTCACAAAGGGCAAGTCGTGCCTGACCAATCTGATTAGCTTCTATGATGAGGTAACTGGCTCAGTGGACATGGGAAAGTCAGTGGATGTGATATACCTTGACTTTAGCAAGGCTTTTGATACGGCTTCCCGCAATATTCTTGCCAGCAAGTTAAGGGATTGTGGATTGGATAAATGGACGGTAAGATGGATAGAAAGATGGCTAGAAGGCCGGGCCCAGCGGGTAGTGATCAATGGCTCGATGTCAGGATGGCGGTCGGTTTCTAGCAGAGTGCCCCAAGGTTCGGTTCTAGGACCGGTTTTGTTCAATATCTTTATTAATGATCTGGATGAGGGGATGGATTACACCCTCAGCAAGTTTGCGGATGACACTAAGCTGGGGGGAGAGGTAGATACGCTAAAGGGCAGAGATAGGGTACAGAATGACTTAGACAAATTGGAGGATTGGGCCACAAGAAATCTGATGAGGTTCAACAAGGATAAGTGTAGAGTCTTGCACTTGGGACGGAAGAATCCCAAGCATAGTTACAAGCTGGGGACCAACCGGTTAAGTAGCAGTTCTGCAGAAAAGGACGTGGGGGTTACAGTGGATGAGAAGCTAGATATGAGTCAACAGTGTGCCCTTGTAGCCAAGAAGGCTAATGGCATATTAGGTTGCATTAAGAGGAGCATTGCCAGCAGATCCAGAGATGTCATCATTCCCCTTTATTCGGCTTTGGTGAGGCCGCATCTGAAGTATTGTGTCCAGTTCTGGGCCCCCCACTACAAAAAGGATGTGGACGCATTGGAGAGGGTCCAGCGGAGGGCAACCAAAATGATTAGGGGGCTGGAGCATATGACTTATGAGGAGAGGCTGAGGGACCTGGGTCTGTTTAGTCTGCAGAAGCGAAGAGTGAGGGGGGATTTGATAGCAACCTTCAACTTCCTGAAGGGAGGTTCCAAAGAGGATGGAGAGAGGCTGTTCTCAGTAGTGACAGATGGCAGAACAAGGAGCAATGGTCTCAAGTTGTGGTGGGAGAGGTCCAGGTTGGATATTAGGAAAAACTATTTCACTAGGAGGGTGGTGAAGCACTGGAATGGGTTACCTAGGGAAGTAGTGGAGTCTCCATCCCTAGGGGTGTTTTAAGTCTCGGCTTGACAAAGCCCTGGCCGGGTTGATTTAGTTGGAATTGGTCCTGCCTAGAGCAGGGGGCTGGACTTGATGACCTTCTGAGGTCTCTTCCAATTCTATGATTCTATGACACAAATAATTTACCTGTCAATAATAGTGCACGTGCTAATGAAGCTAATTGAATGGGCAGTAGTGTAGTTTTGGCAGAGTTCTTGAACAGACAGAAAAGCTCTCTCAAATATATACAACATTTGAAAGACACATATTGTGAGCACATGGAATTGCACAGAATTGAGAAACAATTTTCAAAAAACATAAATATTAAATTCATAATAATTGAAAAAAATGCATTTAATATACAAAATGCTGTGTGCATATGATCAGTCTCCTCTAAACCAGCAAAGGACATTATTTGAAACAAAATGATGCCAGAGACATGCCTATACCTCTGTAATAAGCAAACTGAAACACTATGATTTAATAGGATTCAATCTTGGTATTCTGATGAAACTTCTACTCTCCTCGTTTATGATGTTGCTAGTAACTCTCTGAAGAATTTTATTCCTAATTCTCCCTCTCCCCATTTGTCTGTAGGGAGTTTTGAATCTTGAGTAAGTTCAGGGGTTGTGTGAGTAACATAAATGATCACTATGTTCTCTTTCTTCCAGCAATGCTAATAATATGGTCAAATATAGTGCGTAAAAAAGTGTAACAATGAAAACTTGGTATGCTTGCTATGCATCAATCTTCCTACCCAAGAGTAAAATCTTGCTGGCTTGAAATGGATATAGAATGCATAATAGGTAACATACTTCATCCATAGATCTCCAAGCCCTTCACAAAGCAGATTGTTATCATGATTCCTGTTTTACCGAGGAAGTAATGAAGCTTGGTGCAGGGAGGTGAGGTAACTTTCTCCTGCTGCTGTACTTCCATGGCAGAGCTGAAAATAAAATACAGATCCTTTTCATGCCACTTCTGTTTTAGAAGCTTGGACCCAAGAACAATATGTTACGAGTTAGGCCCCAGTCCTGCAAACACTCCAGCTGGGGTCGACCTTTGTACTGGGCAGGGTCTCACAGACTTCATTAGGACTCTGTGTGAGTACCAGGGCCCGCCCATGTAGATCTAGTTATAAAATTAGGGCCTTTCAGAAAAGGAATTTGAGATTTTTTGTGGAAAAATTACAATCAATACGGTGGTGATACTTTTTATGTCTACAGTTTTCTCTCGTCACTGCTCATGAATTACCCATTTATGTTTAATATACTGTATGAAGATTTCAGAATTCCACGATAATGCCAACCTTTATGTATGCTTACATTCATAATTTTTCCTTCTTCTTCTTGTCCTCCACTTTATACATTAAACAAAAATTTACTCAGATCATAGTTACATTAGATAATATCTACATTATGAAATGTTCATAAGTAATTGTATTTGTACTGTTTAAACACACTAGTTAGACCCATTCTGTGGTCTTTTGCATATAAAACTGAAGAGTAACAACCACAGAAAACTTAACCATCATCTCTGTGATAGTTAAAATTTCTCTGACTGTTACGCAGTTTGATTGGTTTTTAATACTAATTGGATTGCATTTTGATTGTTCATTAGTGTTCTGGTATCAGATCTTTGGGGTGTCAGGACACCCACTGTTTGCTCAGTGGTATTTAGTAAAACAGAAGAAACTGTAGTAACGGTTTTCATGCCGGAAAATCAATATAAAGGTATTTGTTTATAAATATTTGCCCCTTATGTTCTCCAGTATAAAAAGCTAACATTTGTACTCTGAGATTGTTTTAAAGAAAAGTAGCTGAAACAGTAGTGTATTGTATGCTTGGTCTATTTTTAGGTAGAGTAAATAATTACTGCTGGTGTTTGTTAGACTGTGAAGTAAGTTCTACTTTTACAAACAGATGGAGAGTTTAAACAATAAGTTTGTGTGCTGTGAAGTATTAGATCTGAAATCCTATTACCACTGATGTTGCACATTTAGACAGGGTTGTTTATCCTTGCAAGGTATGTATAAAGGAATTATTGACAATTTTCACAAAACATATAAAGAGTAGTAAACAAGCTGAGGCAAGAATCCAGTAATGACTGTAAAATAGACACATGCCTATTTTGCTAAGCACATTCACACATTCTAATGTCCACAACCCTCTTTTGATTACTGTTGTGGAGCTAAGGAGTTCTGGAGGAAGATTCCATGCTAATGAGAGAGAAAACGGTTTCAATACTATTAATCACCTATATTCATTTTACTGCAGGGTGCTTTTCTCTAATGTACATATAGTTACATTATATCATGTGCATTATATAATAGCATTATGGATTTATTTAATGCAGCAATCAAGAATCTTTTTGCTTTATATTTTAAAAACAAAAACCCAATGCGCTGATCCAAGACAATTCAGTATGAACAACTGTCGATATTATAACTGGGAATTTGAATGCTCAGGTGTCAGGAAATGTCTGTCTGAAGGGAGGCCATGAGTGTGCACTTGCTTTTATGTGTAGGGATGTGAACTAGAATTATTATAGAACTGTAATTTTGAATTTCCTGACATCTGTATTTATAGTTTCAAAAATAATCTCAGGTAACTGTTATTTCTGAGGTATTTTCTTTTTTAATTTTTAAAGTCTCTTCACGGGTGAGATGATGTATGCACCCCACATGAGGTCTAACATGTTAAAAAGAGCCAGTTAGCCACATGACAGGTATATCTGGAGTAGAGTAATGGCAGATGAGCTCTGATGAGTGATGATGCCCAGCCATGCAACAGCAGAATGATCTAGTATAAAACCAGAAAGCAGAGAGCAAGAGGGGGCTGCAGAAAGGAATTCACCGGTCACTCACTAGATAACAGGATTCATCAGTACAGTGACTATATTCAGTACCCATGATGACTGGAGGAGAGATTATATTGTCAAGATTTTTACCGACTTTGGTGTTGATATTGAGGGAGAGTCTGATATTTTTGCTAGTCGTCAGGGCATCAGCTTTGGTATCTACCTCGGTGGCAGTGCAGTCAACATATTGAATTTTGTATAAGACTGAAGGTTTGCTTGCTTCTCCAGGGGTGGCTTCCCTATGAAATTCGGATGACTTTGAGGATCTCTTGGGATCAAGTGGGCAGCCAATCTCCCCATCACCTTTGTTATTGAGACATTAGTTTATAAGGTGGTCAAGACCCTCTTTGTATCCTGAGTGGTACCAGAATTAGTACCATTTCCAGGGTAGAGATGGTCTCTTGGTCCAGTGCCAGCTGGCCACTAATGCTATGCCTTTACCCTCAATGGCCTCTGTGGAATCCAGAGGAGTTTTAAAAGTGACAAAGAGTCCTGTAGCACTTTATAGACTAACAGATGTATTGGAGCATAAGCTTTCGGGGGCAAAGACCCACTTCGTCAGATGCATGTAGTGGAATTTTCCAGATGCAGGTATAAATATGCAGGCAAACATTAGGTTAGCGATTATGAGGTTAATTCAATCAGGGAGAATGATGTTTTGTCATTCTTCAAAATCCTGATCTAATATCTTCCTCTCCCAACCATCTTGGGGGTATTAGTGCCTCAACCACATTGTTGCAAACTCAAGCAGCGGTAGCTCCATTGGAGCATGTACTTGCTGAACAGGAACTATACAGACGATAGAATCATAGCATACTAGAACTGGAAGTGACCCCGAGAGATCATCAAGTGCAGTCCCCTGCCTTCACAGAAGGACCAAACATCATCTAGATCAGGGGTCTCCAAACTTTTCAGCCCGAGGGCCGCATTAACTATCAAACAGCAGTTCGGGGGCCGACTACACACTTGAGGTCCAAATAAAAAACAATCAAAACATGGATGTTGTTTTTAATTATGTATTTAATATTATTTTATTCAGTTATTATTTAATAACACATTCATACACTACACATGAACACCTGTATTAGTGTGAATGGTGAAATTGTTTCCTGGATGCCAAAATAGCAGACATTTCTGGCTTTAGATTTGTTGTCCCTAACATCAACAGTGACCTGAGATTATCATCGGACAAGTTTGTTCTCAAATTGTTCTTCACGTATTTCATTCTTGAAAATGTTTGTTCACACAGGTATGTTGTTCCAAAGATTGAAAGGTACCTTGATGCAAAAGTTTTGACATTAGGAAAGTCTTCCTTGGGCAAAAACTGGTAAAAACCCACCAGTCCTATTTTGAACTTGTCCCTAAGGAGGTCATTTGCTTGCAACTCAATGACTTCCACCTGCAGTTCATCTGGGCAACTGGCCACATCTGCTTCAAATGGGTTTTGTAACAATCTCACTTCTTCTGCCTTTGAATCCAAAAAGGTCTCCACGGGCCGGATGAGAGGGCCTCGCGGGCCGCATCCGGCCCCCGGGCCGTAGTTTGGAGACCCCTGATCTAGATCATCCCTGATAGATGTCTGTCCAACCTGCTCTTAAATATGTCCAGTGACAGTGATTCCACAATGTCCCTATGCAATTTATTGCAGTGGTTAACCACCATGACAGGGAGATTTTCCTGATGTCCAATCTAAATCTCCCTTGCTGAAGTTTAAGCCCATTGCTTTTTGTCCTGTCATTAGAGGCCAAGGATAACAATTGTTCTCCCCTCTCCTTGTAACACCCTTTTAGATACTTGAAAATAGCTAACATGTTCCCTCTCAGTCTTCTCTTTTCTAATCTAAACTCAGGATGTGAACAACTGGTCAACTAATTACACCCTGTCTGCCCACTTCTCCCCCACTGCTTCTATCAGAAAGAGGCAGCAAGAGGGGGGAAGAGGAGGGGGTCTTCAAAGCAGCAGTGCCATGGGGCTGTTGCTACAGTTCAAAGGTGAAGGCGCCCTTATCAGCTAATTGAATGGTTGATGCAAATTGCATCAACTATTCGATTAGTCCATTAATATAAATTTAACATCCCTAAACTAAACAACCCCAATTCCTTCAGTCTTTCCTCATAGATCAAGGTTTCTAGACCTTCAGTTATTTTTGTTCTTCTGTGGTCTTTCTCCAATTTCTCCACATTTTCTTCAAATATGACACCCAGAAATGGACACAATACTCCAACTGAGGCCTAATCAGTGCCGAGTACAGTGGAAGAATTACTACTTGCATCTTCCTCACAACACTCTCTTTAATGCATCCCAGAATCATGTTTGCTTTTTTGAACAATGTTGCATTGCTAAATCATATTTGACTTGTGGTCCACAGTGACCCCTAGATCCCTTTCTGCAGTGCTCCTTCCTACACAGTTGCTTCCCAATCTGTATGTATGCAACTGATTGTTCCTTCCTAAGTGGAGTACTTTGCATTTGTCCTTATTAAACTTCATCCTGTTTATCTCAGACCATTTCTCCAGTTTGTCGAGATCATTTTGACCCTATCCTCCAAAGCACTTGCAACTCTTCCCAGCTTGATATCATCTGCAGACTTAATAAGTGTACTCTCTATGCCAGTATCTAAAGATACCACGTACAAGTACTGTAGCAGAAAATTCTAGTAGCTTCTCTTACTTTTGACATCTTCATTATCAGATGACAAGGCAGTGCACCAGTCCCTAGACATTTTAAAGAGTATCAAGAACCCCTCAGAAAAATGGCTTAAGAGCCTTGCCTATGTGAACTTACAATATGACGGGGACTAACTTAGCTATAATTACTCAAGAGAGAAATCTTGGAGTCATTGTGGATAGTTCTATGAAAACTCAATGTGCAGCGGCAGTCAAAAAAGCAAACAATGTCAGGAATAATTAAAAAAGAGATAGAGAACATCTTATTGCCTCTGTACAAAACTACGGTACACCTACACCTTGAATACTATGAACAGATGTGGTCACCTCATCTCAAAAAAGATATATTAGCATTGGAAAAGGTTAAGAAAAGGGCAACAAATGATTAGCGGTTTGGAACAGATCCCATATGAAGAGAGATTAAAAAGACTGGGACTTTTGAGCTTAGAATAGAGAAGACTGGGGGAGTTAGGGATATGATAGAGGTCTATAAAATCATTACTAGCGTCGAAAAAGTGAATAAGGAAAAGTTATTTACTTGTTCCCATAATAATAGAACTAGGGGTCACCATGTGAAATTAATAGGTAGGAGGTTTAAAACAAACGAAAGCAAGTTTTTCTTCACACGGAGCAGTTAACTTGTGGAACTCCTTGCCAGAGGAGGTTGTGAAGACCAGGTCTTTAACAGGATTCAAGAAAGAGCTAGATAAATTCATGGAGGTTAGGTCCATCAATGGCTATTTGCCAGGATGGGTAGGAATGGTGTCCCTAGCCTCTCTAAGAGGCTGGGAATGGGTGACGAAAGAGGGATTGCTTGAAGATTCCCTGTTCTATTCACTCCCTCTGGGGCATCTGACATTGGCCACTGTCAGAAGACAGGATACTGGACTAGATGGACCTTTAGTCTGACCTAATATGGCCATTCTTATGTTCTTAAGTTGTGAGAAGGCTGTTCTGCAGTCTCTGTTTAAATAGTCTCCAAGCTTCGCCATTTTGGGAGTAGCATGAGTGTAATACACATCTCCAACCACCAAATAAAAAGAAAAGAAAAGATGGTTACTTAGCCGCAGTGGTTAACTGTTCAAGATGTGGGTGTCTATGTGTAATCAACACCCATCCTTTGTCCCCCAACATCGGAGTCTTCAGCCTTGGATGTCAGTGCAAAGAAATTGATAGACGTCGGAATGGCACTGCTGTTATATAACCAAGAAGGATCTAAAGCCACAGAGTGCAAGTGCAACCCTTGTGAGTCAAGTTCTTTAGCTTCAGTGTACTGGGTGCATACCAGAGAGTTATATGCCTCGGCTATCTACATTTGAAAGAACAATAGTTACAGAACAATTAAGTAACTATATTTTCTCTAACAACCAGACTAGTGCTACCTGTAGTAAAGTCTAATCTAAAGAAAGGGAAACAATTAAAAACTCCTACTACTTAGGGGTTGGTGATTAGCCTGTTGGCTTTTTAGATGCATGCTGGTTCAGGTATTTGGAATTTTGAGCTCTTTGCAGCGTTTTTTCAAAAGTACCTTTTGACATCACTGTTTTATTTTACAAATCACTTACCTGAGGGTGATATTGCCAGAGAAGCCTGAAAGTAAATCTGCAGAAAAGATTTCTTTTGAATTTGCCCTATGACATGTCTCAAGCCTTCAGAAACATCATCTTGTGAAAAAGGAAAAAGAAAAATGAGAATTCTCAGTGGTGTGTGGTTCATCTACTCAAAACTCTTCAGAGCTTGCTCCATGCAAAGAGCTAGAAATGAAAGTGTTGATGCATCTTAAATTTGCAGTTCAGGTTGGGCTTTGATCCTGCAATGAGTTCCTGGCATAGGTGGATGTTCTGGTGACTCATGTGTTGCATTGGGGTTTGTCTACACTATAGAATGTTGTACTACCTTATCTATACTTGTACAGTTAAAGCAGTATACCCCCAGTGAAGATTCAGTTACATTGGTGTAAAATTGCTTTATACCATAGCTATTCCTGAGAGTGCTCGGTTTGGCTTCTTGAGAGAAATGCAGTTTTCCCTGTGGTACAGCAAGAATTAGAGTCTTAAGGGAGTAGTGTAAGAATTAGGCACTGAGATGGGGGGAATAATTGGAAACAAGCTGAAATGTAGGCAGGAGCAGAGCAGTCTTGAATTACTCTGAGGATGAAGATGTAGAAAGAGAAGAACCCAGTGAAGGGATTCTAAAAAGAGATGATGGCAGTGGAGCAGCTGGAGGCGGCTGAAGAATAAAAAGGAGAGGGATAAGGAAGCTATAGCAGCTAAGATGATCAAGGCATACCAACGGATTTTATCAGTGGAGTCAGAAAATGAAGGATGGATTTTAATGACAGCCAAAAAATTCTGGAATTTTGGGAAAGGGACTGAGATGTGTTTCCATCTTCAAAAAATAAAACCCTCTGCCAGCTGTCTAAGTGAATGTTTCAAGTCAGGTTGCTTTCCCAATGTGAGAATTTATTGAATCTCCCTTCAGGCTTTCTCTGCTACCCATCTAAGCATGCAGTGTCATTTCACAAGAACTGGCAGAGATCACTGGTTTAATAATTATTGTTAATGGATACTACTGGAAAGCCTGCTATGGAGTTGAATTTGCTACATGCAAAAGCTTGCGCAGCAGGTAACTGTTAAATTAAATCCGTAATTTTCACTCCAAGATTAATAAATTATATTCAATATTAAAAATTGCACTACAGCTGTGGCTATCCTATTTTTAGTACTATCTGCAGTACTCAATAATGCCTGACATCTGCTTATTCTTTTTATCAGAACTGTAATAATTAAAACTCTATCACTATTAATAGCCTTTAAACCCATACGTTTACTACCTGGGTACAGTGCTTAATATTACAAATAGTCTAACGTCTAATAACTACTACTTATGGTAGTGAGCACTGTGTTTACTAATATATTTAGCAGGATCAACCTCATCCATTTTAAAGCTGTTGCTAATATTCGTGAACTATTAATCAGTTGCTTTTGGATGAAAACAGTTGAAAATGAGAATAATATACTAAAAATTCCAATGGGTTCATGGCTTGACCTCTGTTCTTATGCATACTTTTTTCATACTTTTAAAACTATTATTTTGAGAACTTCATTGTGTATTTGTCTAGATTGAATAAGAGTATCTATACTCAAGTATAGATGATTATATATTTACTTGTTTCTTTAAAAAATCTGTATAAAATTCCATTGAATGACTAACTTATTCCACAGGGAGCCCACTCATCAAAAAAAGACTGAAAAAATAAACAGACTTTATAACACACCGATCAATCCAGGCTCAGACAGAACGGAGTGGGGGACCTCAGTTCTAAAGTTTTGGATTTTGAGGTGAAAAGACCCCCATCCTGCAAGATGTCTATGGTGTTCAGATTCCAAACATTTTTAGGCCATTATAGGTCATAGTGAATAATATAATTTTCACCTGGAAACCAGTTTTCAGCCACTGTAGATAGCAGATGGAGTAGATGCTAACATCTTATCGCAGAGGGGAGCACTACATCCTGTAGGCTGCTTCCAGCCCATCCTTATTCTTAATCTTATACTTGAGCTTCCACTGGAGAACAGTATCCGTAGTTTGCCATGTCCCACGTAGCACCCAGAAGTAGCAACATGTTCTCTTTCCAGCTCCAATGCATAGGGGCAGCCAGAGGGTTCTGTGTACCCCCTCCCCCCCCCCTGCAAGCACTCACCCCCACATCCTTTTGTTTGGGAACCATGGCCAATGGGACTTGTAGGGTTGATGCCCGTGGATGGGTTGGCAATGCACAGACCACCTGGCCACGCCTCTGTGTAGGAGCTGGCTGGAAGGGAGACATGCTGTTGTTTCTGCTGCTTATTATTAAATTGTGTTTATTACAGTATTGCATAAGTGCCAACCAAGCACGGGGCCCGATTTGTGTTGGGCTGTGTGAGTGGTCTTTGCCTCAAACAGTTTACAATTGAAGTAGATAGGACAGGTGCAAGTTGGAGGAAAGGGTTTAACATACAAGCAGAATGAACATTCTGATGAGCTGATTTATTGTTGACATAATTACTACTTTTATATAAAGGAGTAAGAAGGTACCAGAAGGACAACAGTACCTAAAGTACGTAGAAAGCTGTGTTGGGTAGAATATAATGATTTAACCCTTTAGTCACGGAGTCCTAGCCAGCACTCATCCTATCTATCACAGTAGCCTTAGAACTTGACCCAGGAAGGGATTCCATCTGTTTTCAGTTACTTTTTAGAAGACATTTGACATCTTGTCTTACCCCATAGATGACATTACTAAAAGTATTACAAGAGGTCAAGAACAGAAGGTTTAGTTTAGGTCTGGTCTGAGGTCAAGCATCTCTAGCCCGAATTTCAGCCTGAAGTCTGACAAACTGGTTTAATTAGCCTGACCAAAAGAGACCAAAACTAATGCTGAAGGGTGATTTGGAGAAGCTTGACTAGATGTAACTTAGATCACATTTCATCAGTTTAAAAACAGAGCCTGGAAGAATAGGTTTATTTAAATAAACAAGAAAAATGCTACTTTGGTACGCAAGTGATTATTTTGGGAGAGTTTCCTCTACTGCTCTCCAGAACACCTGGAATCACTTTTTCTAGCAAAACAGCAGCACATGCGTGAGAGTTTTCCATCCACTATGCAAGTGTGATTAAAACCCTGTTGTTTGAGCAGGAGTGGAGTGATATATTCAAAGTTTAACAAGTCTTACATATGAATCCTTTTCCCTAACATGCTTTGGATAATATCTGTTCTCCCTCCCTCTCCCCCAGTTCCAGGCACATCCTCAAAACACTGATTATCAATACAAACATTCCTAATTTTTAGATTTTTTTCTATAGAATGGAAAAATGAACAGCATGCATCTTAAACACTGTGTGGGATAAATGCTATTTAAATCTTGCCTGAGCTGCTAAACATCACACTAACATTGGATCACTGGATTTAATCCAGTAAAAAAGAGAGGTCATGTTAGAAAACTAAGCCATCTGTCCAGTGTAGAATTGAAAGGCTTTTAAAATGAATTGCCCCTTTTCTTAAAAAAAAGGGGGGGGGGGAGTAGCTAGAAGGGAATCAAAGAGCATTATAGGAGCTGTTGCTGCAAATCTGGCTTCTGAATTACTCCTATGTTGTAAACCTGATCTTTTTAGCAAACAACTGTATCTTAGTGTTCTGCAAAACTAATTAGTGCATTAGAAACAGTATTTTGTAACTGGCTTGGCGATAACATACTGCACAGCTTCTGAAGTGTCTGCTCTTATGTTCCAGGCATTGCTTTTTTAATACAAGTTAGAGGATTTTTATATGCTTATTGGCAATACTAATGGGAGATTTTCAAAGAACTCTGACTCTCTGCTTTCCCTTTCCAGAGCTGATTTAAAAATTTTTTTATCTCAACAAAAAGATTATAGCATTTAGAATTAACTTCGGAGTCTCTGCTAATGTTTATGAAGTAAATGGTTGTCTTTCATTTCACCAATGTTAATTCAGCACGTTAAACTAAGTATAAACTGACAGCTAGCAATGGTGTCAATCTGAGCCTAGTACGGGAAGTCAGATCTAATTTTGTTTGCCAAATTTTACTGTATGTTTAAATGAATGTTAATGGATAACAGTTCAGCACTTTATACTACGGATTTTCTGTTGAAGCTGTTTTTTAAAAAATGGGTGTCCTTGTGATGTTTGGAGTCCCACACTGCTCTATATTCAAGACGTTGAGATATGTTGAGAACATAAACTTCCCATTGATTTCAGCATGTCTGATTCAGCGCACTTGTAAATTAAATACAGAAACAAATCAGCTTTTCTCTTGGATGAAAAAGCTAAGTTTGAATGAAGTGCAGAAATGTTAAGAAGAGTAGGATAGTAGAGGAAGAGAATGAAGGAAAAGTGCAGTGAAAAGAGTAGGAAGATATAGCTGAAGCCAGGGGGAAGACAAACATGATACAATATTATGTGTGTAGTAGGAAATCTGATTTAAAGGCAATAGAGAACTTGCAGGATGTGGGGACAGGGTTTAAAATCTATTTTTATGGATTCATTAGAAAATCCATAATTTTGACCAACTGGTGAAATTGGCTTAGAGTTTTATAAGATCTGAAAATTTAAAATCCTGTTGGTCTGTTTTCCTATTCTCTCTAGGATGTGTACAAAGCTGGATCGAGATACAGAGTTTTGTGAATCTTGGAGAGATAGAACCCAAAGCAGTTCTTTTTGGGGGGCAGCGCAGTGATGCCTGACCTAAGGCTTCTGCAAAAAGGAAGTTGCCTGTGGGCTGGTTGTTAGTGTCTCTATTCAAGGAAAAGGACTTGTGTACACCTTGTAACTAAACAAATGGTACAAGTTAAATATTTAGTTCCATACCACTGGTATACATTCCACATTAGAGACTGACCTGAAAACTCCAAAATCTGCTGCCACTTGGCACAAGGGCAACATCTATTGGTGGCATTTATTACCAAATTATTTTCCATTTGTCAGCAGCCCCAGAAGCTGGCGATTTTGTGACCCCCTTCTCTTATATCAAAAGATGTCCAGATTTTCCTCAAGTATATTTCCAATGTTTTTTTCTCATGTCCACTATTCCTTTTTGCATTTTTCTCAAGTACTTACATTAACCATTTTTTGTCAGCACTTTAATCTTTTAAATCTATAAACGAGTAATTTGAGAAACACAGTAAATATATTGGAATACTTCTCTTCTGGTCTGGGAATTGGTACGATAGCAGTCACAAAAGTAGAATTAGACTTCTCTTAATCATTAAATAATGAACCCCCCCCCCCCCCTTGAGGCTTCATAAGGCTCTGTGACATGTAAATAGGAAATTGTAGCCTTTCTAAATTATAACAAGTTAACAGATATGTAAAGATGTCTCTCTGCTCATTTTGGCCACTAAATTAACACATTTCAGCTCTGTGGCTACTCAAGTAATATACAGTTTTTGTTTTGCCTGGTTTTGAAAGGTTAAAACGTAAAAGTGATTTTCAGCAGGTAACTTTGCGATATTCTATATACATAGAATAAATTAGGCAGTCTGAGGTCAAGCGTAAGTAAACTGATCTACCCTGAGTACATTTGCAAACACAATAAGTGAGATGCTAGTAAGCTGTCACTACTATCTCCTGCACTTCCATAATCTCTTCCTTAGATGTCCCCCAGTGTGTCAGCCTGACTGAAACCCCATATATAACATACCTTCTAGGAAAGAAACGGGTAATGTGTATCTTAAGGAAAAAGACATACAAGTGGATTCAGAACCATTCCATCTTTAAGAGTTGGTTCCTCTCTTTGAAGCAGCTAATAAGAATTTACCAAAACAGTCTTAAGACTTCACTAGTCTATTAGGAGAAAGCCATACTAACATGAAGGAATGGCTTGAACCATCATAATTAATCTCAGTTGCTCAGTTTAGCTGGGCAATTTATTAGCTGTAGTTAGTATTATATATTATCTTTCTAAATAGCTGTGCTCTGACTTTTTGGCAAGATAGCTTGAGTGACACATTCATCTGTGTATATCCCACTCTTGTGTTTTCCCTCAAATCCTTATGAGTTATAAATTTTTCTTTACTTTGGTAGATCTGGCTGATCTAAGGTCGCCAGGTATATGTTTTTTGACCAGAACAGATGGTCAAAGAGGGACCTTAGTGTCTGGTCCACACCACTAACCAAGCCATTAAAAGTCCAGTCTGTCCCAGGCAAACTGGAGTGTGGGAGGTTCAGGTATGGGCTCCAGCTGGCATTCATCTCAAGCATTTCTTGGGAAGCAGCAACATGTCCCTATGGCAGGGGTGGGCAGGGAGGCTCTGCACACTTCCTCCAAGCACTTGTGCTGTGGAGCCATAGCTGAGGGACAGTGCTTGGAGCCTCCCTGGCCACCCCTGTCACAAGGATGTGGCGCCACCTAGAGCCCAACCCCTATATTGCAACCCTTTTCGCCTATCCTGAGTCCTCTTGTATACCCTGAGCCCCCCATTTTTACTTCCACTCTGGAGCACATACTCCGTCCTTCACCCATCCCCTACCCCAGCCTGGTAAAAATGTGCGAGTGAGTGAAGGTAAGGGAGAGCGAGCAATGGAGGGATGGGGGAATGGAGTGAGTCTGGGCAGGATTTCAGAGAAGAGGGTGTGGCAAAGGTATTCAGTTTTCTGCAAATAAAAAGTTGGTAATTCCCTAGGCTTAGCAGATCAAACTCATCCAAGAAGTTGTCATTATGTAGTATATATGCAAATGGTATGATTTAATGTTCACTTTTATGACCATATTCCTTGTTAAACTAATTGGGGGTGCTGAGAAGTAATAAGTGGAGGGTGATCCCTATTTTCCTTTTTCATATATTTAACAAACGGTTTATTGACACAGCGGCTGATTGGCCGCATGCCATTTGCTTTCTATTCCACTTCCTGACACTCAGTCCTGGAGGGCTATCTTAACCAAAGGCATTCCCTTTTAAACCAATTCATTGCCTCTTAAATGTTCAGAATGTATTTTTCCATAATAAATCTCACTATTTTCTACTCTTTATGAAATATCAGTTATTGACACATACTAAATTTGCATCCATCACGATGGTATTTGAATGCAATGGAAATTAGAACAAACTTGATATACAAGCCATAAAAAGAGAGAGGAAAACAAGACGGAATGGTATATGTAGGCCATCCTCCCTTGCCAATTGCTTGTTACATATTTAATGATTCTGCATGAGAATCTTGAGCTTGGATAGTGGGACATAGAGAGCTCATCTCTT
Source organism: Pelodiscus sinensis (assembly GCF_049634645.1). Classification (NCBI taxonomy): domain Eukaryota; kingdom Metazoa; phylum Chordata; order Testudines; family Trionychidae; genus Pelodiscus; species Pelodiscus sinensis. The sequence goes on along the minus strand of NC_134732.1, from coordinate 14,898,142 downwards.
ATCTAATGCCACCATTGTGGAAAATGAGGTTTCCTGCTATTTCTAGATAGCTTTCTTAATGCTTAATAAGAATACATTTGCCTAGTCTTCTGGAATCCTAGTAATACTAGCTTTGACTTTCCTTTGATCAGTGTTACGGTGCTTTGTTAAATAGACTTTACTAATATTTTTCTGTGCTTAAAAAACACAAAAAGAATGTGTGCAATATGGTGTAGGGCCTTTATTGACAATACTACCAAAGTAGGGCATTGAGATGAGGAAATGGTTGAATGTCTTCTGGTTTAACAATATAGAAGTTGGAAGCAGGGAACTCAGGTTCTAGACTAATTCAATACCTCTGCAACACAGAGTAGATTGAGAGGTGGGAGTAGTTCCTTAGTAAAAGAAGAGGGCTACAGTAGGTCCCAAAGGAAGGGACCATTGAGGTGGATCAGGAGAGCAGACAGCCCCCAAAGGACCCTGGGCAAAGTGTGAAGGACTGCTCTGACTCGTGGAAGAGAAGTGGTCTCGAGCAGGAGGGATGGGGCTGAGGCAGCAAGTGTACAATGCCACTCCCCTCTCCCCCAAAGCCCTCAGTGCAACCATGAGCACAATGCTGCCCCTCCTAGCCCTCAGGGATCCAGCCACTGTTGCTGTTACTGCAGCAGTGGTGGTGGCTGGAGCCTCGGGATTTTTGAATCTCCGGGCCCTGGGGCAGTTGCCCCTTTTGCCCACTCCTCTGTTGGCAGGCCTGAGGTGGACAAATCTGGAATGCAACGACTTAGTTTGTGGTAGGTTAGGGTGCCCCTAAATGTCTTCTATCTCAGCAGGCAGTGGAAGTGTTGGTAATGCTGCTAGACAACAGTAACCTCCCATGGTTTGGCAAATTGTCTGGTTCAGCACCAGTCAGGTCCCAAGGGTGTCAGACTAGAGAGGTTCATTGTGTAGATAATTTTTTACTTGGGATTTGTGTCAAGATACATTCAGAAGAAAACGAGAAATAGTTTAACAATATACAAAAACTGCATTTTAAAACTTTCTATTAGTTAAATCAAACACTTTAAATATGCTGAATACTTAAGGGGAAAAAAGCTTATTGAATGTGTTTTGCATTTAAAACGGATTCCCCAAGCAAAGGAAATATTAAGCTTAGTTAATTAATTAACTATTTTGGTGGCTGCTAAAGATGCAAACTAGTGCCTAGTGGGATTTTTCAAAAGTTCAATCATGAACTTATAGGGGGAGTGATAGCTCAGTGATTTGAGCATTGGCCTGTAAACAGGGTTGTGAGTTCAGTTCTTGAGGGGGCCATTTAGCGATTGGGGGAAATCTGGCAGGTATGGTACCTGGTCCTGCTGTGAGGGCAAGGGACTGGACTCAATGACCTCTCAAAGTCCCTTCCAGCTCTATGAGATAGGTATATCTCCATAAATATAGGTATGCTGGAAGGACATAACAAGAGGGGCTCCACAGGGGTCTGTTTTGGGATGGGTTCTGTCCAATATGTTCATCAACGATTTAAATGATGGCAACAAGTGTACACTTATTAAGTTTGCAGATGATACCAAGCTGGGAGGGGTTGCAACTGCTTTGGAGGATGGGGGTCATAATTCAAAATGATCTGGACAAACGAGAGAAATGATTTGAGGTAAATAGGATGAAATTTAATAAGGACAAATGCAAAGTACCCCATTTAAGTAGGAATACATGCAGAAAGGGATCTAGGGGTCATAGTGGACCACAAGCTAACAGTGTGACACTGTTGCAAAAAAAGCAAACATGATTCTGGGATGCCTTAACAGGAGTGTTGTGAGCAAGACACAAGAAGCCATTCTTCTGCTCTACTCTGCACTGATTAGGCTTCAATTGGAGTACTAAGTCCAGTTCTGGGCACCACATTTAAAGAAAGCTGACCAAAAATTGGAGAAGTTCCAGATAAGAGCAACAAAAATGATTAAAGGTCTAGAAAAATATGAGCTATGAGGCAAGGCTGAAAGAATTGGGCTTGTTTAGTTTGGAAAAGAAAAGACTGAGGGGGGACATAATAGCGGCTTTCAGGTATCTAAAAGGGTGTCACAGGAAGGAGGGGGAGAAATTGTTCTCCTTGGCCTCTGATGATAGGACAAGAAGCAATGGGCTTAAACTGCAGAAAGGGAGGTTTAGGTTGGACATTAGGAAAAACTTCCTAATGGTCAGAGTGGTTAAACACTGGAATAAATTGCCTAGGGAGATTGTGGAATCTCCATCACTGGAGATATTTAAGAGCAGGTTAGACAGACATCTATTAGGGATGATATAGACCATGCTTGCTCCTGCCATGAGGGCAGGGGACTGGACCTGATGATCTCTGAAGGTCCCTTCTAGTTCTAGTATTGCATGGTTCTATAAAAAGCTCCTATACAGATTAGGCACCTAACTTCCCTGCTCTTGAAATCAAGGGCAGTTGAAATCAATGGGAATTCTTTGCTTGGGTACATTTGAAAACCCCATCAGGTGCCTATCTGCATCTTTAAATACCTAAATAAATTGTAAAAACCCTGTTCCTCAAGTTTTTAAACTGAGTAGATCTCATTCTCTCCCACTTGATTATTATTATTATTATTTATAGCTTGGAAGAGAAAACCACATTTCCTGCTTTTTCAACACCCAGTCAGAATCTTAATTTGAACAAATTACTGCAAATGAAGAAAATATTATTTTTGCACCTGCTATTTAAACTGAACCCAAACGTAATGAAGGCAGAAGTTTTTCTACACACATGAAACTGAAAATGCTTCCATTTGAGAAAATGTAAATATCAGCATTTGCTCATTATTAAAGAGTTAAAAAATATACATCATGCAGTACAAGGCATTGTGACAAAATTAAAAAGTTTGAGTTAACCTCAAGAGGTAGATGTTTCCTCCGATTGTGTCTTATTTTAAAAAGGCAGCACTCTTTAACTCATTAGAATTTGAGGAGACCTCAGTTAAAAATCTGTCTCTGGCCTGTGCCAGTTTGCAGGGCTCAAGCTGTGGGGCTGTTTAATTGCAATGTAGGTATCTGATCTTGGACTGCAGCCCAGGCTCTAGGACCCTGTGAAGTGGGAAGATCCTTGAGCTTGGGACTGCAGTCTGAGCTGTAACCTCTACATGCAATTAAACTGCTCTGCAGCCCTAGTCCTGAGAGTGCAGCCCAGCTGTGTGGTTATCTTAATTGCAGAGTAGGCACACCTATTGATGCAGTGGTTTTATTTATTTAAAAGATGTTAGAGGCACTAGTAAGTTTGTCTTAATGATAAGTCTACATGTTTTGTTAGTCTAGAAAGTGCTACCAGACATTTTGTTGTTTTTTTTATATGTATTATTACTTAACACCCTCAAATATATTGCTATAGCTTTTTATTTAAATTCTGCAACAATTTGCATTGTGTCCTAGACTATGATGTGTAGTGATTGAGAATCAGTTAAGGAGAAACTCCATGTTTCTTAATTAGCATATGGTTATTGGTGACCTCTTTTTTTCACACACAAGTGACAGCTGAATTTGCTTTTTGTCTAGTCTGGAGTAACTGAATTCAAGTCACACAGATATATGCTTAGAATAGAAATGTATCAGATGCAGAAATGTTTAAAGTGACAGTGATACATGTTGATGATATATAGACTATTTATCTTGGAGCTTTGTCACGTATTTCTCCCCTTTCACCATTTTAAGCAAGATGTTCCTTGCTTACACTGCTTCTGACTTCACTATTAGCTAGCAAACTGAGAGTCAATTTCATTTGCATAGGGAAAAACAATTCATTTCTGTTACCAGATTTGCCCAGTACTCTGCGGTATGCTCATTTATTAGGGTTACTCTTACGGGGTTGGGGGGAGGTTAACAATTCTATCAGTGTGCTGCTTGTGTTTACTTGTGCTCTCATATGGAGCTGAATTCTCCCTGCTGCCAATCCCTCCCCCCCCCCCTCCCCAATAGAGCTCTTCTGCAGGAACTAGGTTCCTCAGGATAGGGTTCTTCCCACTTTAGCAGCATACACACAGACACTCACACCCAGTAACAGAGCATGTCTGAGAGGACTGGGTAATCAGCACTCACAAGCTGACCCCTCATATGTCCCTGGACTCAGCAGGCTTTATTTAACAGCAGTGCCACACTGCACCCTCATGTGTCTTTGAACTCAATGGGCTGGACGGAACAGCACTTTAAGTTGCCATCCTCATAAGCCCCCAAGTTCAGCACCTCCCTATCCCCACTTTCACCCCACAATCATTCACTGGTAAATCACACAATGAACAAACCCCACAGGATTTTGGGCACTACAGGGATCTTTAACTTCAGTACAAGAAGCGTTGTTGCAGAGCGAATGGGGAAGTCAAAACAGCACCCTCTGAGGAAGAGTGAGCGAAAGAGAAAGAAAGAGAGAAGCAACCAGCTTAACAATGAAAGTTATTTATTTCTGGATAGTGAGAATATATATATATGCGCACGCGCACAGACACACACACACAGACACACCAGTTACAATATTGAATCTAAATTGAAACTGATTACAAATTTTAGGGCTAGCTAATCATATAACAGTTTACATAGGGCAGAATCAGGAGGCTATGCTTAGAGAGAGATAGTTGGGGGGAGGGAGGGAGAGAGAGAGAGACCTCACCACTCTGGAGCTTGCACTGATCGGGGTTTCCAGATGGTGATGGGAGCTGGGGGGGTCCAGAAGGTAGAAGACAAGCAGAACGGAGCCCCCAGCACAATCAGACAGGAGATGAAGGAGTCTCAATGGGAATTGATGCAGTTTAAATCCAGGTATCAGAACAGTTTTTCTTGGGCAAAGGTAGGAGTTTTTATAGGGATAGGACAGTGGTCCCCAACACAGTGCCCGCGTGCACCATGGTGCCCACCAGGCCATTTCTGTGCGCATGCCAAGTGATCGGGGGCTGACCCAGCCCCCCGGGTGCATGGCACAAGGGCTGTGCCGGCCCTGGGCGCGTGGTGTATGGGTGGCCCCGCCCCCATGGCGCACGGCACAGGTGCGGTGCTGGTCCTGGGCGCATAGTGTATGGGCAGCCACAGCCCCACGCCATAGCATGCGGCACAGGAGCAGCACCAGCCCCAGGAGTGCGGTGCATGGGTGGCGCCGGCACCGGGCACGTGGCGTATGGGTGGTCCTGCCCGCGGGCGGGGCCCCACCCCAGGGCGCATGTGCGGCCCCGCCCCCGGATACCTGGCAGCCCCAAAAGGTTGGGGACCACTGGGATAGGACAATAGTTGGAAGAGAACACTGGATTTGTTTATGGGTAAACAGAGGCGAGACAAGAGACTGATCATACCTTGTTATGGGTGATGATCTTTGACCAGTTCGCAATGCAACTAGGCAGTTTCAGTATTTTGGATGTCAGTAGTAGCACCCCCTCTCCACCTGGACCTGGTTACCTTCTTTAAAACCAATCTCCTTACAGGTTCTGCTGGACAGGTCTGGGTTCTTCTGGATCCCGCCACCCACTCAACTTTATTTTTTCCGGTGGATTTATTTGGCGGTGCCTCCACCCCCCACCCCCCCCCCACTTCTTCCTGGCAGGGTCACCAGGGCAGCTTGGGAGGAAAATTCTAACCCAGGATAATCCCCAGGTATTTGCCAGATAGTTGGAGACTCCCAGAAAATAGCACAAACACATACACTATAATAAACACAAGTATATTAAACAGGAGACAAATATAACAGAACAGGGTAAAACACTATTTTTAGGCTCACCGGTGCCCAGCAACTGTAAGATGAGTGTCCCGGTGGTACGCGTACATTGTTGGGGCCCTTGATGACTTTTGACCACAAAATTCTTCTCTACAGTGGTTAAGCAGTGGGGCTGACTAGGTCCAGTACAGCCCAAAGGACTCTCACATGGGAGAAAGCAGTACATCCCTCCACAGGTTTAATATGCAGCAGGTAATAAAATCCCCAAACAAATTCCCTGACTTACTAACTAAAAAATGGTGCACTCACACACTCCATGAATGAGCCTCAGGTTCAGAGATGACTCAGTCACTGCAGAGGGGCTGCTTTTTTCTCCCAGGGATCCTCTTCAGGCAGGTATCAGGCTGCTTCGGTCCCAGAATTTCCCCTCACCGCGAAGGGGTGCAGGGCTCAAGGTGCAGGCCACACAACTGCACCAAAATTCAAACTCTAACCTCCTAGCCCAGCATGCAGACCCACACAGCGGGCAGCAGCCCTGAACTAGCAGATAGAGCAGAGCTGACCATGCGGTGACTGGTCTCACCCAGGGAGCGGGAGAGCTAACTCAGCCTGGCTGGGGAAGCCTCCCAGCAAACTCCACAAACTAGGAATCAACAGTGGAGACACAAAACCCAGCTGAGGGAGACTGCCTTCAGGTCCCTAGAGGCTAGTTCTCGGGGAACCCTGCATGCAGGCCTGGGGCTTACTGGCTCCCACACAGCCAGTCCTCCCCTTGCCCTGGCTGGCTCCAGACTCCCCTCAACAATGGCTTCTCCTTCCCTCTCCTGAACTCCCTGGGAGGGGCATCTCACTCCCTGTGGGTTGCCGCGCAGACTCTGACCCTGGTAGGGAGGGGGAGCCAAGGCAAACTCCGAGTACCTCTCCCTGAGCTGCCAGCAGACAAAGCCCCAGGAATCTAAGAAATCTCCTTGGGGGTTACAGGATGTCAGTAGGATCCATTACTAGAATTAGTCTGATAATGACTAATTTGGGTGTGAGCAGGCCTGGGTTCATTAGCACCTGGAGCAGAGATTTCCCATCAGGCAGTGCTTCTCTGCTTTCGGTATCCCATAGTTCAGTGCAGTTCCTGCTTTGGAAGAGCTGCTCTCCATTCTGTATGCTAATGGAGATGTGTCTCTGTTCTGTCTTCAATGCAGATGGGGCTGGGGTGTTTCCTTAATTCTATCATCCTTGTCTGGCAGAGTTTAGGTGGTCTTCCCTGGCCTTTTCATTGCTTTGTCTGTGATTCAAGTAGAGGCCTGGGGGAGGGGGATGGTTTTCTACGAGTGTCACTCCCTGGCTCCCCAAGAACACAAGGTGGGCAGGTGGCAATGCTCTGGTTCCCCAAGAACACAGAGCTGGTGGATAACATTTCTCTCTTTCCCCTTTGTAACAAGAAGGATGAGCAGTTATTTAGATAAAAATCTTACAGTAGTTCCCTTTTTGTTACTTGTAATAAAAGGGTCAAGTTCACCAAATGCCTGAATTTGAGTTACTCCATAATAGCACTCAGATTTTAAATGTCCCCAGTGAAAAGACTCCTTTGGGTTTTTTTAAGCAAATAACACTAAAAAAGAATAATTCAAAATGTGCTTTAAAAAGCAAGATCTCAAAATTACGTATCCTCCTTAAACAGTTCAAGTAATTCAGTGAGAGTTTTTAGACGCAGATGTGTAGATTAGCTAGTTTTCTGAAAACTCTTTTCAAAGCCTAGGTGTGTGATAACATTGAAAACATGTCCACATATAACTTCTTTGATTTGTTGCTCTGCAGACAAGCCATTCTGTTTGTGTTCAGCAGCAACCAAATAGCACCCCATACCCCCACCCCCGATTCTGTCCTTACAGAGCCTTGAAAGATGTGCTTGCATTTTCCTACTTTGAAAAGGGTTTGCTAACTTTTTCAGAACACAAAGATTTTATGGTAGATTGTTATTATTCCAGAGGCATAGCTCACACCACCAGAGTTAAGCTTTTTTTATAAACCTTTTTTGTCAGTGGCTTATAACTTGGGTGTAAAAAATCCCTTCAGGCTGCTACTTAGCAAACATGGTCTCAGATTTTTATTTCAAACTTTTTTGAGTTGTGGTATATTATAAAAAGAGATTTAAATTAGTTTTATCTTTATTACCACTTAATGCACCATACATGTGCCTAATGCCTTAAAAAACAAAGTACAAGCCCCTATCCTGAGTGTTCATGGAATTTAAATTATAAAATACAACAGGTTTGTGTTCTAAAACTGTGTGTAAAGGAGGGGCCAGTGTTCCGCTAAGCTGCCCCGCAGCACAGCTTCACACAGGTGATTAATCAGCTCTGCCCAGTCAGAGGCTCAGGGCTCCATGCAGGGAGCTGACTGACTGGGCAGGACTGATTAATTACCTATGAAGCTGTGCTCCGGCCCAGCTTACACAGAACACTGGTACGGACCAGTATTCCCTCCAAGATGGGCACTTGTTCAGCCAGTTGAGAGATTCACATGCTGCCCAGCTGATTAGCAGAACATCCACAGCTAGGTTTTGTTACTACTTGTGGTGCGCATGAGATGCATCGATGCACATGAAAATTATAGTCCGCACATGGATTGAAAAGATTAGAGAGAACACTGCTGGGGGATATAAAATATTTGGAACCAACTCTTCAGAATATCTATATTATTCAGCAATGTAAAGCTATAAATGAATTATGTAGGTCTTTGTAAACAAGAGGAAATTTAAATTTTATAGCATCTCATGCTCCCACATGTTCTCACAAATTCAACATAACTTTTCCAGAGTGAAGTTATTTTTTGAAAAAAATTACTTATTCTCATTTAGATCAGTTTTTTTTCTTTATTTGTTTCTCTTTCTGCTTTCGCGTTGCACATTGTCTCATTTATGACAATATTCTTAAACTTGAGTGACTTTGAAGTATGTTAGGTCCTGAAGAAACAATGCTGTCATTGGTATGAATAGAATTCAGTGAAAGCAAATTGCTACAAGTTCAGTTGTGGTTCACTCAGCATATTATTCAAAGGTTGCGTTTGTAGACTTTCATATTTCTCCATAGTTTTCTATGCTTCTAACACTCAGCTTTCTGGTATGTTTCAGTGATGGTTGAATGGCATGTAAAAAGCGTATAAAGTTTATAAAAGCTGACAGACAAATGGAAGGGTGATGGCTGAATTCGCGATACTCATAAATTTAATAAGTTAATTTATATAATATCATGGAACAATTCTTGACCAATAAGAGATAACAAGTGGTGTGACAGAAAAGTGGTTAAGAAGTATGTTGGGAGCATAGCCTTACAAATGCTTAAAAATTAGAGAGGCGCTCTGCCTTGAAGTTGTGGAAGGAGTCTACTGATTTCCTCTGTAGGAGGAGGATGTGTCTCATCTTGCTAATTAGAAAGAGGGGAAGGAATCAGCCATCCATCTCTTCGTTCTTTCCCCGCCATTCCTTGAATGCATTGGCTAGAAGAAAATTTCCGGTTTGTTACCTACTGGAGGTCACCAGATTTTGAAATTTGTATCATCTGTTTGTACTTGATTTCATTACTGCATATGTGGCATAAATAGACTTAGAATAATAGAATCCTAGGGCTGGAAGAGACCTTGGGAGGCCATCAAGTCCAACCCTCTGCCCAAAGCAGAACCATCTCCAGCTAATTCTCTAGGATTTAAAAATGTCTAGGAATGGAGATACCACTACCTCCCTAGGTAACCCATTCCAGTGCCTTCCCACCCTCCTAGTAAAATAGTTTTTCCTAATATCCAGCCTAGACCCCCCCCATTGCAACTTGAGACCAATACTCCTCGTTCTATCACTACTGAGAACAGCCTCCATCCTTTTTAGAACCTGCCCTCCCTTTCAGGTAGGTAAAAGATGCTATCAAATCCCCCCTCACTCTTCTCTTTTGCAAACTACACAAGCCTAAATCCCTTAGCCTCTTCTCATCAGTCATGTGCTCCAGCCCCTAATCATTTTGGTTGCCCTCTGCTGGACCCCTCCAATGCGTCCACGTCTTTTCTGTAATGGGAGCCCCAGAATTGGACACAATACTCCAGATATGGCTTCACCAGTGCTGAATAAAGAGGTATAATCACATCTTTGGATCTACTGTCAATGCTTCTTGTAATGCACCATAATATGCCATTAGCCTTCTTGGTTACAAGGGCACACTGTTGACTATAGTGGATAAGATCCAGCGTTTTATCCACTGTAACCCCCAGGTCCTTTTCTGCAGAACTGCTACTTAGCCAGTTGGTCCCCAGCCAGTAGCAGTGCTTGGGATTTTTCCGTCCCAAGTGCAGGACTCTGCACTTGCCCTTGTTGAACCTCATCAGATTTCTTTTGGTCCAATCCTCCACATTTGTCTAGATCACTCTGGACCCTATCCCTACCCGCCAGTGTATCTACCTCTCCCCTAGCTTAGTGTCATCTGCAAACTTGTTGAAGGTACAGTCCAGCCCCTCGTCCAGGTCATTAATAAAGATATTGAACAAAACTGACCCTAGAACCAACCCTTGGGGCACTCTGCTTGATACCAACCAGACATTGAGCCATTGATCGCTGACCACTGAGCCCGACAATCTAGCCAGCTTTCTATCCACCTTATAGTCCATTTATCGAATCCATACTCCCTTAACTTGCTGGCAAGAATACTCTTGGAGACCATATCAAAAGCTTTGCTAAAGTCAAGGTATTTCACGTCCACTGCCTTCTGACTTGTAAAATGTTGGGTTTGTTTTGTAGGTATGTTGATGACGTGATCAGCCGCATTGATAGGATGTTCCCTGAAATGTCTATCCATTTATCCAGGCCAAATGGAACCTCAGCAATGCTTCTGGTAAGTTCTACCATTTGGTTTTGAGGTAATTCAGTGGGAGTTGAATGCTCAACAGACTAATTTGCTGTTCTTAGAATGAACACTACTAAAGACTCATACATTTCAGAGTATTAGTGTTCCTGAGGCAGTGCAGTAATGTAGTTCATTTCTTCTTCTTGGTAAGAAAGATGGGAAAATATATTTGACATAGTCCAAAAGCAAAAAGTATTGATCCAATCCTAGGAGACATTTTCTTTATGGATGTGAATGGTTAACTGGTTAACCAGTAAACCTCACCCTTAATGGCTGAGGTTTACTGGTTTCGGTTAACAGGTAGAGACTGGAGCAGCTCCCCACCCACCCAGTGCAGGGGGCTGCTCCAGCCCCACAGGCCCACTGCAGGCAGGGCAGGGAGCTGCTTTAGATGAGTTTGAAGGGAAAATAAATTTCTGTATTTTGTGCACTGATAAAAAATTTGTTACATAACATCTGAATGACAAGTACATCATTTGACATTACAAGATTTTGCCATCTTGACTATGGGCCTTATTCTGAAATGCTGAAGTAAAAGGAAGTTTTGCCATTGAGTGCAGTGGGAGCAAGATCAAGTTTTGTTGCTGTTTGTTAATTGGAGAAGTGAATATTCTTAGTATTAAAATCTTTATCATAAATATTCTCCTAATTTGATGCAATGTAAGGATTAAGTTTTTAATTTAGAGGTGTTTTTAATATAAAAAGAGTAAATGGTCAGCTTGGTACTCTTTTAGTATCCATACTATTAGATGTGGATGTTGAAGTTTGAGTCCACCAAGCCTCAGACACAGTAACCGGGCCTGGAGCATCATTATTTCAGGGGGTGAGAGTTTAATGGGGGGAAAAACCCTTAGTGAAATAGGTGAGTTCAAATTTTTTCAGGGTCAGTGAGTTTCTGCTTCATGATGAAGTCAGGAATTTGGCATCAGAGTGAATGAGCAGTAAAGACTGGATTATCAATAAATGGGTTCAAGATATTAGTTACTTCTGTCTGAGCAAACAAGCTTCCATGCCACAAGGACCTATGAGCCACATCAGTTTTCACATGCAGCTGCTGTCTTAAAGGCAAGAAGAGAGCTTTTCAAATTTTTAGTGTAGAAGATTAACCTGTTGAAGGGTTTTGAGCAGTGGCCATGTGACACTTTTCATGTATTTAGCTTTTTTATGCTATCAAGGTGAGTGACAGAAGTCCTATCATTTGTCATATTTAAAATTATATATATTTTATAAATGGCAGAGGAATTGGATGGGGCCTAGCCAGTCTTTCCCATCAGATTTCTCATTCCATTTCCTTGTATGATTGATTTTTCATTGTCATATACACAAATATGAAAAATTGGCTATAACAGCTGTGGCACCTTAAAGACTAACAGATTTATTTGGGCATAAGGTCCTATGGCACCTTAAAGACTAACAGATTTATCTGGGCATAACCTTTCGTAGGCACATGTCATAGTAAGTACATATGCTAGTATATTTATACCTGTCTCTGTAATTTCCACCTGTGCCATTGGACTCCTCATTGTTTTTGAAGATACAGACTACCGCTCTGATATGTATTTTAAAACATTGTCATTAAAGGGTCCAAAAATTAAAGTAATTTCTTCAAGAGTACCCAACATTAGCACTTAGATACTGTGCTGACGGCACTGTGCATGTGAGACTGATAACAAATAACTGTGTGAAATGTGGTTCTTGAGGAGACATAAAATACGGGGCCAGAAAAAGATTAACCTGTTCTCTTGCTTTACTTAGTGCTTCCTGGCTCTTTATTCAAACTATTTTATCTTGTATAGTTTAGTGAATATTAAAATGAATGAAAAATCAGAATCTTTGACCAAATTGAACAAAAAGGTATGGCGTTAGCTTGGTACACTGGCTTTCCATTTCAGAGGTTTGGTCATTTAATCCCATTTTACACTGATGATTTCATTTGTATTTCTCAGCAGGAGAAAGGAAAGACTTTCACAAGCTGTGCTGATTTATAATTATAATACCCCGGTAGTCCTTCCAATCTTTTTTGATAACTTTCTTGGAAACTTCAGTTAATCGGATGTAGAAAATAATTCAAGGTTTCATTTAATGTCTAGTCTAAGCCAAAGTTAAACAACCTGTGAACATATTTATGACTCAGTGTTAGTTGCCACCTAAAATCTGGGATGTTTCTGTAGCATCTGTAGACTTCAGAATCCTCGATGTAAGTAAATGCCCTGCACATTCCTTGTATGGATAAATGAACTTCATCCTTAAGTCTAGCTGTGTTGATATTTAGTTTGTTAATCAATTAACATCCCATTATTTTCTTGGAACAGACAAAAAAATTGCAGGAGATTAACTGAGCCAGAGGTTAAACAGCTGGCTTTCACTGGCATTAAAATGTCATTTGCAATTGTTTGATAAATAAGGTGAAATTAAAAAAATCTAAGGAGCCATAAAATGGTACTCTTCAAGATGCTTTTAAAGTTACTGTTTGTTTGTTTGTTTGTTTGTTTGTTTGTTTGTTTGTTTGTTTGTTTATAGCACTTTCTGTATGGGGAAAATATTTGTTGCCATTTTCACTATGAACCCAGTTGGATTCAGAGCAGTTCCTACTAAAGGCAGAATGCCCTCATCTTCTTTTATAGTGGGAATTGAGGACACTTAACATTATTTAGGATCAAGTCCCAAACGTGTTGTGATTTGGGCACATTGGTGAAGTATGGCTAAAGAATAAAGTAGGCTGGAAGAGTTCTTGGAAGAGACTCTTTTCTGCAGTAAGTATAATGTGCTGAATTACATGACTAAATTGCCCTGTGTGCCCCACTAGTACATATTGAACCTCTCTAGTCCAGCACCCTCAGGACCTGATGGATACCAAACCAGAGAATTTGCCTAACCATGATAAGTCAATATTGTAGCAAGTGGGTCTCACTGCTTGCTGGGCTCTTAAAAGACATTAGAGATAAATAACACAACACAGGTAGCTGTAAACAAACTTTATAGGACTGTGAAAAACTTGGCCACACCAATGATAAATGGACATCTAGCTAACTAAAATCATGCCAGCTCAGGTATGGTGCCAGACTAGAGAGGTTCAACCTGTAAATCATGAACATTATCATTAGAACCAGATTACTGCAGTGTACTGAACCAGTGATACTTGGCTTTCAGTTGGTATTCATGTAATCCACGATCAGAGAGCATTAAACTTTGTTTTAATGTTATTTGTTGTATATGGTCATTTAATGATCATTTTTCCTTTCAGGCAGCTATTTCCTCCTTTAACAGGGAAATTTCTCCTGCGAGTGCCCCCACCTGGTCGAGTGCATGTTCCTGCACTCACTCTGTTCTTCAGCCTTTTTTGGCTATTCAGCCCTCTGGCCGAGTCATACATCCTGCTTTCATCTGAAGAAGTGGGCTGTACCCACGAAAGCTCATGATACCATCTATGGCTATGTCTACACTCGCGGCTTCTTGCGCGAGTAATATGCAAATGAGGCTAAGCATGGAATATCGCCAAGCCTCATTTGCATACCTAATGAGCCACCAATTTTTTCAGAAGAGGCTCTTGCGCAACAAGGAGCGTCTACACTGCCCTTTCTTGCGCAAGAAAAACCCTCTTGTACAATGCCGTTACACCTATGACTTTTCAGAAAGAACAGCATTGCGCAAGAGGGTTTTACTTGCACAAGAAGGGGCAGTGTAGATGCTCCTTGTGCAAGGGCCTTTTCTGAAAAAACAGTGGCTCATTAGGTATGCAAATGAGGCTCGGCGATATTCCACGCTTAGCCTCATTTGCATATTACTCGCGACCCCCCCCCCATAGCTTTGCATTATGTCTGAGATTTTAGCGTAAGCTCTCTGAGGCAGGGGGCTATGTCTTGCTTTGAATTCAAGGCATCAAGCATGACCTAGAATAATTCAGTTGACCAAGAAAAGTAAAGTACAAAAAGCCCTTGATTATTGAGACATTATAGGCCCATATTTTCAACCATTGAGCTGGATTGTGCCATCTCCTTTTGTGAGTGCCAGGGACCAAAAGGGTGGGTCAATGCAAATGAATATATAGAAGGGATCTACTAAGTCCAAAACACAGTGAGAAGGAGGCAGCCTTCCCCAGGCATGTTCCGTTAACTCTTCACACTATGAAACTCTCATTGTGAGGCTTCAGAGAGGTGTTTAGAATCCTGCTTGTAGGGAGCTGGAAGAGGGCAATGCAGAGGCCAAGAGAAGTCCATTGGTTTGGGGAGCTAGCCTCCCATTTGTTCTAAGGGGGAGGGATAGCACAGTGGTTTGAGCCTTGGCCTGCTAAACCCAGGGTTGTGAGTTCAATTCTTGTGGAGGCCATTTAGGGATTTGGGGCAAAAATTTGTCAGGGATGGTACTTGGTCCTGCTGTGAAGACAGGGGACTGAACTCAATGACCTTTCAAGGTCCCTTCCAGTTCTAGGAGATAGGCAATCTCCATTAATTTATTTATTTAATTTAGTAGAGCATTAGTGTTACATCTCCATATCAAAAGATCAAAGGCAAGACAATTCCACAAGGTGACTTTCATAATTTCCAGCCCCCCATGAAGAAAATTTTCTCTTGGAGAATAATTTTGTCCTTTGTCTAAAAACATTTTCAAACTTAGCAATGCATGTTTTGCATTGCTTTTCATGCATGTTCTGCATCTACTTTTCATGCTTTATTTGACTGTCTAATTTTGAACTTTAGCTGTTCTTAGCTACCTTTATGGGAAAACAGTAAAAGTATGCTTGCTAGCCCATTTGTAACTTCAAATGGATGAGAAAGTTTTAACAAACTTTCCCAAACAAATTACCTCAGTGAAGAGACCTAATACTGTTAGCCCAAAATATTATTGTTCCATAAAGTTATGAGAGTTTAAAATTGTTTTGCAACTTTAACAGTAGCAGTTGTGACTACAGGCAGTCCCCGGGTTACGTACAAGATAGGGACTGTAGGTTTGTTGTTAAGTTGAATTTGTATGTAAGTCACCAACCCGGCCTTTTTCGAAAGAACTGCATCTAGACTGTGGTTTCACTTTCAAAAGAGCGCTTTTTCAAAAGAGCGCTATGACACAATTATGCAAATGAAGCACAGGAAATTCAAATCCCGGCTTCATTTGCAATTTCGAAGTGTCTAATTTACATCCGTCGAAAGAGGGATGTAGTCTGGACGTACCCTCAGTGTCCCAAAAGTAGTAAATATCACTTGAAAGGCACCATCTGGTAAACAAAAGTTGACCTGCAAGCTTGCTTTCAACGTGTAGTAACCTTCATATGAAGCTTGGCCCTCACTTGGCAGCATACATAATTCAGCACAAGGCACAACCAGTAAACAGGAAGATATTAAATTATTCCAAGACGCATAGGGGGAGGGAAATATTCCTACATGCCATCCTATGTGGCTGTTGCTTCTTCCAGACAGCTGAGTTGTCTTCTGTTTCAAATTTATACACTGCAATTGTACCTCATTAGTTTGGATTTACTCTGCATAGACCAAATGCATAAATCATTAACATCTTTCAGAGCTGTGTAAAATCCTCAACTGATTTTAAAAGCAGTTTATCATGATATTTCAATGTGCAGTTTAATCCCAATCTATGCTATTGATTTTTCAATTAATTTTTTACTTGTATCTATGCATGAAAGAAGACAAACATTCACTTTAGATCAGCTTCAATAAAAGTGCTATGCAAAATTAATTTGCTGTGGCAGTAGAGTGAACAGAGGACACTTAAGGTTTTTCTTTGACTTTGTTGTTCAAGTTCCGGTAGCTTGCAATATTTGTTGAATTGGTATGGTAAACCGATAAACCTTCCTTAATATGTTAAGACTACATGAATTGGCTTTGACTTTTTTGTTTCTTTGTGATCATTTAATCTGCTAGATTCCTGGATACATAACATTCTGTGTGAAACAGGTGTGTATTTTGTGAGATCAGCTGTCTTTTTTTGTTATTTTGTGGTGATCATAGCCCTGGGGAAAGTATTCATCTCCCTAAATCAGGAATTTGGAAACTTTTTTCAGAACATGGAATCTTAATAAACATATTGGAATTGATTATCCTGTGCTTGAACTGTAAGCCATCCTAGTGCTCCCTGAATCCTGAGTTGTAAAGGGACCAGCCCAGTCCTCAGTGTTAGAGAACCCTCAGATATTATGTCAAGCATGTTTCCTTGTGATAGCAGAAATGGGAAGTCATTTGTGACCCTTACAGAGCGAAAACTCTTAAGTCACTGTTAACACTTTTGCACTCTGCAATTTTAATAATCTGAAGAAAACCTTCAATTTTGTAGTGAACCTATTAGTATGACCCAAAGTGGGTAGAAATTATTATGTATTCTCTCATCTGGGCTTCCATAATGTAAGGATTATATAAAAAGTCACTTGAACAAAAGTTGCAGTCAGCAGTTTACTTCAAAATGCAATTCTGCATTCAGAGTCAGATACTCAACTGGTGTACATGCATGTAGCTCCAATAAATGTCAATGGATCTGTCCAAGCTGTTCCCCACCACCCAAATGCAAAACCCCTTTGAGTACCCAGGGTGCCATCAAAATCTTTTAACCGTCCCTCTAGACCAGGCATGACAAACTCGAAGTCTACTGAGGGCTGCACCAACAAAAACTGATAGCTTTCAGGGCCACCAAAGAAAATGTACTTCCATCGGAAAGATGTAATTATTTATTATTATAGATTATGTTTTACGTATATTTTATAATTTTTCAGGCCTTGTTTTAATATAATACAATAATTTGATGTGTAAAATTGTTATTTGCTCATATAAAATAATTTTAAATCTAAATCTAAATGTAAGGTACTTTTAAATTTTTTATGATACACAACTTGTTTTGTTGAAATAAAAAAAAAGGATAGACCGTGGTTAATCAAACAAAACAGGCTTCTGTGAAAATTTCAGATACTTTGTAAGTCTGAAATTTTGCATAAACATATAATATTCATGCAATTGCAAAAAATTGACATATGTATTGATTTAATATACATTTTGTGATTTTATTTGGGATTAAATAAATAAAAAACAAAATGTTAACAAAATATCCCCTTCCTCTCTCCCAGAGCCTGGCACTCCCATACCCTCCTCCAAACGAATCCCCCTCCGCTCCGCCCAGAACCCCTCCCCCCCAACCCAGTGCCTCATCCCTCTCCCGGAGCCAGGCACCCCCCAGACTCCCCTAATCTAATGCTTCCCCTTTCCCCAGAGACAGGCACTCCCCCTCCTCCCAACCTAATGCCTGGGTCCTGGAGCCACTACCGCCACCCCACATTCCTTCCTCAGGCACTGGGGCAATGTGAGCACAGCGGCCAGCTGTGAGCAGGCACTTGATGCCTGTGCAGAGTGGTCAGCCGTAAGAATATGCTGGAGCTCCCAGTGCAAAGCGGCTGGTCGGCCAGCTGTGATCTGCACTTGGCCACATACTCTGAGTGGCCAGCGGGCCGCACTTTATTCTTTTATAAAAATGTAGTGTCGGGCCACAAAAAACTTTGATCGGGCCGCATGCAGCCTGCCAAAGGCCGGTTTGACATGCCTGCCCTAGAGAGTTTGAAACTTAGCTGTTGCAGTCAGCTGAAAAGGGAGCTTTAATTTCTGTTAGTTCATTTGTGCAGTATTAGGCACATGCACACAACTTCTCACCTTCTACAACACAAATAAGATCATGCTCTTAAAAGGATGATTTGTATTAACAAAAAAAACACTTGGTGAAACATTACTTGGCTGATAAGGGTCACAGAGCAACTCAAAAAAAAAAAAGAAGAAAACCACAGAGAATTGCTTCCCTTTGATTCCGTTTGGAAAATTACAGTGTAATGGAGAAAATTCCAACAAACCCAGAAATAAAGAAGATAACTTGATTGTGTCTATCTGTACATTCCCTATTCTAATCACATTTTAACTTTTAGTCCTTCCCTAGGTATGAGTGTTGCTGGATTCCCCATGCCTGGCTTCCTGGCTTATTTCATGTCCTCCAAGACTCTCTTCGGGCCACAGGAATCAGGGCCAACAGCCACTGTGGGCCCCTGGACATAGTATGGGGTCGGGAGCCTCAGGCAGAAGAGGGTATGGCTGGGGACAGCCAGCCCTTAGCACTGCCTGGACTGTGTTGCACTTTCATCCTCTCCCCTTCCTACTCCCCCCAGTTCTCAGAGCCATGCAGCATTCCCAACACAACTCTCCAGCAGCAATTGCAAGGGTCTGAGGCACCAGCCACCACTGCAATAACAGTAACAGTAGCTGGGAGTCCCAGGCTCCTTTTGAATTGCCGGGCATCAGGGCAACTGCTCCCTTTGCCCCCTCCTATTGATGGGCCTGCTTACAGGCAAGGCCATTAGGGTTAGGCCTAAAGAATTAACTACTGAGAAAAGACTTCAGCTAATTGAATGGGTGGAATGTTCAGAAAATGGAGGTATTCTCTCTCTCACCTCCTGCCCATTCACATAGGTCTATATCCTAAAACAGGGGTGACAAACCCGCGGCTCGTGAGCCGCATGCGGCTCGCAAAGAAAAAAATTGCAGCTCCTGACGGAACCAGGACGGAACCTGGAACCGCTCAGGTCAGCCACTCTCACGGCCGGGCCGCTGTGAGCTGCCTGCATGCTCACGGCCCCTAGTGCACTACGTCATATCCTGCACATGCAGGCTGGGTCGCACACTGTGTCCCAATGTGCACATGCTAGCAGCTGGCTGCTGAGCAAAGGCAGTGGCTCTGGGAGTGGTGGCAGTGCCAGCGACGGCTCTGGGACCTGGGCATAAGGTTAGTGGGGGAGGGGGATTGGGATAGAGCAGGGAGGGGAGGTGTCTGGCTCTGGGGAAGGAAAGGGGAAGGGGTTCAGGGGGATGCACATGGTGCGCCGGCCGCTCAGCGCACACGCCCCAGTGCCTAGAGGGAGACATGCAGCTGTAGTGGTGGCGGCAGCGACTCTGGGACCCAAGAATTAGGTTAGAGCAGGGGAAGGGTGTTTGTGCCTGGCTCTAGACTGGGAGAGGGGAAGGAAAGAAAGGGGAACTGGGTTCGGGGAGGATTGGTATAGAGGGGGGCTGGTGCCTGGCTCTGGGGGGGATTGGGTTGGGGAGGGTGCCTGGTTGTGGGGAAGGGGAGGGGGATTGGATTGAGGGGAGTGTGCCTGGCTCTGGGGAAGGGGAGGGGGATTGGGTTAGAGCAGGGGGAGTGCCTGGCGGAGGGAAGGGAAAGAGCAGCTAGCGTGCTTCCTGAAACCTAGGATCCCCAGGTACTGGCCCAATTTGTGTCTGTCCCCTCCTCCTGGCCAGACCCCCCCCCACGAGTACCCTGTCCCAGCAACCTGTCCCCTACCCCCACAAGAACAGTTGGGGTCACATTAGTGAGGCTTGGGGTTTTTTGGAGGGGTTGTTTTTTTGCATCTCACTTGTGTAGCCCCAACTGACTTTTCTGTGGGTCAGTGACCCCTGACTCAAAACAGGTTCTCTGCCCCTCTCATAAATAAAGACACTGCTGAAACATTTTGTGTTTGACATAATATTTTATTTAAGAAT
Organism: Pelodiscus sinensis; assembly: GCF_049634645.1. NCBI lineage: Eukaryota > Metazoa > Chordata > Testudines > Trionychidae > Pelodiscus > Pelodiscus sinensis. The sequence goes on along the minus strand of NC_134732.1, from coordinate 14,878,091 downwards.
TAAGCCTGGGCAACAAGCCCCCAATTGGGGCCAAGCCCCCATCTGGCTGCAGCATCATAACACTCCTGCACACACACCTCAGACCCCAAACCTGAGCCTGTCATACACTGGAACCCCCTGTCCTGAGCCTCTCACATCCCCAAACTCCTGCACCCCCACATCCCCAGTCTTCTGCCACAACATGCCTGCACCATCCACACACTGCAAAGCTGTATCCTGAGCCCATCATACTCCCAGCCTTCCTGCCCTGAGCCCCTCATGCACCACAGCCCAATCTCCTGCACCCTCATAGCTACAAGCCTGCGGTTTGCTCAGCACCCCAACCCTCCACCTGACCCCAACACTCTCCAGCCTAGAGCCCCCTCCCTTAGCCAGCATCCTCTTCTCTACTTCCTCCTGCACCCAAATTCCCTCCCAGAGCTTGCACCTCTCACCCCTTTTTTTGTGAGCCACAATAGCAGTAAAGACAGTATGAAGAGCTGGGGCAAAATTGTTAACCAAAAAAAAAAGCCGTGCCCTAGCACCTGTTTCCCCCAGTGCTTTTTTTTTCTCCTTCCCCCATCCCCGCCCCCGTCCTTCTCAACAACTTTGCCCCGGCTCTTCACGCCATCTCCACTTTTATTGTGGCTCTTCATCTCGAACAGGTTGGCCACTCTTGCCCTAAAATGTTGTTAAATTGTGAAATACAGTGTATTTAAAAATAATTAGCGCTTTCTTACCTATTGGTTTTCATATTACTGCGGTGATCAAAACTGGTACAGTTTTATTTGCAGGAGGTGTAATAAAGATGAAAAAGATAGGATTTTGTTTCTTTGCAGTGGAACTCTCTTGATTTTGACAGACCCTCAGGATATCATTTCTCCTTTTCATTCTTTCCAAACTAACCATTTTCTTAAATTTCACTATGATTATAAGGCTAGGAAAATAATACCAGCATTAGAAAAAGTATAATTGCCATTATAAATGTCATCTTTGTTTTTCAGGTGCAGTGTGTCTAAATATTCCAATTGCCCTTTGCCTAAAGATTTTTTTCACATTATATTCTTTTTCAACCATCTTGTAGCCATTATCAAAATTCAGAATTCTTGTATGGTATTCTAATGATGATGCCAATATATAGTAACATTTATTTAAGCATCAAAAAGAGCTTTACAAATTAAAGTAAGCATTATCTCCATTTTACAGATGGGCTACGTTTACACTGGCATGAATTTCCGAAAATGCTTTTAACGGAAAAGTTTTCCGTTAAAAGCATTTTTGGAAAAGCGCGTCTAGATTGGCAGGATGCTTTTCCGCACAAGCACTTTTTGCAGAAAAGCGTCCGTGGCCAATCTAGACGCGGTTTTCCGCAAAAAGCCCCGATCACCTTTTTCACGATCGGGGCTTTTTTGCGGAAAACAGTACTATGCTGTCTACACTGGCCCTTTTGCGCAAAAGTCTTTTGGAAAAAGACTTTTGCCCGAACGGGAGCAGCATAGTTTTTCCGGAAAAGCACTGATGATTTTACATGAGATCGGCAGTGCTTTTCCGGAAATTCAAGCAGCCAGTGTAGACAGCTGGCAAGTTTTTCCAGAAAAGCAGATGATTTTCCGGAAAAACTTGCCAGTCTAGACACAGCCATGAAGTATAGGAAAGTTGTGACTTTTCCAGTCAGATAGCAAGTCAGGAAGAAAACCAAGTTTTACTATTTTCAGCCACTAGATCATTTTGCCTTTGTCACCAGGCTTCAGAGGATTGATTGCCTTCTAATGTTATAAAGGCACATGAAAGGAACATTACAGCAGATAGAAACTCTGGGAGAATTTTATTGTTTTGAGCTATTTCTAACATACGATGATTTGTCTAACTGAATTCTAATTTTGGAAAAAACTTTCTGCCCAAAGTTTATTTCAGAAATAACATTTTCTTCTCATATTTTCTTATCAAGCAATCCGTTTGATAATAAATTCATTGTATACATTTACACAGCTAGCTAGATTTTTACCTACTCCTTCCCTCATCTGCTTTTCATGTTATAAAAGGAAAGAGATTTGTGACATAGTTTCCATTCATTCTCATTAAAATCAGATAATTTGTATTTTAACTTTTAAATCTTGTTCCAGGCATTTTAAGCAGTCTGATTGTATAGAAGTGGGCTGTATTAATTGCGAATGGGCTAGACATCTGCTCATAAGACAGATTTTGGCACAATTTTTGTTTTATATTTATTGTAGCTACAGTGCTTTAGTTAAGATTGCCATAATTTTCTATTGGAAATCCAGATTTTGAGATTCATAATTTGACCATTAAAAAGATGATAAATTGAATCTTGTTCTATAGGATCTTAACTTGAGAACCGTTGAACATTTTTTCTAATTATTATTATCCATTAATTTAGAATCCATTGCCTATGCTATACTTTACTAGAATAATTTAATATTTGACTATAAAAAAAAATCCTTATTCCTCCAAATGCCAATCAATATAAATCCTCAATCTTAAATCCTAACTTTTCCTCGGCATTTGCAGTATTCCCTCCTACATTTTTCTAAAGCAAAATTAGCAACTTTTTAAAAAATAACCATTATAAATACCTCCTCTGTGTGTTTACATTAAACTGTATAAGGTGCATAAGCAAGATGGGAACAATCAACCAAAGGTCAGATAACCTTTAATAGAACTGGTGAATTCTGAGGTGCTTAATATTTTGGAAAGTGGCTAGTTTCCAGCATTATCCTGGGATACTGTATTTACCTGGGAGTTACAAAATCTTTTGTTGGAACTAGAACTAAAGAAAGCAATCCCATGTCCCTGCATCAAACTCTACCTCCTTTAGCCATCATAGTCTGGCCTTCCTCCTGGCTGCTGCTGGTACATGATTGTCTTCTCAGGTCAGGGACAAGCAGCTGGGAGGTTTCATTATAAATTGTAGATACGGAGGAACTTCTATGAAACCAGCATATTCTGAGCAGTGTTGCCCTCTACTGGTTTTTGGTGGGCGGGAGTTAGTAAGGTGAGAAGGTGAACTAAAGGAGCAGGGGGAGAAGCTGGTGATGAGTTTACAGTGAACCCTCGTTTATCGCGGTAGATAGGTTCCAAACCCGACCGCGATAGATGAAAATCCGCGAAGTAGGATCCTCAAAGCCTCGGGGGAAGCCGGCGGGGGGGCATCCCAGGCGCGCCTGGGCTGCTCCCCCGCCGGAGCCCCTCCGCGGCTTTCAAAGCCTCGGGGGAAGCCGGCGGGGGGGCATCCCAGGCGCGCCTGGGCTGCTCCCCCGCCGGCTTCCCCCGAGGCTTTGAAAGCCGCGGAGGGGCTCCGGCGGGGGCGCAGCCCAGGCGCGCCTGGGATGCCCCCCGGCCGGCTTCCCCCGAGGCTTTGAAAGCCGCGGAGGGGCTCCGGCGGGGGAGCAGCCCAGGCGCGCCTGGGATGCCCCCCCGCCGGCTTCCCCCGAGGCTTTTTAAAGTTTTGGTAAGGATCAATTTTATGTTCACAGTACAGTGAACCCTCGCTACTTCGCGGTTCGACCATCGCGGATTCACGTATATACATAATGTAATGAAAAAAGTCCGCGAAGTCGTGAATCCGCGATGGTCGAACCGCGAAGTAGCGAGGGTTCACTGTACTCAGCTTCTGTTCCTCTGCGTGTGCAAATATGGATCTGATTCCAGTGTGTCAGAGGTTGAGCTTGACCCTCTCTAGTAGAGCTTCTTATTTGTTGATGATCAAACATCTTCCCTATCCCAGTAATATTACTGGGATATTAAAATTTAAAACGAGGAAATCAAACTTAAGAAAGTATTTGTCCGCAATAGCGAATTAATCTTCATTTGACTGGGGATAATTATACAAAAAATAAGACTGCCCACAGGCAAAACCTGTGTTCTAACCTTTTAGCAATATTGTTTGCTAGTTTGGTCCCTTTATTAACAGAATGTGCCTTGCTACTGAGGATAAAGATCACCAGCTCATCCTTAATATAGGAATATCATTTAAATACCTTAATTTATGTTGACTTTTTCACATGCACTATTGCAATTAAGTTAGATTAATGAAAGGTAAATTCCAGCCTCTACATTTAAAAAAAAAACCTTGTAAAGAACCTAATTAGCATGCTGGTTTATTTAGCCTCTAATGGCTTAATTGCATCCTATCGTGCTATTTACAAATAGGCATCATTAAAGAATAATGATTGTGTGAAGGGAATTGCAGCATTCTTACCAGCCTCAGATGAGAGATAGAAATGGAGGGGAAAATAACTAATAGAAAGTCTGTTGCTTTAGCAATGCTTGTATTCTCAGTACACATACCATATGATTCATGGCTGTTACGGTGATGATCAAGATGCAAGAGAAAAAAGACTAGGTCTATCTATTTTGCAAGGAACATGTGGACTGGCCTTTTGCTGATGAATGTGCACAGTTTCATTATGCTTTTAATTTCTTGATGCATTACTGTCTCCTAAGGTGAATGAAAATACACCCATGCCATATATACACACACACTCACATTCCCTGTGACATTAGCAGTGAGGTATGCAAATGAACTGAAAATAATCTTTCTTCTGTTTAGCTCTGCATTGCAGAGCATCTGCATTTCAAATAAGCAGAGGATTCCCTAGGATGCAGAAAGGCGATCTGGAGCTTAGGGAATTTTCCTACATAGTATTGGAACTTGGTGCCTTTAGCAACCTCTATCCTAATATCAAAATATAAAATAAATCTAACAGAGGATGTTTATAATAGTATTTAATTAGTGCCTATAAGAGCTCATTAGTTTGTCTCATATTTCAGTACAGTACCAAAGTTACAAAGAGGAAATTTAAAGATATTTTCTCCAGATCTAATATTCTATGAAATTCTAACTGGAAGGGACCTTGAGAGGTCATCGAGTCCAGTCCCCTGTCCTCACAGCAGGACCAAGCTCCATCTAGTTCATCCCAGACAGGTGTCTGTATAACCTGGTCTTAAATACCTCCAGTGATGGAGATTACACAACCCCCCTACGCAATTTATTCCAGTGTTTAACCACCCAGACCATTAGGAAGTTTTTCCTAATGTCCAACCTAAACCTCCCTTGCTGCAGTTTAAGACCATTGCTGCTTGTCCTATTCTCAGAGGCCAAGAAAACAATTTTTCTCCTTTCTCCTTGTAACACCCTTGTAGATACCTGAAAACCGCTATCATGTCTCCTCTGTCTTCTCTTTTCTAAACTAAATAACCCCAATTCTTTTGGCCTTCCCTCACAGGTCATGTTTTCTAGACCTTTAATGATTTATTTCTCTTCTCTGAACCTTCTCCAATGTCTCCACATCTTTCTTGAAATGTGGAACCCAGAAATGGATACAATACTCCAAATGGGGTCTAATCAGTGCAGAGTAGAGTAGAAGAATGACTTCTCGTATCTTGCTCACAGCGCCCCTGTTAATGCATACCAGAGTCATGGTTGCTTTTTTTGCAGCAGTGTCACACTGTTGACTCCTGTTTAGCTTGTGGTCCACTATGACTCCTACATCCCTTTCTGCAATACTCCTTTCCAGATAATCGCTTCCCATTCTGTAGGTGTGAAACTGATTGTTCTTTCCGAACTGGAGTACCTTTCATTTGTCTTTATTAAGCACTTGCAAACCCTCCCAGCTTGGTATTATCTGTAAACTTAATAAGCGTACTGTCTGTCATCATCTAAATTGTTGGTGAAGATATTGAACAGAACTGGTCCCAAAAACAGACCCCTGCAGAACCCTATTTGTTATGCCATTCCAGTGTGACTGTGAGCCATTAATAACTACTCTATGAGAATGGTTATCCAGCCAATGATGTACCAAGGTAGACCCATCTAGGTTGTATTTTCCTAGTTTATTGATAAAAAAGTCATGTGAGACTGTATCAAATGCTTTACCAAAATGTAGGTATCCCACATCTACCAATTTTCAACCATTTTTAACTAAATTTCGACCTTGCTGCTATTGCTTTGGAGTGAGAAATTGGTTTTGCTTCCTTTTTATCAGTAAGTTAATTAGAATGAACATAGTTATAGGTGTCTAAGAATAACCAAATCAAGTGATCAGATTACCACCAAGTGTCCCTTATTTTTGGCTTAAAATTTTAGTCACCTGCACTCAGTTTTCTAGTAGTGGCAAAGAAAATATTTTCAAATCTAGGATTTTGCAAAGAGATTTTTTTATTTTACCTCTATTTTTGTCAGTAAAGTTGCATGTTTCAGTACATTGTCTCCCCTTATCCTGGAGCTTCCTGTTTTAGAAAACAGGGCATTATGAATATCTCTACTGTCAGATTGAGCACAGAGTGGTTAAAACGAAATTAGAACAGCATTGTCAGTAGACAGAACTAAAACAGGAGCTACATGAGTGTTTAAATTGCAGCTGTTCCATTTTCAGCTCATAGAACTGTGGGGCATATTTTTTCATTCATATTAATTGAATTTTAAAGTGACCTTGTATATGTATTGATTTGAATTAAAATTTTCTACATCAAGGGTGAGTTGGCACATATCCTACAGGCGAAATATGAAAAAGCCAAGCGCTGTCTAACAGGGTATCGACAGAAGAAGTTGAAGTTTAATGGGAAAAGTTTGCTTTAGAAGGGAAAATATATTGCCCACTTTAATCAAATTGAAAAGTAGCAGATCTCTACACTGATAGTAGGTCCCTATGATTATCATCTGTGGAGGTCAAGAGGGTACACTGAGTGTTCATTAAAAAGGGACTGGCCAGGTGGGGTTTGTCCTCCAAAAGAAGAGACCTGCTCTGTTGAGCCTCTGAGTAGAACTATCAGATTACTGCCTCTGTAAGGCCTATTAGGGCACATCTATACAATGAGATAGTCAAATCCAATATGGTTGATTTTTCTACCACCCAGTTTTGCAAAGCTGAAGATCTGTGTCCTCAATGCAGGGAAGAATCTTATGCAATTCAAAGTAGCGTGTCCCCTTTAGGGAGCCTACCATCGATTCAGAGAGCGAGGCACCGTGGACAGTTTTGCATTCTCGGCTATTCTCATGGTGTCCGCTGGGTCCAAAACTCTGCAGCAGGTTGTTAGGGGCTCATGTTGCCAGTGTTCCATAAGGCGTTTGACTAATCCCGCTCCCCTTGCATGAGATAAAGTGGAGGCAATGTGCTTGCACCTTTGGGTGCCCTGGTTGCCTGCGTGGACACCATAGCAGCACAAGCATGGAGTCTGGTTGGCAGGAAAGCGTTCATTGTCATGCTCATGTGTGGCACTGTGCACCTAGTGGCGCTGTACTTTGACAGCGTACACATGTTGTACCACCAGGAAGAAGACAAGGATGAAGCTCGCCATAGCATGGAGGAACTGCTCGGGCAAGGCCTGGCACTCATGCTAGTCACCTGCCAGTCCATGCTTTGGACACAGTGCAATGCTGGTTCTGGCACCATGAGATAAGCCCAGACTGTTGGGACTGCATTGTGATGCAGGCATGGTACAGAAGGCCATGTTCTTGGAACTGTGTGAATGGCTTTTTCCTGCCCTGAGGTGCTAGAATACTCAACCTACTCTGACCGTGGAGAAGTACATGACAATTGCCCTATGGAAGCTTGCCATGCCACTGATCAATTGGGAATCCGTTCACAATGGAGAAATCTAGTTGGGGCTATTGTCAGATGAGTAGCCAAGGCCATCGATAACATTCTGCAATGGAGGATTGTGACTCTGGGAAACGTCGATACCACAGTGGATGGCTTTACCTAACTGCGATGGGACCATAGATGGCATGCACATCCCCATCTTGGCTCTTTAATACCTTGCCATGGAGTACATCAAGTGCTAGGGGTATTTCTCCATGATGCTGCAGGCTCTCTTGGATCACAAGAGCCGTTTCACCAACATCAGCATGGGATGGTCGGGAAAGATGCATGATGCCTGCATCTTTCGGAATTCCTGCCTCTTCTGGAAGATGCATGCCGGAATTTTTTCTCCAACTGGACAACTCTCCATAGAGTTGATGGGGTTTTATGCAAGGCTTCTTTTGAGACTGCCATGTGGCTCTCCACAAGTTGCCCCTGTGTTCCCTTTGTTTCCCTTTAATCCCCCTCCTCACCCGTGCAGTTCAACCAATAAAGAGATCGTGGTTCAATGAACATAAGGGTTTATTAGAAGAAAACAACAGGGAAGAGGAAGAACTGGGAATCAGAAGGGTAAAGAGGACTGTCTTCTGCCTCCCGAGGGCCTTGGAGGGTCCAGCTCCTAGTGAGTCTTCCCCCATGTCCTGGGGCCCCAGTGGCCCCTGGGGACCCTGGGAGTGGAAGCCATGGGGCTGGTGGAGGGATGAGGGCAGGGACTCTTGTAAGGTACATGCCTGTGTGGGCTCGCACCAAGAATTTCAGCCCTGCCTACTCCCTCAACAGAGCTGCACAACTGCAGCCCTAGCTGCTCCTGGGGGTGGAGCCATGTGGGGTTGCAGGAGCTAGAGCTTGGGCTGTGGTACTTGAAATAGCATGTGGTGTCACAGCTCCAGTCCTGGCACATGGAGCAGCCGCCATGTGGCCCAGCCCCCGGAAGCAGCTGGAGCCACGGCTGTGTGGCAGCTGCTGGGGCCAGGACCACAGTACTAAAAATAGCACCGTGGCCCTGGCTCCAGTCCCTGAACATGCCACGATGCTATTTTCAGAATGCAGCCCCAGCGGCTGCAGCCCCAGCTACTCCCAGGGCTTGGCCGCGTAGTGTGTGGCTGCTCTGTGTCCCAGGACTGGATCCAGGCCGTGATGCAGCTGCTCCTGGATGGGGGCCGCAGTACTAAAAATAGCACCCCAGCCCTGGCACTCAGGGCAGCCACTCACTATGCTGCCCCACCCAGCAAGTGCAGGTGTCAGGATGGCGGAAGGGAAGAGGTAAGGGGGGAACTAAGTGGAAGGTGGGGGTGAGGAGAGGAAGGGGCTTCTGCCAGGTTGGGAATAGTGTTACCCCTTGGTTAAACTTACCATTTATTCCTACCCTTTGTTTTCTGTCTTTTAACCAGTTATCAATCCATGAAAGGACTTTCCCTCTTATCCCATGACAACTTACTTTACTTAAGAGTCTTTGGTGAGAGACCTTGTCAAAAGCTTTCTGGAAATCTAAGTATACTGTATCCACTGGATCCCCCTTGTCCACATGTTTGTTGACCCCTTCAAAGAACTCTAGTAGATTAGTAAGGCATGATTTCCCTTTACAGAAACTATGTTGGCTTTTTCCAAACAAATTATGTTCATCTATGTGTTTGACAATTTTATTCTTTATTATAGTTTCAACTAATTTGTCTGGTACTGACATTAGAATTATCGGTCTGTAATTGCCAGGATCACCTCTACGTCCTTTTTAAATATTGGTGTCATGTTAGCTGTCTTCCAAACATCAGGGATTTAAAGGAAAGATTACAAGCCACAGTTAATAGTTCTTCAATTTCATATTTGAGTTCTTTCAGAACTCTTGGGTGAATGCCATCTGGTCCTGGTGACTTGTTACTATTAAGTTTATCAATTTTTTCAAAACCTCTTTTAATGACACCTCAATCTGGGACAGTCCTTTAGATTTGTCACCTAAAAAGAATGGCTCAGGTTTGGGAGCCAAATGCAAATGCAAATCAATGGACATTATACCAAATGGACTGAAGGTGAAAAATCCATTGCTATCTACATACTGCACAGACTACAGTGAGAGATTATGCCATATACTATCCAAAAAACTGAGGAACCACCTGATCAGCATCCTGTACAGCAAACAGGAAAACATCAAAAAAGAGCTCTCCAATGTGGAGTCTCTCATAAAATACCAACCTTCTGCACAAGTGGACTTTACTAAAATAAGACAGGAGATCTACATTACACACTTCACTTCTCTACAGAGGAAAAAGGACTGTAAGCTGTCTAAAATCCTACCTGCCACATGGGGCCACAACAATGGTACCCCTAACTCACCCAGCAATATCGTCAATCTCTCCAACTACACACTCAGCTCAGCAGAAGAATCTGTTCTATCTCGGGGACTCTCTTTTTGCCCCACCACCCCCACTAACATGATTCAGTTCTGCGGTGATCTGGAAGCCTACTTTCGCCGTCTCCGTCTCAAGGAATACTTCCAACACAACACTGAACAGTGCACTGACACACAGATACCTTCCCACCAACAGCACAAGAAGAAGAACTCCACATGGACTCCTCCTGAGGGCCGAAATGGCAGTCTGGACCTCTACATAGAATGCTTCCGCCGACGTGCACAGGCAGAAATTGTGGAAAAACAGCATCGCTTGCCTGGTAACCTCAGTCGTGCAGAACGCAATGCCATCCACAGCCTCCGGAACAACTCTGACATTATAATCAAAGAGGCTGACACGGGAGGTGCTGTTGTCATCATGAACAGGCCTGACTACCTAAAGGAGGCTGCCAGACAACTCTCCAATACCAAATTCTACAGGCCTCTTTCCTCAGATCCCACTAAGGAATACACTAAGAAACTGCACCATCTGCTCAGGACACTCCCTAAACAAACACAGGAACAAATCGACACACCTTTAGAGCCCCGACCAGGGTTGTTCTATCTATTACCCAAGATCCACAAACCTGGAAATCCTGGACACCCCATCATCTCGGGCATTGGCACTCTCACTGAAGGACTTTCTGGCTATGTGGACTCTCTGCTCAGACCCTACGCCACCAGCACTCCCAGTTACCTTCGTGACACTACGGATTTCCTGAGAAAACTACAATGCATAGGTGATCTTCCAGAAAACACCATCCTAGCCACCATGGATGTAGAGGCTCTCTACACAAACATCCCACATGCAGATGGGGTACAAGCTGTCAGGAACAGCATTCCTGATGATGCCACAGCACAACTGGTGGCTGAACTCTGCGAATTTATCCTCACACACAACTATTTCAGATTCGGTGACACTATATACCTCCAGACCAGTGGCACTGCTATGGGCACCCGCATGGCCCCACAATACGCCAACATTTTTATGGCTGACCTGGAACAACGCTTCCTCAGCTCTCGTCCACTTACACCCCTTCTCTACCTACGCTACATCGATGACATCTTCATCATCTGGACCCACGGGAAGGAGACTCTGGAAGAATTTCACCATGATTTCAACAGCTTCCACCCCACCATCAACCTCAGCATGGACCAATCTACACGGGAGGTCCATTTCCTGGACACCACGATACAAATAAGTGGCGGTCATATCAATACCACCCTATACCAAAAACCTACCAACCGCTACACTTACCTGCATGCCTCCAGTTTCCATCCTGGACACACCACACGATCCATTGTTTACAGCCAAGCACTGAGGTACAACCGCATATGCTCCAACCCTTCAGACAGAGACCTACACCTACAAGATCTTCAACAAGCATTCTGTAAACTGCGATACCCACACGAGGAAGTGAGGAGACAGATTGACAGAGCCAGACGTGTACCCAGAAGCCTCCTGCTACGGGACAAGCCCAAGAAAGAAACCAACAGAACACCACTGGCCATCACCTACAGTCCCCAGCTAAAACCTCTCCAACGCATCATTAGTGATCTACAACCCATCCTGGACAATGATCCCTCGCTTTCACAGGCCTTGGGAGGTAGGCCGGTCCTTGCCCACAGACAACCCGCCAACCTGAAGCATATTCTCACCAGCAACTACACACCGCACCATAATAACTCGAACTCAGGAACCAATCCTTGCAACAAACCTCGGTGCCAACTCTGCCCACATATATACACCAGCAACACCATCACAGGACCTAACCAGATCAGCCATACTGTCACTGGTACATTCTCCTGCACATCTACCAACGTAATATATGCCATCATGTGCCAACAATGCCCCACTGCTATATACATCGGCCAAACAGGACAGTCCCTACGTAAAAGAATCAATGGACACAAATCTGATATTAGGAATGGCAACATACAAAAACCTGTAGGGGAACACTTCAGTCTTCCTGGACACACAATTGCAGATCTAAAAGTAGCCATCCTGCAGCAAAAAAACTTCAGGACCAGACTTCAAAGAGAAACTGCTGAGCTACAGTTCATCTTTAAGTTTGACACAATCAACTCTGGATTAAACAAAGACTGTGAATGGCTTGCTAACTACAAAAGCAGCTTCTGCTTTCTTGGAATTCACACCTCCAGATCAGCTGCTAGAAGTGGGCCTCATCCTCCTTGATTGGATCCACCTCGTCATCTCCAGCCTGATCCTGGCCTGCATATTTATTCCTGCCTCTGGAAATTTCCACTACCTGCATCTGACGAAGTGGGTCTTTGCCCATGAAAGCTTATGCTCCTACACTTCAGTTAGTCTATAAGGTGCCACAGGACTCCTCGTCGCTTTTTCAGGTTTGGGAATCACCTTAATATCCTCAGCCGTGAAGACTGAAATAAAGAATTCAGTTAGCTTCTCCGCAATGACTTTATCATCTTTGAGCGCTCCTTTTGCATCTTGATTGTCCAAGGTCCCCACTGGTTGTTTAGCAGGCTTCCTGCTTCTGATGTACTTAAAAACATCTTACTATTATTTTTTGAGTTTTGGGCTAACTGTTCTTCAAACTCCTTTTTGTTTTTTCCTATTATATTTTTACGTTTAATTTGACAGAGTTTATGCGCCTTTCTATTTTCCTAACTAGGATTTGACTTCCAGATTGTGACAGGGCGCTCGCCCTGCACTGGCCCTTTAAGGGCAGACCCCGGCCTGAACCAGGGCCGGGGAGTTTAGCCCAGCTGAGGCTGTACTAGTCCATTAGGGCCCAGCTGGGCTAAACTCCCGGGCCCTGGTTCAGGCCGGGGTCTGCCCTTAAAGGGCCAGTGCAGGGCGAGCGCCCTGTCACACAGATGTTGTTTTTTTCCCCTCACACAGCTTTTTCCTTGATTTTTTTTTTTAAGCCACAGTGGCACTTTTTTGTTCTCTTACTGTGTTTTTTAAATTCGAGTATACATGTAAATTGGGCCTTTATTATGGTGTCTTTGAAAAGCTTCCATGCAGCTTGCAGGGATTTTACTTTTGTCACTGTACCTTTTAATTTGTTTAATTAATGTCCTCATTTTTGTGTAGTTCCCCTTTCAGAAAATAAAAGCCATAGTATTGGCTGTAGAGGTGTTTTTCCCACCACAGGAATTTTAAATTGTATTACATCATGGTCACTATTTCCAAGTGGTCCAGTTTTATTTACCTCTTGGACCAGATCCTGCACTCCACTTAGGACTAAGAATTGCCTCTCTCCTTGTGGGTTCCAGAACCAGCTGTTCCAAGAAACAGTTATTTAAGGTATCAAGAAATTTTATTTCTGCATTGTGTCCTGAGGTGATATGTACTCAGTCAATTTGGGGATAGTTAAAATCTCCTACTATTATTGAGTTTTTTATTTTGATAGCCGGTCTTATCTCCTTTAGCATCTCATTGTTACTGTCTTGAACAGGTGGTCGATAATACCTCCCTATTGCTAGGGGCACATTTGCCTCCATCGATCCATCTTTTTAGGTTTGACTGGTTCATGACTGGATATGTAATTTTAGGTAGCCATTATCCTAGCCCACAAGACATACCAAAGATTCACACGGAGGCCCGATAACAACCAATCCAAAGTAGTGTCTGGTGGACTTCCACAGCCACAAGGGCCTTCATGAAATGCCCAGCAGTCATGGTGCCCATCTGAGAAGAAAGAGTTTACTTTTGCCTGTACCCAGATGATTGTTGAAGACAAAACTGGAAAGGAAATGACCGCAAGCTTGGAATATACCATCTCCTTGCTTATCCAGGTAGGCCCCTGGTGAATAATGAAAAATGAACTTTTATCCCATCACAACAGAGAGAGTTCATAAGACTGTTGATCAGATCTAGATTGGCAAGTGTATACCTATTTGAGGACAGATTACTGTTGCTGTAATCTCTAGAATTGAAGCTATATTAAAAAAGACTCTTGACTATATGAACTTGTCTGAGGTTTCTAGCAAATATGTCAGAGTGGGTATGCTAAGTCATAGATCAGCATGTACGTATATGACACCACTTGATTGACTTCACCTGTAACTCTGGCTGAGATGAGTTTATTTCCCACTGAAATGCCAGAAGAAGAAGAAAGAAGTGGCCCCACATCATGTTTTTGCAGAAGTGAGATGCTGGCTAGAACCAATGAAAGTACATGAAATGATGCCGTTCTTAACTTCTCCAAAAGAGACTTTAATCTAAGATGTGTCAGGACAGGCTGGGAATCCCATCTGAACACACTACAGATGTAAGGGACTTGCTCCTCCGAAGACGTGGGACTTCACATGAATGTTCTGGAACTCAGAGATATCAGTGTAGCTTTTGTGACATTCCTCCCTACTGCAGATCCCAACAGAGAACACATCTATGATGAACTGCATTAACAAGCAAGAAACATCACCCTCCTTTTGTCTAGAGACTAACAAGTTCTCCAGCATTTGATTACCAGAGTGTCTCGTCACCTCCTGGAGGGAGTCTGCAGCAACCTGGCAGAAGTCCTGAGCAGATAAGCAGTTCCCAAAGGTATTAGTGGTTGCTGCAGAAATCCATAATAGCGCTTTGAGGGGCTCCTGGGACAGGCTTGTTATCTACCACAGAGAAGGAGTGTGAACCTTCCTTCTAAAGTAATCTCAAAGCCTTCTGTATGCCTTTCTGTTTATTTTCCCTCTCAATCCCCAGGATAATATCCAAGGCCTAGTGGGACAATCACTATTATCCTGGTAGCTTCCAACTGGCCACAGTAGTTTTGCTTGACAGACCAGCTTTAGAAGTTCACTGAGCCACATATCCAGCTCTTGCACTTCCTATATCTGATTTCACAGCACCATGGACAGATGTTCTATTTAGACGTGACATCAGCAAAAGTATGGCTGTCAGCTAGTTGAGTATCATGAGCAGAAATTGCTTTCTACAGGAAGACATTGCTCAGAAAGATTGACTGCTCAAAATGGAAGAATTGTTCTGTATGAGCAGCCCAGCATGGTTTGGACCCAGTGCAGACCTCAATATGGAAGATCAACTACTTTTTACACTGAAAACAGGTTATCCTTTTTTTAAAGCTCTATTTTACAGGACTCTTGGCTTGCAATATGCCTATGCAGTTGGGCACAGTCTTTTCTCACCTGACAGTATTGTATTCCTGAATGGGCTAATACATGCTTACCCACTGCTCAGAGAACCTAATCCTGCCTGGACCAGCAATATAGTTGCACTAAGGCACATGGAACCTCTTTGAATTTATTTTGGAATATTCTTTACAACATCACACTCTGAAGACAGTCTTCCTAATTGTAATCACTTCAGCCAGAAATGTGAGTAAGTTTCAGGCACTTACATCTGATGCTCTATGTGATATTCTACAGGGACACGGTGGTGCTAAAACCTCACCCAAAATTCACACTCAAAGTCTTGGAACAGATTTGAAAAAAATAAGTCCATCCATATAGCTGTTGTCTTCATAAAATCTGAGGAAGAGGAAGTTTTGCACTTGGGATGATTCCACCACCTTGCTTTGTTACAGATTGTCTTCCCATTTATTTCTGGGGCCATCTCGTTGCAGAGACTATCAAAATGGCAACACAATGTATATTCTCATAGACTTTAAGGTCAGAAGGGACCGTTGTGATCATCTAGTCTGACCCCCTGCACAGTACAGGCCACAGAATCTCACCCACCCCTCCTAGAATAATCCTCTCACCTATATCTCAGATATTGAAGCCTTCAAATACTTTGAAGACCCCAAGATGCAGAGAATCCTCCAGCTGTGATCTGTACCCCATGCTACAGAGGAAGGCGAAAAACCTCCAGGGTCTCTGCCAATCTACCCTGGAGGAAAATTCCTTCCCGACCCCAAATATGGCGATCAGCTAAACCCTGAGCATGTGGGCAAGACTCACCAGCCAGACACCCAGAAAGTTCTCTATAATAACTCCTATCATCCCTCCATTGACCTATTTCCCACTGATAATGAATGGTCAATTAGTTGCCAAGATCATGTTATCTCATCAAACCATCCCCTTCATAAACCCATCTAGTTTAATCTTGAAACCAGATAGATCTTTTGCCCCCACTACTTCCCTTGGAAGGCTGTTCCAGAACTTCACTCCTCTAATGGTTAGAAACCTTCGTCTAATCTCAAGTCTAAACTTCCTACTAGCCAGCTTATATCCATTTGTTCTTGTGTCCACATTGGTATTAAGCTTAAATAATTCCTCTCCCTCCCTGGTATTTATCCCTCTAATATATTTAAAGAGTGCAATCATGTCCCCCCTCAACCTTCTTTTGGTTAAGGTAAACAAGCCAAGCTCCTTAAGTCTCCTTTCATAAGACAGGTTTTCCATTCCTCGGATCATCCTAGTGGCCCTCCTTTGTACCTGTTCCAGTTTGAATTCATCCTTCTTAAACATGGGAGACCAGAACTGCACACAGTATTCTAAATGGGGTCTCACCAATGCCTTGTATAATGGCACTAACATCTCCTCATCTCTACTGGAAATACCTCGCCTAATACATCCCAAGACCGTATTAGCCTTTTTCACGGCCATGTCACAATGGCGGCTCATAGTCATCCTATAATCAACCAGGACTCCAAGGTCCTCCTCCTCCTCTGTTACTTCCAACTGATGTGTCCCCAGCTTATAACTAAAATTCTTGTTATTAATCCCTAAATGCATAACCTTACACTTCTCACTATTAAATTTTATCCTAATGCTATCACTCCAATTTACAAGATCATCCAGATCTTCCTGTATGATATCCCGATCCTTTTCTGAATTGGCAATAGCTCCCAACTTTGTGTCATCCACAAATTTTATTAGGACACTTCCACTTTTGGTGCCAAGATCAGCAATAAAAAGATTAAATAAAATTGGCCCCAAAACTGATCCCTGAGGAACTCCGCTAGTAACCTTCCTCCAACCTGACAGTTCACCTTTCAATATGACCCGCTGTAGTCTCCCCTTTAACCAGTTGCTTATCCACCTCTCAACTTTCATATTAATCCCTATCTTTTCCAATTTAACCAATAATTCCCCATGTGGTACTGTATCAAATGCCT
This sequence comes from Pelodiscus sinensis, assembly GCF_049634645.1. Classification (NCBI taxonomy): domain Eukaryota; kingdom Metazoa; phylum Chordata; order Testudines; family Trionychidae; genus Pelodiscus; species Pelodiscus sinensis. The sequence continues at coordinate 14,861,061 of NC_134732.1, read as the reverse complement.
TACTAAAGTCGAGGTAGATTAGATCCACTGCATTTCCTTTATCTAAAAAATCTGTTACTTTCTCAAAAAAGGAGATCAGGTTAGTTTTGCACGATCTACCTTTTGTAAAACCATGTTGTAATTTGTCCCAATTGCCATTAGCCTCAATGTCTCTAACTACTTTCTCCTTCAAAATTTTTTCCAAGATCTTGCATACTACAGATGTCAAGCTAACAGGCCTATAGTTACCCGGGTCACTTTTTTTTCCTTTCTTAAAAATAGGAACTATATTAGCAATTCTCCAGTCAAATGGTACAACCCCTGAGTTTAGAGATTTATTAAATTTTTTTGCTAATGGACTTGCAAGTTCATGTGCCAGTTCCTTTAATATTCTTGGATGAAGATTATCTGGGCCCCCCCGATTTACTCCCATTAAGCTGTTCAAGTTTGGCTTTTACCTCGGATATGGTAATATCTACCTCCACATTCTTAGTTCCATTTGTTATGTTACCATTATCCCTAAGCTCTTCGTTAGCCTCATTAAAGACTGAAGCAAAGTATTTGTTTAGATATTAGTAATTAGCGGTCCTACTTCGTCTTTTTTTGTTTTTTTTTTCCTATTTATATGACTATAAAACCTTTTACTATTGGTTTTAATTCCCTTTGCAAGGTCCAACTCTACCTGACTTTTAGCCTTTCTCACTTTGTCCCTACATGTTCTAACCTCAATAAGGTAGCTTTCTTTACTGATCCCTCCCATTTTCCACTCCTTATATGCTTTCTGCTTTTTCTTAAACACCTTATTGCTGTGTTAACATTAGGCTGGTGTGCCTCTCCCACTGAACATCAAAGTTCGCTCTTCCAGGTTGCAGACCACATTCCTTGCGGGCTTCTGAAATGTACTAATCTTGGAAATCTGCAAAGCAGCAAAATGGAGTAACCTGCTGAACTTTGTCAAATATTATGCCTTTCCAGGTCAGATGCCAAGTTTAGGAAAACACTAAAATTGCTCAACAGCTTCAGGTGAAATTCCTCCTTTCCACTGTCATGAGGAGGTATTCCTTGCTATTCACCAACAGTAGGATCCACATTGACATGTACTTGATGAAGAAAGAACAATTGCTTACACTGCACTAGCCGTGTTTTTTGAGATGTTACTGTTAGTGTCTCCTATGACCTGCCCCCTCTCCTAGTTTTCAGAGTCCTTCTGCTAATAGACTTCAAATTATAAAGAACTGAGGGAGAGGTACAGGAGCATGAGGAGGCATAAGGCATGTGTATGACCTGGATGAATAGTGCTATTCAAAAGATTCCAATCTTGTATGCCTATAGAGTGATTCACAACTGATTACATCATCTTGAAGAACCACAGTTACTGCAGAGTAAGTAACCCATTCTTCTCATGCATCATCTGTACTCCCTTCTGCTTCAAGCATTTCCCTTGGACTCCTAACCCTGGCGCTTGTATTCCCCCTACATCTGAGTTTGTGAGAAGATGTTTCTTTAGTTCCTATAGTGGGGCAGTTCTTCCCCAGATGTACCCAGGCTTCCTAGAGACACTTTATCTTGTTTATAGGTGAGGATGAGACTCTAACCCCAAGCATGAAGAATTACTAAAGATAGAACAGTGACTATAACTAGGAGCCATGAGTTAAAATTAAGAAAGGAAGAATTATGGCAAAAAACTGGAAAAACTACAGAGAATGGTTTGTTAGAATGTGGAATAGTCTGTCAAGGTTAGCAGAAGAAGTGCCATTACTTTGATGCATTTTAATCTGGACTGGACAAAATCTTGGAGAACATACAGTAGAAAATAGTCCACTGCTGACTGGGAGAAGGTTTTAAATAATGCAACAGTTATTTTCTCATTCTTGTTATTTTTCATTGAGGGAAAACTATATAATGCTCTCTGTATAACTAAGACCAAAGACAGAAACCCTGTTAACCTTAAAACTCAAAAAACGTTGACAAATACATTGATATATTACATTAAAACACTGTAATTACTGTATTTGATCAGTATTTAAGGCTTATTTCTGTTCTTATGATCTTTACTCTTTATATGCTTACCATTTACAGAATAAACTAGAAGTAGGGGGTAAATATCCCTTTAAAACTATTGAAATTTTAATTTTTTTTTACTCTTGTAATTGTAATCTTTCTCCTTGTAACTGCTTTATTTCCTGCCTCGTTTATTTTTCTCCCAAAGAGGCATCAGACTAGCCTTCTTTAATGTATTAAGTGTCACTTACAATGCAACGTTAACATACTACTCTTCATACTACTTATGCAGGACCAGGTTAATATTAAAAAAAAATCTGGCTAACTATCCTATCTTGCTGGTTGGGGAACCCTCCTCTGAGTGTGCTAAATGGGTGGCCCAGTTTCTTAAATTAGTATACTTTTTTGAGTACTTGTCATGTTTATATTCTTGGCGAGAGTCCTAATGCCCACTGGCATAGGTACACTGTCTCTCCTGAGACCAACCCAGCCAACTCACTGCATCCAATGCTCTTGTCATGATTTAGCCAAACTAAGGATGTAAAATATCAATTCATTGAATAGTTGAGTAACTTCATGAATTCTTATAGGTTAGTCAACTATTCTGTAGTCCCTGGGGGCAAGGCCAGCAGCCGATGCGCTCCTGCCTCACTCCCAAGGAACCTTCTGCCATTCCGCGCTGCTGCCTCTGTATCAGAGGCAGCAGTGGCGGGAGCCAGGCATGAGCTTGTCCATGAGGGGAACCAGTTTAAAAACATGCTCCCCTCGCGGACTGGCTGCCTGTCAGCCTGCTAAAAAAAATACTGGCAAGGGTGGCAGGTGGGGAGCACGTTTACTCTATAGTATTAATCTATAAGCTTTTGTTAATCGCTTAGGGTATGTCTACACTGCAAAGTTAATTCGAAATAACAGTTATTTTAAATTAACTTTAATAGCGTTTATACATGCAAACCGCTATTTCGAATTGAATTCGAAATAGCGGAGCCCTTAATTCGAATTTGGTAAACCTCATTCTACAAGGAGTAACACCAAATTCGAAATAGCTATTTCAAATTAAGTGCTGGGTAGACACTTAATTCGAAATAGGGGGCCTCCAGCCCTTCCCAGGGAGCCCTGGTAGCCACTCTGGGCACAACCAGAAAAACTTACTCTCCTCTCCCCCAACCCTGGAGCCATTAAAAGGCTAGACCCTGGCCACAATGCCTGTGCCAGCTCCAAGCCTGCCAGCCCAGAGCCAGCAGTGGACACCGGGGTCCCTGACCCAGTGGCCCCAAAACATGAGCCAGTAAGCCACTGACATCCAGCCCTCCACCGCTCCCCAATAGCAGTCTGCCAGCTCCCAGGAGCCTGACAGGGGCTGGAGAAGACGAGTGCCTTCCTGGTCCAGTGTGGAGATCATGGACCTTATTCAGGTTTGAGGGGGGGGATGCCCCCAACATCCATGATCTCCGCACTAAACGGAAGAACTTGGCCATCTATGGCAGGATAGCTGCCAGCCTGGCCACCAAAGGCCACATGCGAACCCAGGAGCAGGTTTGCATGAAAGTCAAGTTGGTTCGACGAGACCCCCAGCCCTGAGCTTCCCCTCCCCCTTCTTCCCCTTGCTTCCCCCTTCCAGCTCCCTCCTCCCAGGTTTCCCCCTCCCCTCTTCCACCCTCTCTCTTCCTCTCTCCCACCTCCTTTTCCCAGTCTCCCCAGAGGTTCATCCACTCTCCCCCCCCCCCCCCCGTTTTGTTCAATAAACCCAGTTTCTATTTTTGAACATACGTGTTTTATTTGACATCAGGAAGGGGTAAGTAGAAGGACATGAGAGAGGAATAGGGCATGAGCCCCTGGTGAAGAGGACTGGGGAGACTATGAGATTCTCCTCAGGGTGGACGCTCTCCCTCAGGGCCTCCTGGATCCTGACAGCCCCCCGAGAGACCTCCCCGGATGGCAGCCTGCAGCAAGTGCAGCCGGGCTGATGGCAACGACCCCACGAGATGCACCAGCATGCCCAGGGGCAGCTCTGGCTCCATGTGGCTGAGTGCTGTGGTGTCCCAAGTTCAGGCACTCCAAGACAGAACTGCTTTACTGTCCCTCTTCGAGGTAGACAAGCAAGAGAGGAACCCTGAGAACTGTCTGTCTGGGGTGGGGGTAGTGTCCCTTTAAGTATGGAGCTCAGTTAGCCTCAGGCAGCAGCCCCACACGCTAAGTCCTAACCTGATGCCCTACCGGCACTGGTTCCGGCCAGCCTTAACTTTGGTTCAGGGTCCAAACAGTGTGGATGTGCTATTTTGAAACAGTTTTTGTGTCTAGAGCTGTTACTTCAAATTAGCTTAATTCAAATTAACTATTTAGAATTAAGTTAATTCGAAATAGTGCTGTAGTGTAGACATACCCTTAATGGACTACACTATTACATCCCTAATCCAAATGGTAGTGTGCAAGGTATCCTATAAAAACTACCACCAGGCTGGTTATTAATATGACTGTAAAAGAAGTCGGCGGCGAGTGGTGGTGGTTGGGGGCACCCTCCTGAGAGGGAATGAGCCATCCATCTGCCATCCGGGCCTGGATTCTCGAGAGGTATGCTGCTTAACGGGAACTCAGGATGTGACTGAGAGTCTTACAAAACTGATCAAAGCCTTGGATTGCTACCCCTTTCTGCTTCTCCATGTGGGAACTAACGATACGGCTAAGAATGACCTTGAGCGGGTTACTGCGGATTACGTAGAGTTGGGAAGAAGGATTAAAGATTTCGGAGTGCAAGTGGTGTTCTCATCCATCCTCCCTGTTCAAAGGAAAGGACTGGGTAGGTATCGTTGAATTAAGGAAGTAAATGTGTGGTTACTCAGGTGGTGCTGGAGAGAGGGCTTTGGTTTCTTTGACCGTGGGACTCTGTTCTGGACACAAGGATTGTTTGGAAGAGATGGGATCCACCTAACCAAGAGAGGAAGGAGCATCTTCACGGGCAGGCTTGCAAACCTGGTGAGGAGGGCTTTAAACTAGGTTTGTTGGGGGACAGTGACCAAAACCCTGAGGGGAGTGGGTAAGTCGGATACCAGGAAGAAATGCAAAGAGGAACGAGCAACAAAGGAGGACCCTTGATTGGAATAGAGAGGCTAGGGCGATCAGCTGGTTATATAAGGTGTTTGTACACCAATGTGAAAAGCCTGGGTAACAAACAGCAAGAATTGGAAGCCCAGGCCCAGTCCAAGAACAATGATTTGATTGGGATAACAGAGACTTGGTGGGATGACTCGCATGACTGGAGCGCTGTCATGGAAGGGCATAAACTGTTCAGGAAGAACAGGCAGGGGAGAAAAGGAGGAGGAGTTGCACTGTATATAAAAGAGCACAATCATTGCTCAGAAGTCCAGTATATAGAGGGAGAAAAGTCTGTTGAGAGTCTGTGGAACAAGTTTAGAGGTGTAAGCAACAGCAGTGATGTTGTGGTTGGTGTCTGCTACAGGCCGCCGAATCAGGAGGATGAGGTAGATGAGGCTTTCTTCGGAAAACTGAGAGAAGTTTCCAGTTCGCAGGCCCTGGTTCTCGTGGGGAACTTTGATCACCCTGACATCTATTGGTAGACCAGTATGGCAGTACACAGAAAATCCAGGAAGTTTTTGGAGAATGTTGGGGATAACTTCTTGGTACAAGTGCTGCAGGATCTGACCAGAGGCCATGCTCAGCTTGACCTGCTGCTCACAAACAGGGAGGAACTAATAGGGGAAGTAGAGGTGGGTGACAACCTGGGAAGCAGTGATCATGAGATGGTCGATTTCAGGATCCTGAGCAAAGGAAGGAAAGAAAGTAGTAAAATACAAACCTTGAACTTCAGAAAAGCAGACTTCGACTCCCTCAGGGACCTGCTGGGGAGAATCCCCTGGGATGCTAACATGAAGGGGAAAGGAGCCCAGGAGAGCTGCCAATATTTTAAAGAAGCAAGGGATGTGAAGGATAACAAGAAATGTTTCTACAAGCATGTTAGCAAGAAGAAGGTGATCAGAGAGGGTGTGGGGCCCCTACTAGATGAGGGCAGTAACCTAGTGATGGATGATGTGGGGAAAGCTGAAGTACTTAGTGCTTTCTTTGCCTCTGTCTTCACGGACAAGGTCAGTTCCCAGACTAATGCGCTAACTGACACAACATGAGACGAAGGTGGACAGCCTTCGTTGGGCAAGAACAGGTTAGGAACTACTTAGAAAAGCTTAAATGTACAGAAATCCATGGGTCCGGACTTAATACATCCAAGGGTGCTGAGGGAGTTGGCAAATGTCATTGAGGAGTCTTTGGCCATTATCTTTGAAAAGTCCATTTTAAAGAAAGGGATGAAGGACGATCCAGGTAACTATAGGCCGATCAATCTTACTTCAGTCCCTAGAAAAATCATGGAGGGGATCCTCAAGGAATCCATTTTGAAGCACTGGAAGACGGGAAGATGATCAGGAATAGTCGGCATGAATTCATGAAGGGCAAGTCATGCCTGACCAATCTGATTATCTTCCATGATGAGGTAACTGGGTCTGTGGATATGGGGTAGTCAGTGGATATGATATACCTTGACTTTATCAAGGCTTTTGATACAGTCTCCCACAACATTCTTGCCAGCAAGTTAAGGGAATGTGGATTGGATAAATGGACGGTAAGATGGATAGAAAGCTGGCTGGAAGTTTGGACTCAGCAGGTAGTGATCAACGGCTCGACGTCAGGATGGCGGTCAGTTTCTAGCGGGAGTGTCCCAAGGATCAGTTCTGGAACCAGTTTTGTTCCACGTCTTTATTAATGACCTGGATGAGGGGATGGATTGTACCCTCAGCAAGTTTGCAGATGACACTAAGCTGGGGGAGAGGTAGACACACTGGAGGGAAGGGAAGGAGGCCAGAGTGACTTAGACAGATTGGAGGATCGGGCCACAAGAAATCTGATGAGGTTCAACAAGGACAAGTATAGAGTTCTATACTTGGGATGGAAGAATCCCAAGCATTGTTACAGGTTGGGGACCAACTGGCTAAGTAGCAGTTCTGCAGAAAAAGACCTGGGGATTACAGTGGATGAGAAGCTGGACATGAGTCAACAGGGTGCCCTTGTAGCCAAGAAGGCTAATGGCATACTAGGTTGCATTAAGAAGAGGATTGCCAGTCGATCCAGAGATGTGAGTATTCCTCTTTACTCGGCTCTGATGAGGCCACATCTGGAGTATTGTGTCCAGTTCTGGGTCCCCAATTACAGGATGGATGTGGACGCATTGGAGAGGGTCCAGCAGAGGGCAACCAAAATGATTAGGGGCTGGAGCATATGACCTATGAGGAGAGGCTGAGGGATTTGGGTCTGTTTAGTCTGCAGAAGAGAAGAGTGAGGGGGGATATGATAGCAGCCTTCAGCTTCCTGAAGGGAGGTTCCGAAGAGGATGGAGAAAGGCTGTTCACAGTAGTGATGGATGGCAGAACAAGGTGGGAGAGGTCCAGGTTGGATATTAGGAAAAACTATTTCACTAGGAGGGTGGTGAAGCACTGGAATGGGTTACCTAGGGAAGTAGTGGAGTCTCCATCCCTAGAGGTGTTTAAGTCTCGGCTTGACAAAGTCCTGCCTGGGTTGATTTAATTGGGATTGGTCCTGCCTTGGGCAGAGGGCTGGACTTGATGACCTTCTAAGGTATCTTCCAGCTCTATGATTCTATGATTCTGTGTAAAGTGTGTGTGTTCATGTTCTATGTGAAGTTGTGAATTCCTTCTCTATGCTTTTACCCAGAACATGTTTAAGACAAGACAGTCTAGCCTCCGTAAAGGTGTTAAACAGGTCTGCCTTAGACAAAGGAAAGTGGGTTTACTTCAATTTACATATTATCAGTAAACAAAGGCATCAGGCAAAATCGGGGAATTATCCTAGTCCTGAACTGGACAGACTGAATTAACATGGGTCTTGTGCCTCAGAGAGAGACTGGAGACTAAATTGCCAGGAAGCCTTAGTGACTTTTAAGATTAAAAACAACTCCTTTGGTGTTACAAGAAAAAGAGACACTCTATCTTTATCCTTCCTATTGCGGGACATATAAAACAAGCAGTTGGATCTCTCTTATGGGTCCTGGCCAGGCCAGCCAATAAAATCAGGAAAGGAGACTATGGGTGAGAGAAACCATCTTGAACAAAGACTGCATCTTGGTTGATTAACTTTTAGCTATGTGTTTTCACTTTTATTTGCTTATAGCCATTTTTACCATTATCTCTTTTACTTGGTACCACTTAATCTATGAATTTTTGCTAATAAATTTTCTTTATAAATCATCACTGCTGTGTAAATTCAGTAGAATGTGTGCTTCTGTAAAACTAACAGGTTGGATGTGTTTTACTGCCTCCTTAAAGGCTGTGAACCTCACACTTTCTCTGAGGATCCAGTGAGAGGGACCTTTAGTATAGAGCAGGGGTGGACAAAAGGGCCTCTGTGGGCTATTCCCCCACCCCCAGACCAATTAGGGCCTGGGGGGAGGCACAAAGTTTTCTCTACTCTGCCAGGAGCATGCGGGAGAAGACTTCACGCGCTCTCCCACCCCCAGCCCAATCAGGAAATGGGGAAGCCTGAAGCATCCTGGCCACGCCCCTTCCTTTTGAGGCCCTGCCACTTCTGGTGCTTCAAACATTTTTTAAGTGGCCCCTGGCAAAAAATGATTACCTGGTATAGTGGGATGTTGAGGGGACCGAGTTGAGGCTGGATCATCTTACAAGGAGTAATCAGGTTGGGTAAAGCCAGAAGAAGACTTGGTCTGCTGTCAACAGGGAGCCAATATGTCTGGTTATAAATGAGTCTCTTGAGTTTTGTGCCCCATATGGTAATGAGACAAACCCAGACATGGTTTTGTCTGGTACTGGACAGGGGATGTCATAATGAAGATTACACTACTCTGCTCCTGCTAGCATAACCACTCACTCAGCATGTGTGCAAGATAATGCCATCAAGTGTGGGGGGAGAGATTGGGCTCTCTTCATTACAGCATTCCCCATGTTGTATGACATTGCCAACATAATGCATGTTAGGTAACATGAAGGGGGACGGGCGTGCAAGCAGGAACAAGTCCACTCCATTTCACATGTACCGGAATGTGTAATTATCCAGGAAAATGGAAGTGGCTACCCTAGCTTGCCAAGCTGTTGAGATCAGAGCTCTGGATCAAAGCTGCACAGCCACAAGACACCCAGGGTTTCAAGAATCCCATACTAGACTCGGTGAACCCCAAAATGTGAACATTTTTCCAGTGCATGTTATAGGGTGCAGAGATGAAATCACAGTGCATGTAATTTGCAATATAAAGTCTTATTGCTAATTGTAAAAACAATCCCACCCTCCTTTTCCATTTTACATTTTTTTTATCCTTTTACCATTTTTGTTCAAGGGAAAATGTTTTGTTTTAAGCCCTCAACATGCATTTCAGGGACAGCATTAAAAATGACTGCTTATTTTAAAAAGTATTTGTTATGCATACAGTTATATTTTGTGCTTCCCAACATACTGAAAACAATCAGATTTTCTCAGTGTTTTTGACATATTGGGGTTTGTTAATTTAAGAAAGAGAGAGTTGGTTGGCAGTGTCATTTCTGTAATGGTGAATTTTATGACTTCAAACATTTTCAGACACATGGTCTACATTATTTACTTTTTCTGCATTTTATAATCTGCCTCTCTTCCTCACACATGCACACAGTATTTTAGATTCGTATTTTCATCTTTCTGTAAAATATTGCAAACTGAAATTTCCTCAAATGTAAGCAATTGACTCTATGACCTTGTGAATGCAGACTTAACCCAGCTCTCTTTCAGCTTATGTTTTTGTCCTTTTCTTGTTATTGACAGGTTACCTTAGGAAAAGTGCTAAAAGTGATAGTGGTGATGCGGAGTCTCTTCATTGACCGGACAATAGTAAAAGGATATAATGAAAATGTATACACTGAAGATGGCAAGGTAGGTTTTTCACATCTCTAGCTTCAGACTTACCTGATACCTGGTTTTTGCGAAACTAGAGAAAAGAACTTCCATCACAGGCATGTTTGCAAACAAGAAATTATCACAACAGGCTGGGCTGATGTTCTGCAAAGCTTTCAGCTTTAAATTTAGCTCACTTCACTCAGATTTTTCATACTCAAGCATCTATTTTTTCTTTAAGCCCTGATGCCCTTGCTTGAATTTCTAATTTATCACCTTAGACCACAATTGCCTCATTAATAGTGTCTACTGAGGAAACATTTTTTCAGTGTACCAGCACATCAATAGCCCAGGGTTCACTTTTCTCTTTTCTGAGAGCCACTGGGAAATCTTTGGCTAGTTTTATACTCAAGTTGATAAACTTTGCTATGAAAATTATTGTAGTCCTCAAGAAGTTACTTGTTCGTAATAGTGTATTTTGGACAGCAGCTATTGGAGGAAGTGTAACCTATGTTTCTGAGAGGGATTTACTTTATGAAAAATTCACCTGGCTTGAACCCCTACATTCTTTTGACTGCACACACTCCATATGGCTCTCAGCAGAACATCAAAAGATGATAATGGGACCTGACAGCCTTCAGCTTAGTTTTATTTTCTCTTTTCAGCGTGGAATAGGCTCAATGGCTGAGACACCCACAAGACTCACCCTTGCTAGTAACAAGTACTGAGCACCTTTGTCATTCACATTCTTTCATGAGCTTTCTCCCCTTATTATGAATCCCATTAAAATACAAAGTTCTTTCTAGCTAGATGAGTACATGGCCCCCATAGGCCATGTTATAATGAGAGTTTTTTATTCAAAAGATACCCGTGTTTTAGCACATAGCAACACATTATATACTGACCCTTCAGTTCAGTGACTGAGTTTGAACCTCTCTTCCACTCAAAAGGTTAGGAGCTATCTGTTAAAGGGAAGTATAACTCAATTTTCCAGGTGAGAGATTTTCCCTTTCAAAGTGAGGAAAGTAGAAATTGCTGGTTTTAAATCTGCATGCCTAGTAATACAGATTAGGCACAACCTCACTTATCCATCAGATACATCATGGAACAGGAAATATTTGGATTTGAGTGATATGACAGACCCAAACCAGCTGGCTGCAGTAGCTTGGTGGATGGTAAATGTACAGGCAACTGAATAAATAGTTTCTGTTTCCTGAGAGACCAGGGCAGGGTCTGCTGGAGAGCATTTAGGTCAGTCAGACACCTGGAGCCAATTAGGAGCAAGCATGAAGCAAAAGAGAGACAGGCTAATCAGGTCACCTCAGCCCATTAGGGACCTGCTGATTTAAAAGGCTTCCCTTCAGAGAAGGAGGAGCTAAGGACTGAGAGTGCGGAAGTGTGCTGTGGAGGAGCAGGAAAGACTTGTGCTGGTACCAGAAAGAAGCTACTGGGAGAGGTTGTTTGAGGAAGTGGCCCAGGAAAAAGGCTGCAACACTGGGGATAGAGGAAACACTGCCTGTTGCCACTGCCTTAGAGTCTCTGGGCCAGAAATCAGAGTAGTGGGAGGGCTTAGATTCACACACCAATGCAGAGAAGAGACTGAGACTACGGAGGGATTTCACCCCAACCCATTGACTGGCCTATGATGAAAGTGGCTCAGTACGCTGTAATCCTTACCTTTAGTAAAGGGTAAGAGGTTAAGTTGAGGGCCACAGTGAGCCTCTGAGGCTAACACTAAGCACCTCAAAGCACATGATCCCCCATGGCAAGGCTGGAGCTTTGCCACAGTGAATAAAAGCAGGCTCTTAAACATCATAAAACCCCTGCTTTTGCATGCAAATAAAATGATAATCCTACTCATTTTATAAAGCATTGATAACTCAATGGGAGGAATGTACCATTTCAACTTCACTTCCTGACTTTGCCAACGCCTGCAGTGAGACTGTATGAACCTGACACACTCACTTGTCAGGTCACTATTCCACTAGACTAGTTCAGGACTCTTATCAGTCCCAAATCTGAAGAGCCAAATTAGTTGCAGATATAAGCAGGCATAACTCCATTGAGTTTGATGAAGTTGCATCTACTTTAACCAGCAGAAAATTCGGCTTCAAAATTGTTGAATGAATAGATATGTGGTTGGCTAGTGTGCCCAATTGGAGTGCATATTGACAAGCAGTGGGCTACCTTTTTTTCCCTAATTAAATATGTTGGTAATTGGAGAGGAAGAGTAGGACTGAATTCAGGCAGTAATGCTCTTTACTTACTGTGTCCATGGGGAAGGTGCAATTACAGTAAATTCCATATCCTTTTCTCATGACAGACACTGTGGGTAAAGCATTTTAAAGTGGCTGTCTAGTGCTGCTCCAGCTTTTCTACTCCCAGCCTGAACCAAAAAAGAGGTATTCAGAAGAGACAATGAATAGAAGGAAATGGAGAGAATTGTGGAAACATTTCAAACAACTTTATATGTACAGAGAGTGAGGAAGAGAGTCAGTATTTAGGATCACAAAAGAAGTTGGAAAAGTTAGAACAATGGTAATAGTTGCATTGTGCTTTATATGTTTAAATTGCTATACAAACATCATTCACTTAATTTTCCCAACATCCCAATGAGGCAGACACAGTAACATTTTAAAGTGAAATGTGCATAGTAAGTGGCTTGGAGGAAAAGGTGGGGAGTTTTGAACAGAAGAGGTAGCAGAAGTAAGAGGAACCACCTGGATTGAGAGTTCCAACACTGGAATAGGAGGCCAAAACTGCAATCAGTCAGAGTTTAGCCAGGTCTTAGATTTATAGGTGCAGTGAGTTTGGTGGATTCTCATGGACACTGTTGAGTCACACATGTTGGCATAGTTAGAAACAATTGGTAGTTGTGGGAAAGAAAAAAAAAACTGGGATCAGAATAGCCAGAATATTACAGGTCATTATGGAAATACATTCAGATAGCTGAGAGAGGAATCTGCCAAATAGTTAACTTGTATTCTGTCCGAGTGACTAATTGCATTTGATACAATCATTTTTATTCATATGAAAAAACTGTATTCAAAATGAAGAGGAAAAAATAAATCTAGCAGATGGTCTTAACCTAATACTGCACAATTGGACAATGTCTGTTTCGGGGCGGGGAGGTAATTTCTGCATATTGGCAAAGACATGAGAGCCAGTAATTTTCTGGAAAAAGGTAAGGAAGGTCTGATTGGATTTGTACTATGGATAAGGTCTATACAGGCAGTCCCCGGGTTACGTACAAGATAGGGACTATAGGTTTGTTCTTAAGTTGAATTTGTACGTAACTCAGAACTGGCTCCAGATTCAGCCGCTGCTGCTGAAACTGACCAGGTGCTGATTACAGGAAGCCCGAGGCAGAATTGCTCTGCCCCCAGCTTCCTGGAATCAGCCACTGATCAGTTTCAACAGCGGCTGAATCTGGAGCCTGGGACAGAACAGCTGGGGCGCTGCCGGGTAGGTCCCCCCCAGGACCAACTCAGCAGCACCCAAGCTGCTCTACCCCAGGCGTCCACAACTAAAGCCTCTGGAGCAAAGCCTTGGAGGTGGGGACCCCGCCGCCTCCGCGGCTTTGCTCCGGGTGTTCCTGGTCTGCTCGGGGTGTCCCTGGTCTGCTGGGAGGGGTCCCCACAGACCAGGGTCACCCCGAGCAAAGCCGCAGAGGCGGCGGGGTCCCACGGCTGCAAGGCTTTGCTCCGGAGCAAAGCCTTGGAGGCGCGGGACTCCGCCACCTCCAAGGCTTTGCTCGGGGTGTCCCTGGTCTGCTGGGGACCCCCCCCAGCAGACCAGGGACACCCAGAGCAGCTTTTCTCGCCCCAGAGGACGCGGTGGCGGGACCACTGCGCGTCTGGGTGGTCCCACTGCCCGCGAGTTCCGGGGCGAGAAAAGCCCCGTTCGTAAGTGCGGATCCGACATAAGTCGGATCCGCGTAACTCGGGGACTGCCTGTATTAACTTGCAATATTGAGGAACTGCAGATTCTTCAATATTAATTTCCTATCTAAACTTTGATAGCAGGAGTCCTGCCATGAATGAGACTGAAAGTAGGACCTTCTGTTCTCAGCCACGTGCTACTAGCAGCAAAAAATCATGGAAATGTAGTAATGGACTTTATTTATATCAAATAATATCTGTTATTACTTTTCTGAAATTTTCCATGGCTATTTAAATTTAAAAGGTTTAAAACTAATAAAAGAAAATTCTTCTTCACACAGCGTGTAGTCAACCTGTGGAACTCCTTGGCAGAGGAGGCTGTGAAGGCTAGGACTATAATAGAGTTTAAAGAGAAGCTAGATAATTTCATGGAGGTTAGGTCCATAAAAGGCTAATAGCCAGGGGATAAAATGGTGTCCTTGGCCTCTATTTGTCAGAGGCTGGAGAGAGATGGCAGGAGACAAATCGCTTGATCATTGTCTTCAGTCCACCCTCTCTGGGGCACCTGGTGCTGGCCACTGTCGGCAGACAGGATACTGGGCTAGAAGGACCTTTGGTCTGACCCAGTACGGCCGTTCTTCTGTTCTTATTCCACAAGTAACCCACAATTTTTTTATAATTATCTCACAGTTCAAATAGAGCCTTAATTATGAAGCATTCAAAAGACCTGCTGAACTTGCCTTTGCCAGAGTGCAAACAATACAACACACCTTTTTGTTGGAAATTTTAAAAACCAATAGACCTGGTGGCTTTTTCCATGCTATAATTCTGTATTCTAATGGTTGTGCAGTCTCCTCTGCTTTACTGCTGGCCCGTACAATCCACCACATACTGATGCATTTTAATTAGTCTGTAGCTGTAGTGGTGGCAATGTGCCATCCCCAATTTCAAACTTTGACACACTCATAGTGCACTGGAATCCAGACATGAAAAGTAATTATTAGTAATGCCATCCAGATTCTTGAGAAAATAAATCCGTGCACCTCATTCTTGAGTGCAGGCTTCCATGAACTGAGCCATTAATATCCTAATTCTGCTAGTAGAAATAAAATTGCATTCAGATTCTTTTAGAAAGATAAAGTAGGTGAGGTAAGATCTTTTATTGGACCAATTTCTGTTCCTGAGATAGAGCAACAGAGCTTTTCTTCGGGTTTGTTTGGCATGCTGACAGGCTGATTTTCTGTGAATACAGAGATGTGGAAGAACCATGACATGGCATATTTGGCACAGGTGTTAACATTAGTCCACAGCCAAATACCTAATTCTGCATTAGTTAGACTTAATTAAAGAAACATAAGTGTCTCAGCTGAATTATCATGTTAAGGAACTTGGGTTCTGTTAATGCTGTGGCTTCATTAATTACCCCATATCAATAAAAAAGGCAGCTTTTAGCCTCCCAGCGTAAGAGAGGAAAAGAAATAGTAGTATCAAAGGAAAGCTTCAAAGACAGCCAGAACTGTCTCTTGGGTAATTTCTGATCCCTGCATTCTTTCCACTTCAAAGCTGGATGTGTGTGTGTTGGGTGAAAGGGGGGGGGGGCTGAATCCGATTTCTCTAATAAGTGTTGGCACCAGCCGTGTTTGATATTAGATGCAGGGAACATTTTGATTTGTTATCGCCTTTGAAATCGTTCAGACGACCTTCAGAAAATGGTCTCTTGTTACTTATGCTAGGGACGGTTTGGGAGAGTGGGGCACTGGGGTGGGGGGAAACCAGTTTAATTCAGATGCAGAGGATGTCCTGAAATTGTGCTTTCAGCAGTTTTTTTAGATACAAATGTGTGTCTTGATTGAAAGTGAAAAGTTGAAGAATAATAGATCTGTAACAATGCATTCTTTAGTACGCCTGCCTTATTTCTCTGTTTTCATGGAGAAAAGTAGCCAGTCCTTTAAGATACCTGCATGGTTGGTTTTTTTTAAACTTGGATAACGTCAGGTCTGTAAGATATTCATTACTTATTTGACATGAAGACTCAAAAGCCACAAAATGAACATTCTGTATCTATTGAATTCATTCAAATGCTGCATCTTAAATATAATTTTTTACAAAATTTTGACTCAAACTGAGGATGATTGTATATTTGGCTTGGAGAATGATCATCATTGGAGAGTAAAACTGAACAAATATATTTTACAATTGTAGAATAAGGTTTGTAGAATAAGGTTTGCAGTCAATCAGCCAACCAATGTTCAGTTAGATTAAAATAGAAAACAAACTCTAAATTTAAATTTATGTATATCTTAAATTGTAAAGTCAGCTTTATAAACATGCATGTTTCATTACTAAAATATAATACTACCTTTCCCTGTTCCTGTATTGTCTGTCTCCAGTCACAAAAAAGGTAGTTGCTAAGGTCCATCTTTTTCATGCGTGTCCCACTAAATCCTGCCATTAGCACTCCCCTACTACCACCAAATCAAGTTAGTTTCACGTCCTGACCTTGAACGTCCTTTATGATTCTCTCTCCATCTTTGACTCTTCATACTTATGTCATCCACTACTGTCTCTAATTAGCTTTGTGAACTTAATATTATCTTCTTCTTCTCTTCCTCTCCTCTTCTCTTCTGTCTACACTGCAATCATGGGAAAAATCAGAATAATTATATATCTATACTTTATTTTAAAGAAGGAAGTTCACCAAAAAAACCGAACCTGGTTTAATTCACTGTCTTAAGAATGCAAACTTTAGCAGAACTTAGTAAATAGGATCTGTTCCTATTTGTTGCTAAACCCTTAAACTGTTTGATTTCTCCTTTGCACAAAAATGTTAAAATGTATAAACAGTAATATAATTAAATTACAAAAATAACTCCAGAGCAGCATTAACATTATTCATTTAAGCCCAAGCATAAGTCTTTGCAGGATTGGGGCTGTAGGCTGAGAGTTTTTTGGGACATGTATTGTGTTTACTTTGTACAGGGCTGCAGTCCTGTTTTGGTCAGAAAACTCATAATCACTCAAGGCCAAGTATACTTCCTGGTGCAAAGGAACCAAAAATCATAGCTATCCTTAAATTGCACAGAAATATTAGTTTATTCTTGTGCCATTAAAAACTCTTAATTCTGATATACATTCAAACACATCTCTTCCTCATAGCTGAAAAAACTTGTGATCTAAAATTCTTCATTTTAAACTGTGCTTATTTTTCTGGATGGCTTTTTTTTTAAATTGTCTTCAGGTGACCTTGGTCCATTTCTTGTCTTCCATAATGTCAAGTAATCCTGTGCTAAACCTCATTCTTCCCCAGGAGTGGAGAGCTTTTATCTGGCTTCAGCAGTTTCGCTTCCCCAGCTCACTGGGCTTCAGCTGCTATGCTGTTGTTTGGGCAGCAGCCCAAACTTTTGGCTATTTCCACTTCCTGGCTACAAGCAAGACATGCCCACTCTGACACCTTTTACTCCCTGCAGTCTGGCATCGTCGGGACCTGACCAGTGCTGAACCAGAGAATTTGCCAAACCACAGGAGGCCAATATTTGTCTAACAGCATTATCAACACTTCTATTGCATACTGGGCTCTTAGAAGATATTTAGGAGTAAATTAGTGCTAAATAACAGCACAGAACACTGAGAAAAAGGACTGATGACCATAAAGCTTTATGGGACCATTAGAAACTTGGCCACACCCAAAATAAGTGGACATCCATCTAACTAAAATCATGTCGGATCATGCATATTGCTGGACAAGAGAGTGCTGGACTAGAGAGATCAACCTGTTTCTGCAGTAAGTTTGATTTCCATAAGATTTGCAAATAAGAAATTGTATCTATACAGTGGCCTATAGGAAGTAAGCTGGAGGTCAACAAAGGAGGGAGGAAGATGCCGTCTTTGCTACATCTGCTGAGACAGTATGTTCTGAAGGTGGTGATAAAATTGCACTAGCACATCAGTTGTGCTTGTGTAAATGTGAGAGTCAGTCCCTTTTTTGAGAAGTGTAACCTTAACTCCTATTTGTTGTTTTTAGCTCCTATAGTCTTAAAAAGTAAAATGCACTGAAACCACAGTATCCACAACCTTAATTCTAGTTTAACAACAGTAATGAAACCTGTTTGGGAATCGAAGTGCAATATACAAAGGGGCCTTTTATCTGCTCTCTGTAGACCAGTGCTCTAGCTCAATGTGTTCTGTGTCAGTTGTTGCTGAATTACTTAGGCATGGACATAGACCCAGCAAAAGGTTACAAGAAATGCCCTTGTTATAGAGACAGGGTGAAATTGATAAATATTCACACAGATCAGCACAGTCTCCTATAAATGAGCTTAGGAGATTTTGCTGGCTCTAGGGTGGCACATTGGTTCAAAAAGACTCATTTATGAGATCTCATAGTACAGCTTTAATAAAATTAAACTTAAATACCATATGCCTTATTCATTGCAAAACAAGGAATATTTTATTTCATTAGGTGTGTGCAGATAGGTGCAATGTTGTCTAGTGGACAAAACAGTACAAAGTCGTGACTCCTGGAAATCTGTTGTATCTCTGTGAACTCGAGCAAGTCACTTAATCTTTTTGTACCTCAGTTTTCCCCATTTGAACAACAGGATAATATATACCCATTTCATAGGAGAATTCTAGAAAATAATACATTTTTGTTTAAGGCTGGAAGGGGCCATTATAATTCTTATTTCAAGGATGATGCAGACCATAGACAGTCACTTATTAATTCCCACATCAAATTTTTCTTTGAGCTTTAGCATAACTTGTAAGGCCCTGCTTGCATGAGTAGTCTTTAAATACATGATCAGCTATATTAAAGACATGGAGTCACTCAAGGCACGTCTACACAGCAGGGCTAAAGCTGAAATAAGCTATGCAACTTGAGCTATGTCCATATCGCTTATTTAAGCTTTTGGCAAGAAGTCTGAGAAAGAGCACTCTTTCTCCAACTTCCCTTACTCCTCGTACAATGAGGGTTACAGGAGTCTGAGTAAGAAGTCCTCCAGCTGGACATTGTCAGCATTATGTCAAAATAACTGCTTGCTGTGTATACGCAGACTGAAGTTATTCTGAAATACCGCTGCTGTGGAGGCATAGCCCCAGATATGTTTCTTCTTTGAAATGGGTCTCCCTGGGGCTGCTTAGCTGTAGGTGTCTTGGCACTCCTGTATTTATAATCTGAACTTTTTAGCTACAGTATCTCTGCAAGGTACACAGACACACAGCACCACTTGCACCGCAGCAAACATACCAATGCATGCACACTGACAACAGTCCCAATTCCTTCCTTACCACTCCCGGCTTGGTTGGAACCCAGCAGTGCTCCATGCTTACTACTTGGTATTATTGTTAGTTATTAGATAGGATTAGATCTTTCCCTTGTTTCATGGCTCCCTCCACCCTTTTAATTGTTAGTTTAAGAAAAAAAAGAAAAAAAAGGCATTTTCTCTTGTTAGTAGTTATTCGGATTAGAGTAGTCATGCCAGGCTCCCCTGAACTTAAACAGTACCTGACATGCAAAATGTCTATTACAATCTCTGATGGGCATGCCCAGTTGATGTGTGGGGCAAGATCATTCTCCGAAGAGCTGCCATCACTGTAAGAAACTCTCTTTGAGGTCTTTAAAAACGAGAGAGCTTCAGTTAAAATGCCTCACGATGGAGCAGGTAGAGAAGCCAGCCTCAGAAGCAGTTTCCCAGGCCTTACCAACCCATACCTCACCGACAGTGGCTTCTGACCAAGGGTCATCTGCATCTCAGGAGCCTCCGGCCAACGAAATGGCTAAGAGGAAGCACACTTCACTCTCAGCAGATAATCTCTTGTATGGTCTATCCTCTCAGCAGAAGCCTTTCTTGGCACCCAGAGTACAGGCTTCGGGGGATGCGCAAGCACCAGGGAAGTCCAATACAAATAAAGCCTGAAGGGCAGTGTCCTCAAAAGATACACACCCTGCAGTCTCAGTACTAAAATCTAAGAAGACAGTCCCTGCGCCATCAGTGCCAACAACGTCGATACTGACACAGTCGGTACCCGAACTGTCACATCAGACCGTGACTAAGGGCTGACAGGAACTGCTGGTACAGACACCGACAAAGTCAGTACCGACACCGCATACCGATGTTTCCCTGGTACCGATCACATTGAAGGCACGACATGATATGGTCCCGCAACAAGTCCAGCCCTCCACATTGTCGGACGGGCATACTATCTCAGGACCAGAGTCGTGTTCTCCTTCCCAATGTCCACAAGCTCCATCTCAAGGCCTGGCTCCTCCAAGGCTGATCACACAGGACCTCACCTGTTCAGAAGAAGTTTGGAATCTAATCATGAGCTCTTGCAAAAAGAATACAAGACAGACCAATTTGCAGAAATGGCACTGGTTTCTCTAAGTGGGCCACTCACAGAGCACTTCAGCACAGCTGATGATAGTCTTTGAGTACTTCCTTTCATAGAAGACACAGAACCTTTCAAATTCATTGAGAAAGGTCCATTTAGCAGTTCTTTCTAGTGAGCATGACGGCATAGATAGCCACACTATTTTTTCACATCCGACTACCAAGAAATTTTTAAAGGGTCTCAATAATATTTTTCTCCCATAGTGCCTCTTGGGATCTCAACCTTGTCCTTAACACCTTGACCTGCTTTCCATTTGAACCGATGACAATATGCTCCTTTTCACACCTTTCTGTAAAGGTAGCTTTCTTACTCGCAATCACGACAGAAGAGTCAGTGAGTTGGCCATTTTCATAGTGAATCTGCCACTTAGAATCTTCTTCAAGGACAAGATTGTGCTAAGATAACACCCAAAACTTCTCCCAAAGATGATGTCTCAGTTCCACCTCAACGAACCTATACACTTACCCGTTTTTTTTACCAAAAGCCTCATCCTGATGCTAATGCAGCACAACTTCACTCTTTGGATGCTCGACAGGCGATTGCCTTTTACCTAGATAGAAAAAACAGTTCAGATGTTCTCCCAGGCAGTTCATTTTCATAGCAGATCATCCCAAAGGGCACATGCTCTTGAAACAGAGCCTTTCAAGACGTATAACAGATTGTATTAAAGCTTGCTATGACATCAATAAGGTGGCACTACCAACTCAATTGCGGCACACTCCACCAGGACGGTAGCTGCCTCCACGGTCTTCCTCTATAATGGGCCCATCACAGACATTTATAGGGCAGCAACATGGGCCTCTGCACATATCTTAACAAAACACTATACAATAGATACTTACACTTCACAGTGTGTCAAGTTTGGGGTGGCAGTCCTCTCTGCCTCCCTCTAGTCAGGCCCGAAGCCCCTCCTTCCAGATGCTCATGGTACTGCTCCATAATCACCTACCAGTGGAGCACTCACAGGGACACCCCTTGAAGAAGAAAAGAGAGGTTACTCATCTTGTGCAATAACTGGTCTTCAAAATGTGTGTCCTGAGGGTGCTTCACAACCCTCCTTCCTCCCCTCTGCTTCAGAGCTGGGACACTGCTGCTAAAAAGTTCCAATTATAAATGCAGGAGCACCAAGATACCTACAGTGGAGCGCCCACAGAGACACCCATATCAAAGACCACCCGTTATTGCACAAGGTGAATAACCTCTCTTATTACACAAGCAATGTATCTTAGATATTCACATGTCTATTGCAAGTAAAGCACTATGAGTCATCCACTGATTTATGGTAACATAGAAGTGCAAAATAACCTTTATAGAACACACTTTAAAAAAAGTGTGGACCTTATTGTATATAATCCTTCTGATTCTCACATGGTATATTAGCTACCCTGAAAACCTCTAGGCATTTTCACATGTGTGAACAGACGTGTGCACGTGTGAACAGGGCTTTCTTGTGCTGAGAATGTACAATGGTCTGTTATAAGTATATATCAAATGTTCCTTATTTTATTCCTCTTATTGTAAAATTAGCCCAGAAATGCTCGGTCCTGAAACTCCGATAATAGAAAACATTGTTTATGTGGAAAATACCACTTTAAAAGTCCGGCACTGCTGTTTTTCTTGTTATATCCCACAGGACGCTGCAGCTCTTGTGTGTGTATATAACTCAAAAGCGACACAACTGTTATTGAAGTCAGTGGAAGTTAATATGGGCTGTAGAACAAGTGGAAAGGGTTAGGCAGTGTAATATTTCAAAGGAAACTGCTTTTAATATTTATTAGGTGGCCTAGCACCAAGGCACTCAAGGTTCCATACTACCATATTAAAACTACAATAAAAATACTATAACTCATTTCATTAGTTGTATTTGTATGTAAAGTGTCAGTAGTTGAATCCAAAAGTATAATAAAGGGTGTAGCCTTCACTGTAATTTCACAGATGACAAGTTTTCTTGTGTTAAATCCTCAGTGACAAGGATTCAAGGATATCTTCAGCATGAGATAAAAGAAGTCAAATTCTATGTATTTATATGAGCTGATTTCTTTTTCTCTTCAATTAATAGTGTTAAATGTGTAAATTTTGTGTCAGCCCATCTGCTTTTAGTTATGGGAAATCCTAACAACTGGCTTAAGATTGGACATCTTTTTAAATTTAAGGCTACAGTTTAGCTTTAATTCCATCCCTTTTGCATCACTCAAATGTAGGGGCATAACTGTAACTTGAATTGCTCTACTTCATTGGCACAAAAGGAACAGAATGCAAAGTAAAATTTGGCCTTGAGTCTAGACAAGTGGTCAGATTCTAAAACTGTTTTGGGGATTTCCCATTACAAAATATAGATGCTCCTGTCACTTTTTAAGTGTAAATAAGAGTTCTCTATAGAGAGATGCAAATAAATATTGGAAGTCTATTGGCCTTCCATGTAGCCATTATCAGTTGGCAGTTTCTTTTAGGTAATTTAGGTGGGTCTTGACAGATTCGAAAGATGAAGTAGAGTGACTTTATAGACTATTATTTGGAGCAATTAACTCATTAGCATTAACTCAACTTAATCAAGTCTAGTGAATGAATGCAACAGAAAAGTCCCAAAACATTCTGTTGAGGTTGAGCAATACACAGTTCCAGCCTGCACACTGGAAACCCGGGTAAAGATTGGGTCTCTGCTAATGTTAAGAAACCAATATGCTGCTTTGTCTCTTTGTTTATATTGATTATTTCTAGTACTCAAGTATTTTATCTATTTTTCAAGACAAAAGTTAGTCTAATAAAATGTTCATATGAATCCATGTGTCGCAATACAGCATATAACTTTTTTTCTTACTTCATAGGTTGACATATGGTCCAAATCCAATTATCAGGTTTTTCAGAAGGTAAGTTCCACACCATTTATCTTCTACTCAATGCCTGTAAGAGAAGTGTGGGTTCTGTGTCTTGTAGAACTTCTTGTTTTTCAAGACCATCAATTTACAAAAGCAGTTAAATCTTGTGTTGTGTCAGTCATCATTAATGTGATTAAAAAACTTGCATCACGACATGCAAAGAACAAAATATAATCTCTAATGATTGAAGATAGTAACTAGGACAAAAATAGGATACGCTTTTTTGTTCATAGGTTACTTTACAATTCTATCCTAGAATATCTCTGACCTTACCTCAGGTAATCTGAGACCAAACTATGTGACTTTCTGCTCTTTAGCCTAAGAAATCATTTTCACTTACTTACTTTTCAGATTTCTTTCTAAGTAGTTTAAATCTAAAATTCCAAGCTTCTGCGTTCCTTAATTGAAAGGGGAAAGTATACCCTCTATAGAGGGGGAAGTCAGCAGTCATCTTATCCAAATTGCTTGAAAACAAATTCCTCTTCTTGTGGTTTAATTTTAATAAGTCAATGGGACTTTGTGATGGATAGGAGTATTGCTGGCCAGCACCTGGTGACTAAGGGGTTACACTCAGGTAGCTAACAAGGTTGTTGGCAGGGATCCAGAAGAACCAATGGGGATAGAGTGCTGAAATTTGAATTGTATAAGATACCGTGTCAGTTTTCTTTGTGAGGGAGAGTTAAACCAGGAGTTTGAGAGACACAGAATGATTTAAATCCAGGCATGATTACCATTCCTCCAAGGAATTTGGGGCATGGAAGTGGACTGAACCCAAAAGGGATCATGAGTAAATAAAGGGGAAAAGTGCTGAGGAGTCCTGTGGCACCTTATAGACTAACAGATTTATTGGAGCATAAGCTTTCTGACAAAGTGGGAATTGCCCACGAAAGCTTATGCTCTGATAAATCTGTGAGGGTATGTCTACACTACCACCCTAGTTCGAACTAGGGTGGTAATGTAGGCAACCGGAGTTGCAAATGAAGCCCGGGATTTGAATTTCCTGGGCTTCATTTGCATCTCGCCGGGCGCCACCATTTTTAAATGTCCGCTAGTGCGGACTCCGTACCGCGCGGCTACACGCGGCACGGACTAAGTAGTTCGGACTAGGCTTCCTATTCCGAACTACCGTTACTCCTCGTTTCACTAGGAAGCTTAGTCCGAACTACCTAGTCCGTGCCGCGTGTAGCCGCGCGGCACGGAATCCGCACTAGCGGACATTTAAAAATGGCGTCGCCCGGCGAGATGCAAATGAAGCCCGGGAAATTCAAATCCCAGGCTTCATTTGCAACTTCGGTTGCCTACATTACCACCCTAGTTCGAACTAGGGTGGTAGTGTAGACATACCCTTAGTCTACACTAAGGTGCCACAGGACTCCTCGTCGCTTTTAAAGAAGAAAAGTGTATCTAGTCACGATGAGGGTATTTGTCTTTGTTTTTGTGATTTGGTTGGAATTGCTCTGTGTGAATCTATGCCTCCCCTCCCCTCCCCCATTCACCGTCTAAGAGTTGTTCCCAGAGATTTTCTCTCTGTTTTAATTTGTTTTACTTAGGTGCTCTGTAACACCTAGCAATCAAATATGCTTTATCAAGTATAGCTTTTGTTTTGTTGATAAAAATAACTTTTTAAAGGTGATGATTTGATTTTTATGTCTGGGAAAGTACAGTAGGTCTTCTTTCTGTATGTCTACAAGACTCAGACTACGAGGTCAGCTACCAGAGACTGCAGCTTGTTTTTCTCTTTGTTTTTTTTAAGCTCTCTTGTGGCAGAGGATCTTGGGTTACCCCTGGGGAAGGAAGTCCAAGTGCTTTCTTCCCAGGTTCAAGAAGAAAGGAGTTCGTTTTACTTGGTGGTAGCAATTGCTTTGTTTATTTCTCAGAGGCAATCTATCTGTGAGACTGGATTTTTTGTTTTGTTTTGTTTTGTTTTTTGTAAGCAGTACCTAGAGGCCAAGCTATTTAAAGTCTTTGTGAACTCCCACCTTCTGCACTTGTGGTGCCAGAGTGGGGATCAGCCCTGACAGACTTGAACATTTTATCTTAAAGCTAGCTATTGGGTCTTCCTGTCCTCTTATGCTCCTTTAAACTAAAGTAATTCCACTGAAATAGGGCGGATATTCTTCAAATGTGAGAATGGTATGAGATGAAAATAAGCCCACTAAGTATAAACCTGCCAATAGTTGAAAGACACTTTAGATAGTGTGCTTTTTTTCAAGGCAAGTGAAATAAAATTTCTCTGTAAAGTCCTCTGGTCAGAATGCTAGAAGTTCAATCTGAGCTGGGCTTTAAATTCCAATTTCATTGCATTCAAGCCACAGTTCAAGGAATATAAGGCTCAAGCTACTATATTCCTTTCATCTACTTCTGTAGTTTATGTAACAACTATGGGTCAGGGACTCTAAAGGGCATAAAAGCAGGGGTCAAAACTAAAGTTGTATCACCTGTATTTGTGCATAAATGTGTCCAAGTTTTAGAACTCCCTCCCAGGATTTCATGTGCAGTCAGAAGAAAAGCAGTTTTGACCTATGATATTAACCTGCTAAAGATCAAAGTGACAGCTTTTTGGGAGGTAGGTAGCAGTCCCTCCTTGACTAGCATTAAGGCAGAAAGAATACCACTGTAATTCTTTCTTTACTCAAAGACAGGTAAAGGAGTCTTTCATCAGTTAACTCTTCTCTCTCCACAAAAATATTTTCTTTTCTGTGTAAGATAGAGAAGAATGCAGTGTAAAATATTTTAGTGTAGAATTAATCTTAATAATCATTTATCAGTAATGTCTTGAAGTAATTATTGCAATGGAACAGGTTCAGGTTTATGTAATTAAGTGCATCCTGAAATTCTCCATATGTGGTTTACATTATGATCTCATGAGGGAGAAACAGAACCTTTTTATGTGTTTGTGAAGTGTCTACAACATTTGAGAGATAAAGGTATTGTAATTCATCAAAATAGGCATTCCTTAGATGTTTTAACACGTTTTTAAAAAGGACCAATCAATTTGCTAAGTAATAGTTCTCACCTCAATACAATCAGTTTTAACACATGGGTAGAAGTAGCAGCTACATATTCTAAACTGTAAATATAATTGGTAAAAAGATGAGGAATTCTTTTATTTTCATGCCACTTGTTCAAAGCCAGCCCAATGACTGCATAATAGTTTGTGAAGCAAGCTGGAGGTCTCAATACAGTTCTTACTTGTCAATCCACATAATAGCCACCATCACACTGGGTGCTATTGGGCCCTATAATTTTACCTAGCATCTCACTCGGGCAATAATTAGAGTATTTTCTATAGATACAAAATGAACATAAAAATTAGTTTGGCAGAAGCTTAAGCATATACAGTGGACTTCCCCTCCCTGATGGTGGCCTATTAGGTCAGAAGTGAAGTAGTTTGAGGAAATATAGGAGAAGCCTGTAATCCCTTTGCCCACATACCCCTCTCCTGTGGATAATGGGAAGTTTTTTTTCACTAGTACTGTCACTTCAACACATTAAACTCATTAAATGTCCTTTTAAAATGTTAAGTTAATTAAATTCAGTGAAATATCTAGGATTCTGGCTTCAACACAGACCAGTAGTGAAAAGACTTTAACCATCTCATATCTGTCAAGGGGCTTTATAAGAAATAAGTTATTGGTCTCTCTGCCAAGCTCTCAGAGCACAAGTGCATATCATACATAAAAAACCCCACCAAAATTGACATATAAATCTACACCTTTAATACTCTGTGTAGTTGTGGTCTCTTCATCTAAAATATATATTAAAATTGGAAAGGGCACAGAGAAGGGCAACAAAATCTATTAAGCATATGGAACAATTTCCCTGTGAGCAGTGCACTGGCACCACGCACGCACGCGGGGCAGGACCGGCCCCGAGCACTCGACAGGTGCACGTTAATACCCCAGCGGGCGCCATAGCACCTGCAGGCAGCACATTGGGGACCACTGATCTACAATCTACAATTTCATTCATATTTGAAATAGAATTAAAGTATCTGAATAATAAATTAGATTCATTCCTGTCCAGGCAAACTAATCAGCTAATAAAAAACAGATTAATTTAAAATACAAAATATATGGCTGCTGGAGAGAGGAAGTATTATCTAATGGCTTGAGCAAAGGTCTATTATGCATGGTGTTTAAGTTAGGTTCTCATTTTTACTACTAACTCATTGTGCTACCTTGAATAATCACTTACCTCATTGGGTGTGGCTAAAGTACACTCCTCTGTCCGCAGAGAGATGTAAATTAGACACATCGAAAGTGCAAATGAAATGGGGATTTAAATATCCCGTGCTTCATTTGCATAATGACAGCCGCCACTTTTTTTCAAAATGGGGCTTTTTGGAAAAAAAGGCGCAGTTTAGACATGGCATTTTCGACAGAAATGCCATGTTTCGAAAGATCCTGTACAAAAAATGTGAGTCTAAACTGTCGGGGGTGGGTTTCGAAAAGCTCCATTTTGAAAAAAAAAAAGCTGCGGCTGCCATTATGCTAATGAAGCACGGGATATTTAAATTCCCGTTTAATTTGACCCTTCGATGTGTCTAATTTACATCTCTGCTGACAAAGGGGTGTAGTTTAGACACACCCAATGAGGTAAGTGATTATTCAAGATAGCACAATGAGTTAGTGGCAACAATGAGAACATGTCTATTATGCATGGTGTTTTAAGTTCTTTGTTCAAGCCATTAGATAATACTTCCTCTCTCCAGCAGCCCTTTCGATATGTCTAATTTACATCTCTCTGCCGACACGGGTGTAGTTTAGACGTACCCTTAGTGTATTGGTTTCCCAGTGTTTAACATAGGGATTATACTTTCCTGCCTCAAAGGAGCACTGTATCTTCTTTGCATTGGTTTGAGTGCATTGGATGAAAAGCATTATAGAAATGCAAGATATTACTTCCTGAGTGTCACTAGCAGATTTTATAACTGTGCACTAATAGTGAAATAAATTAAAACTAGGATCGATGAAAAATATAGTCAACATTTCTGAACAGCTGCTGGAAAATGCTGTGATTCCACATAATCACCTGTTGTTGTAATTTTTCTTTTTTTATTCTCTGAAGTTATGCTCCCATCAAATTCTTTTTAATACCTTGGAATAATGATATACACTTGAACGTCTTTAATCCTGCAGTCTTGGGAAATAGGCTATACAGGAATCTGGAATTTTCCATAACATAGGTGTTTGCCATACTGAAGGGTAAACAAATTCTAGCTTCGAGGAAGGGAGGGTGGGTGCAGGAGCATGCTGGCAGAGAGGGTGCAGGATCTGGGAGAGAAGGTGCATGAAGGGGAATGGGGGCACAAGACCTGGGCGTGAGGGGGATGGAGGTGGAGCACTTACTCGGTGCCCCACTCCCAGGAGCACACATGGCTCCACACATCCCACCATTCCCAGGTACCACCTCCAATCGCTGTGGGACCAGGGTGGGAAGAGTCTCCAGAGAAGCGCTTAACTGCACTGCTATTTTTCCAGGTGAGAGGAAGGGGGAGCTGTAGCTCTCCCTATCAGGATCCAAACCTTGGAGATTCCTAGTTCAGGGACACCTGGATTAAGGAGGTTCAGGTATAGCAGAATGAACTACAGGGAGTCAGATAATGTGTTGAAAAATGATTGTACTCTGACATACCTAAATCTTCAGTATAAATGTTTCCCTGCCATTTTTTAAAATTCATTTCTGCCTATCTACCCATATCACAATATATCTGTATACACATCAAGAAAGATTTCATGGACAATCAGTGTTCACCCTTTGTGGAAATGGCAATTTTTTTCACCTTCTCAGAAGATCAACAGTGACTTTTGCCAAGGAGGCTGGGAAGCCCTTTGACTCTGTTTCCTTAACACTGCAGAATGCATCATTGTTTTGAAGGGCAAGGACATTTATTTTTAAAAAGCTGAACGTACTTCCCAAACTCTCGTCAATGACAATATAACAACATCTGGAGCTCAAAAGATACCTGCTTATGGAAGTTGCAAACCTGTCAAATTCTCACAGGACTGCAGCATGACTTTTTAGGTTAAGGACCAGAGACCCATGAGCCTTTATCTAACCCTGTCAAATGAAGCTAAATTTGTCCTGACTTTTGTTTGCAACCTTTGGCTGTGTCAGCAAGCCTTTTCTCTCCTCCTCATTAGATAGGATACCCATCTGTGTGTAATACCAAGGGGGAAAACTCCCAGTGGGCCCATTACCGCTAAAGTGTACAGTCATTTAGTAAGGTTCCCTGGAGACTTCTTGAACTTCGTCCTGGGGTGAATAAGCTTTATAGCCATCAAATCTACCAGCAGGGTAAATCTCAGAGAATGGAACTTAAAAATGGGGCCGTGGGAATATTTGAAAGGACAAAACCACAAACAATAGAGAAAAGGTTTCTGTTTCCATATTTTTCTGACATTTCAACTCAGCAGGTGTGGTGACTGTTTTGATCTCTAACATCCCTATTTTAACATCTCATATATCTTCATTCAGTAACATAGGAGGAGGAATAAGACACGATTTTTAGAAATATTTACTGTGTTTATATTTTGCTGTGAAATCTGAAAAAGAGATGAGGAGTGTAAAACTCTAAAGAGATGGGCAGAGAACTGAAAGATCATATTGTAACTTCATAGCTTCTCATTCAAAAGAAAAGCAGAAGAAAAAAAGGATGGTACTGTTGTTTTTATTGTAGAGCCATGAATCAAACACTCTACTTGCAGCCAACTTCTAGCCTCAACTATATCAGTTGAGCCCTTCAGTAACAAAATATAGTTTCTCTGTCTAATTGTAATTTATTTTTCCTTAGCAACTCCCCCTCTTCCCATTAGTTATTTGATCCATTTGACCATGTGTAAATGCCCAAATATAACTGCAAATTGAGTTTTGAACCTACAGTACACCTGGTAGTCTAAAACTGGGTTACCCTTAAAAGAGATTCCCAGTAATAAGACTGCAAGTTAGTTCTATGCTGGTTTCCAAAGTACAGCAGGGACTAAACAATCCTCCAGGTTTCTTTGAGATCTTACCAACATTTGAACCCAACTTTCAAGAAATTTGAGAAAGTTGATAAAACCAGCCAGCAAATTAGTACATTATTTTTTGATTAATTGTTAAACAGTTGCTTAGATTTTTCCTTTGTGCAGTTAGTTGTGATATTTAAAATATCTAGAGGTAGGAGGACATTATGGATGATAAAATAATGTGTAGACTTAAATGTATATGTACATGTTTTATAAGGCGAATCATGTTTCTATCTTATTCAACAAGCTGTTGGTAATATAAGGAGATGATCATAGTCTAAAATTGCAATTTACAAAATCCTGTGATAATAAGGCAAGCCAAAGGCAACCACAAGAGAACTGAACATGTGAAATAAAACATACCTTCCAGAAAAGAGCACTTTGAGTATCCCTATATATCCTAGTTTTTGAGGTTCTACTTCTCCAAATTTTCAAATGCTAATTTCTTGCCAGGAGGAGACACTGTAGTACATCATTGACAGTTCCTGAGGCTATTTGCATTTCTTGCTATGCATCCGGGTCCTTGTCTAAGAGGTTTGCAGTTCCAAACTAATGACGTTCAGGGCACAATTGTCACCATTACAAGGGCACATAAGTATTGTAATGTATGAAGATGTATTCTTGTCAATAATATCTGAATAAAATAATGTGTGGAATGAATGCATGCATGAGCTGAATATTGGGCTATTGATGATGCCTGCTCAAAGAGAGAAGATGGACTGTTCAAGGGTCACCTAGCTGATTGCTTGCTTGCATGATCAGTACTTGGCTGTAGCTGGTTAAGCAAAAATAAATGTCTGTTCAAGTCCAAAGAAGAAAACTAAGCAGATTAAATGTTCTTGGTTCTCTTGGAGGTTTTGGACACTGCCACCAAATCTTATCCTTCAGGAAAACTATAGAGAAAAGGTACCAGGAGGAAGAGCCTGTGATAAGGAAGGGGCTGGGGAGAGCCATGGGGAGGTGGCCCAGGGGATTGTAGCTGTCACGCAGCTGATACTGGAGATGTTATAGACAGCTGCTATCACAGGGTCCCTGGACTGGAACCTGGAATAGAGGGGTGGGCCCAGGTTCCCTCCACTCCCATTACACCATGGCTGTGTCTAGACTGCAGGGTTTTTTCGAAAAAAGTAGCCTTTTTTCAAAAAAACTTCACCTGCGTCTAGACTACAGCCACGTTCTTTCGAAATTAAATCAAAAGAACGTGGCTTTTCTTTCGATAGTGGTACTCCTCATTTCACGAGGAAGAACGCCTTTTTTCAAAAGTGCTCTTTCGAAAAAAGGCATTCTTGAATGCAAACAGGGCTTTTTCGAAAGAGAGCATCCAGATTCCCTGGGTGCTCTTTCGAAAAAGCGACTCACTTTTTTGAAAGAAGAGGTTGCAGTCTAGACGCTCTCTTTCGAAAGAGGCTTGTAGTCTAGACGTACCCCATGAGAGAGAGTTGATTTGACAGGGGAATGATCCAAAAGGGAAAGACTAATTTGGAAAAAAGTCTGTTCTGTCCCTGCACCACTTAGAGGAGCAGCAGAGACCATGGGATTTGGTCCCCTCTCCTTTCCCCATGCTCGCCAGTAACGAGGGTGGCTAAATAAATGGCAAGCTTCTGCCCAGGGAAAGTGCCTGAATCGAAGGCTGCCATGAGCCTTTGAGATGAGCAGTCTGCCTGAAAGCTCGGGACCCACCAAGGCAGAGGAGCTTTGTCACAGTACCAATAGGAGATGTCTAAAGATAACTACAGCACTTGACCCAAGGCTTAGGAATCTGAAGTGCCTTCCAAAATCTGAGAGATGAGGTGCAAAACCTGCTGTGAGAATTCTTAAAAAAACAGCACTCTGATTTGGAAATTACAGAACCTGAACCACCAAAAAAGAAAATCACCCTTCTCTTGGGTGGCATCTGATACAGATGATGAAAATGAATGTGCGTCAGACCACACTAGGAATGTTGGATAGCGGGTAATAGAATAGCAGACTAACAGCATGAATTCTTAGTGGTTAACTGTCTATTCTATAGTCCCTGAGGGTGGGGCCAGCTGCTAGTACACTCTGGCCCACTCCTGGGGGGAGGCCACCTGCCACCCCATGCTGCTGCCTCTGATACTGAGGCAGCAGTGTGCGGTGACAGCATCCCCTGTCCACGGGGGGTCCGAGCTCCCCACAGACAGAGGCTGGTGAGATGTGGAGGGGGTGGGAAAGGCTGCCACAAAACAGCCTGTGCTGCTTCCACGGGATGCAGAGCAGCCTCTGTCCACAGGGAGGACTCCCCGTGGACAGGGGCTGCTGCCGCAAAGCAGCCTCTGCCCACGGCAGGCCCAGGCTTGCTGCAGAGGCTGCTCCGCATCCTGCGAAGATTAACTGATAAGTTTAGGATAAGCATGTCCTCTGGACTGGTGGTCAAAGCATGAAAGGGCATATAAATGTTTAGTATATCTGGCACGTAAATATCTTGGAACAGCGGCTACAACAGTGCATGCAAATGCCTGTTCTCACTTTTTCAGGTGGTATTGTGAATAAGAATTGGGTAGCATTATGTCTTGTAAATGTTTGTCATAGCAATTTGCCGAACATGAAGTAGGACAGAATGGAATTGTAGGCTCTAAAGTTTTACGTTTAGTTTTTGACTGAAGTTATGTAAAAAAATAATTCTGCATTTCTAAAGTTCGCAATGAGATTGCACTACAGTACTTCTGTGAGGTGAGTTGCAGAATACTACAGGTTCAACCTCTGTGGTCCAGACTTACATAGGCTGAGCATGGTTCAACATCCCCATGGGTGATTCCAGGCTGGAGCATTCATGGGGAAAAGCTGGCTACCATGCTCAGCAACTCTTCCCTCACCCAAGAGCTTCCAGACCACCACAAATAACTCATTTGCGGCACTCAAACTCAGAGAGGGCGGGAGAGGAGCAGGGAAGGAGGACACTCAAGGAAAGAGGCAGGGTGTCTGCCTCTTCCCCGGAGTGCCCCCTCCCCCCCCCCCCCCACACACACACACACTCTGTCCTGGCTCAGTCAATGCTGGCCTTTCTGCTGTCACCAGCTCTGGGACTCTGCTCCACTGGTGGCAGAAGGGCTAGAACAGGGCGGTATTGCCTGTGTTTCTTTTGTTTCTATGTTTCCAGTGCCAATATTTGTAATAACATATAATATAAAGTGAGCAATGTACACTTTGTATTCTGTGTTATAATTGGAAATCAATATATTTGGAAACAGATGCTGATCTGTTATTGTTTCACAACACAATTAAAACTGATTAATCAGGATTTTTTTAAAATTTTGCAATTAAATGTGATTTTAAAAAAATCATTTAACAGCCCTAAAGCTGATGAATGAATATATTTTCTTCTTTTCTGTTTTTTGTGACCTCACCAAAGTACTTTTGCTCCTGTTTTACAAAAGATAGTGATTCTCAGGCTTTTTTCTTAGAGATTGAGTAGGATCTGTTTATTCATCTCAAGTATACTACTTTACTCTTTTCAATAATACAAGAGTGAAAAGGCACTAAATTCAATTGCAAGGCAGCATATTAAAAACGAATACAAGAAATTTTTCTACACAAGGCATAATTAACCTGTGGAATTTGTTGCCACAGTATCTCATGGAAGACAAGAGTTTAGTAGGATTTTAAAACAATAGATCATTATATAAATGTTGAAACCATTCATAGATACATTAGTTTTGGATGTCAGCCCTTATGATTGAGGTCCTCACAAGGAAGAAATCGGAAGGGAACCACTTCTATTGGTAGGCATGGGATGCATAGTTCTAGGGATGGGAGTTCCACGACCACCACCCCCAAAAGAAGAAGGCGGGTGGTGGTGGTCGGGGACTCCCCCTTATGAGGGACTGAGCCATCCATCTGGAATCTCGAGAGGGGTGCTGTTTACCGGGAGCTCGTACTCAGGATGTGACTGAAAGGCTTACAAAACTGATCAGACCTTCGGATCGCTACCCCTTCCTGCTTCTCCATGTGGGAACTAACAATATGGCCAAGAATGACCTTGAGTAGGTTACTGTGGATTACATAGAGTTGGGAAGACGGATCAAAGAATTCAGAGCGCAAGTGGTGTTCTCGTCCATCCTCCCTGTTGAAGGGAAAGGACTGGGTAGGGATCGTCGAATTGAGGAAGTAAATGCGTTGTTGCGCAGGTGGTGTCAGAGAGAAGGCTTTGGTTTCTTCGACCATTGGACTCTGTTCCAGCCACAAGGAATTTTTGGAAGAGATGGGATCCACCTAACGAAGAGAGGAAGAAGCATCTTCGCGGGCAGGCTTGCAAACCTAGTGAGGAGGGCTTTAAACTAGGTTCTTTGGGGGACGGTGACCAAAACCCTGAGGGGAGTGGGGAAATCGGATACTGGGAAGAAATGCAAAGAGGAACAAGCAACAAAGGAGGACTCTTGATTCAAATGGAGAGGCTAGGGCAATCAGCTGGTTATATAAGGTGTTTGTACACCAATGCGAGAAGTCTGGGTAACAAACAGGAAGAATTGGAGTCCCAGGCCCAGGCCCAGTCCAAGATCTATGATTTGATTGGGATAACAGAGACTTGGTGGGATGACTCGCATGACTGGAGCGCTGTCATAGAAGGGTATAAACTGTTCAGGAAGAACAGGCAGGGGAGAAAAGGAGGAAGAGTTGCACTGTATGTAAGAGAGCACAATGATTGCTCAGAACTCCAGTATATAGAGGGAGAAAAGCCTGTTGAGAGTCTGTGGGTCAAGGTTAGAGGTGTAAGCAAGAGCAGTGATGTTGTGGTTGGTGTGTGCTACAGGCCGCCGAATCAGGTGGATGAGGTAGATGAGGCTTTCTTCGGACAACTGAGAGAAGTTTCCAGATCTCAGGCCCTGGTTCTCATGGGGGACTTTAATCACCCTGACATCTGTTGGGAGACCAATATGGCAGTACCCAGACAGTCCAGGAAGTTTTTGGAGAATGTTGGGGATAACTTCTTGGTACAAGTGCTGCAGGATCCAGCAAGGGTCTGTGTGCAGCTTAAGCTGCTCACAAACAGGGAGGAACTAATAGGGGAAGTAAAGGTAGGTGACAACCAGAGAAGCAGTGATCATGAGATGGTAGATTTCAGGATCCTGAGCAAAGGAAGGAAAGAGAGTAGTAAAATACACACCTTGAACTTCAGAAAAGCAGACTTGGACTCCCTCAGGGACCTGCTGGGCAGAATCTCCTGGGATGCTAACATGAAGGGGAAAGGAGCCCAGGAGAGCAGTATTTTAAAGAAGCCTTATTGAAGGCACAGAAAGAAACCATTCCAATGCATAGCAAAAGAAGCAAATATGGTAAGAATCCGGATTGGCTCACCGGGGAAATCCTTGGTGAACTTAGGCACAAAAAGGGAGCTTACAAAAACTGGAAACTTGGACAGATGAGTAGGGAGGGGTATAAATGTATAGCTCGAGAACGCAGGGGAGTTACCAGGAAGGCGAAAGCATAATTGGAATTGCAACTCGCAAGGGATGAGAAGAATAACAAGAAAAGTTTCTACAGGCATGTTAGCAGGAAGTAGGTGATCAGAGAGCATATGGGGCCCCTACTGGATGAGGGCGGTAACCTAGTGACAGATGATTTGGGGAAAGCTGAAGTACTTAGTGCTTTCTTTGCCTCTGTCTTCACGGACAAGGTCAGCTCCCAGACTAATGCGCTAAGAGATGCAATATGGGATGAAGGTGGACAGCCTTTGGTGGGGAAAGAACAGGTTAGGAACTATTCAAAAAGCTAAACGTACATAAATCCATGGGTCCGGACTTAATACATCCAAGGGTACTGAAGGAGTTGGCAAATATCATTGAGGAGCCTTTGGCCATTATCTTTGAAAAGTCATGGAGATTGGGAAAAATCCTGGGTGACTGGAAAAAGACAAATCTAGTGCCCATCTTTAAGAAAGAGATGAAGGACGATCCAGGGAACTATAGGCTGGTCAGTCTTGCCTCAGTCTCTGGAAAAATCATGGAGGGGATCCTCAAGAAATCCATTTTGAAGCAGTTGGAAGAGGGGAAGGTGATCAGGAATAGTCAGCATGGATTCATGAAGGGCAAGTCGTGCCTGACCAATCTGATTAGCTTCTCTGATGAGGTAACTGGCTCTGTGGATATGGGGAAGTCAGTGGATGCGATATAACTTGACTTTAGCAAGGCTTTTGATACAGTCTCCCACAATATTTTTGCCAGCAAGTTAAGGTAATGTGGATTGGATAAATGGACAGTAAGATGGATAGTAAGTTGGCTGGAAGGTTGGGCCCAGTGGATAGTGATCAACGGCTCGATGTCAGGATGGCGGTCGATTTCTAGTGGAGTGCCCCAAGGTTCGGTTCTGGGACCAGTTTTGTTCAACATCTTTATTAATGACCTGGATGAGGGGATGGATTGCACCCTCAGCAAGTTTGCAGATGACACTAAGCTAGGGGGAGAGGTAGATATGCTGGAGGGCAGGCATAGAGTCCAGAGTGACTTAGACAAATTGGAGGATTGGGCCACAAGAAATCTGATGAGGTTCAACAAGGACAAGTGTATAGTCCTGCATTTGAGACGGAAGAATCCCAAGCATTGTTACAGGCTGGGGGGACCAACTGGCTAAGCAGCAGTTCTGCAGAAAAGGACGTGGGGGTTACAGTGGAATGAGAATCTGGATATGAGTCAACAGTGTGCCCTTGTAGCCAAGAAGGCTAATGGCATATTAGGTTGCATTAAGAGGAGCATTGCCAGTAGATCCAGAGATGTGATTATACCTCTTTATTCAGCTCTGGTGAAACCACAGCTAGAGTATTGTCCAGTTCTGGGCCCCCAATTACAGGAAGGATGTGGATGCATTGGGAAAGGTCCAGCGGAGGGTGACCAAAAAGTTTAGGGGGCTGGAGCATATGACCTACGAGGAGAGGCTGAGGGAGTTGGGTCTATTTAGTCTACAGAAAAGAAGAGTGAGGGGGGATTTGATAGCAGCCTTCAACTTCCTGAAGGGAGGTTCTGAAAAGGATGGAGAAAGGCTTTTCACAGTAGTGATGGATGGCAGAATAAGGAACAATGGTCTCAAGTTGCAGTGGGTGTGGTCCAGGTTGGATATTAGGAAAAACTATTTTACAAGGAGGGTGGTGAAACACTGGAATGGGTTACCTAGGGAAGTAGTGGAGTCTCCATCCCTAGAGGTGTTTAAGTCTCGGCTTGACAAAGCTCTGACTGGGTTGATTTAATTGGAGATTGCTCCTGCCTTGGGCATCAGGGTGGACTTGATGGCCTTCTGAGGTTTCTTCCAGCTCTGTGATTCTATAAGCCAACCTCTAGGTCAAAAACATCTACTACAAGAATTTTACACTAGGGATGTTCAAGTTTAACCAATAGTGTGAGTCTTAGCAGTTAAGGTTAATCAGTAAGGCTGGAGCGGCTACCCGCCTGCCTTGGACAGAGGGTTGGTCCAGGGGCCTGGAGCAGCTTTTGTCCACAGTGAGCCAGGATACCCTACAAGCTGGGGCTGCTGTGACTGGGAGTGGAGTGGCATTCCAGCTCAGCATCAGGCTGAGGGGAGGTGTGCATCAGCTGGGCTGGAATGTCCCTTTAATCAATTACCAGTTAAACAACCAGTTAACCAACTAAATGGGATTTGATATGCCTTTTTTACACGCATCTTTTTAACCTCTTTCAGGCCACTCTCAGACAAAATACTAGAGCAAAGGAACAACTGGTATAATCCAATATAGCAATTCCTGTACTTTAACATCCTTTGTTAGGTTTTTAAGTCAGTCTCAATGTTAAACAGATTATTTTCCAGGCTGCCTTTATAATAGTGCAAGGTAATACTTCTACACCCCTATCTTTATGCTTTTTGTCACATTCTGTGGAAGCACTCATTTAACCTTATACACCCATAAACAAAATTGCACTTTTTAAATTAATCTGCTATACCAGTGGTTCCCAACCTGTGGTCTGCAGAGCCCTGGTGGCCTGCAACAGTATTGCAGGGGGTCAATGGAAAGTTTAAAAGTAAGGATTGGGCCCATCCTTACTTTTCTCTCCCCCCCCCTCCCCCCCCGCCTCATCACCACCACCACAGGCCTCTGTCTGGCCAAGGGCAGAGAGCCGGGTTAGGAGCTGCCTTCAAGTGTGGAATTTTTGGAGGGGGGGTGGGCAGCATCCGTGCACTCTGGGACACAGCTTGCTTTTTCATCCCTATCAGGGAGTGAGGGGAAAGTGCCTGCACTCTGTGCATGCCTCTCGCGTACCAACCAGACAATGTATGGAGGGAAATTGAGTCCATGCCACGAATGGTGCATATGTTGAATGTGTGCCCAAATGTACCCTAATAATGTGTACTCATATGCCAACTATAACTTAAGCATATTACCTATGAGTTGTGTACATATTCTTCTGCTCACATTCTTCATTAAAAATATATGGCACCTCACAGTTGTTACATTTCAATGTGTACATCTTGTATTATCTTTCAATTCTACTATCTTTGTTTAGATAACATGAACTTTTATACATTTCAAATGATTATCAAGGAATGGAATTTTTGAAAACAGCTCTATTGTTTGGAGAACCATTATGCTACACTGATAAAATTTTGCCAATCCTGGGTACTGTCCTCTTTTGAAAAGTGGAACCCCCAAGAACTACTGCCTTTTGTAGTGCCATTGATTAGATAAGAAAAGCAGAGAGAGGCTGATTTGATTCAGAAAAGCAGAAAAGCTTGTGTGCTTATCGCTGTGTGTTGATCTCATGAGCTATTTATAACCTTACCAAGCAAGCAAGCTGAGCAGTCAGATGTGATAAGGAACGAAGGAATACCTGTCTTCACTGTACTGCTGAGCAACAATGTGGGCTCAGCATGTGGTTTCTCAGAGTGAGCAAATACCTAGACAACTGTACTCTCTTGCTGGGGCCTAATTGTTACTGTTAGAGGGGAAAGTATTTAAAATTTCATTCCCATAAAATCATATTAAAGATTAGGTTTGATCCAATTGAAGCCTGGTGATATGCAATTTGAACTCCGAATGCAAGTATCTCTATAGACTGGAAGAATGTAACTCATTCAGGAGTTATATTTATAACCCATTTGGAAACAGAAAAGACTAAAAAATGTGATTAATCTAAATAACTGCTAACGAGGCAGAGTGATTGTTTAAATTTAAATACAACTGTATTTTGATAAGCCAGAATCTGTTTATCCAGTGCAGGAGAAATATAAGTTCATTCAGAAGATAAGACTGAGCCATGTCTCTTGATCAATTTTTATTGCATTTAGAGTTCTTTTTGCTTTGAGGCTCTGTTGTAAAATGTGAATGTGTCGGAAGGATAGATATTTCATGTAGCAAAACTTGTTTTACTTCAATAGTGTATCTTTCTTTTTATTTGGAAAAACTTACAGGGGTGTTTTATCAGGTAAATTGTGACAATTTAAGTTTTTTTGCAAAATCTCTTGGAAAAATTTTTTCTGTAACTCAGAGCAGTAGCTATCTAATCAGTAATAGAGGGGCTACCTAATCAGGAAAAAAAAGGGGCAAAAGGGGATAGGTGAGGGGAACGGGAATTGGGTTAGATAGTGTAGAGAAGAGAGAACTGTAAAAGAGAAATCAATAAAGCAAGTCCTGTAATACACAAATATCATCTAGTACACAAAATAAGTTATCTTACAATTTCAACTTGCATGGAAGAAAAATATATCCCAAAAATGAGATATTGCATGTGCTATTTTGATTTGATTTGGCATGAAATGATATTTCCATTACTAAAGCCTTCTGTATTGATCTCCTAACTTCCTTTTTATTTTTTTTAAAACTTGGACAGTTTGTGCTTTGTCTTTTCATCTCTGTTTTGTTGGGTTTGATTTGGTTCCCCCTCTCCCCGCCCACTAGACAGTTAGACGTTTTCCATCTCTTTACTCTTTTCAGCATCACAATGTTTGTTGCTACTTTTGTGGGGTGATATTCTCCTCCTCCCTTCCCAAAGTTTGACACCCACTTTGATCTTTTTAGAAGCTTTTTTTTTATCAGCACTTGCTTGTGGTATGAATCGCCTGCTTTTTGTTCAGAAAACATTATTAGTGTTCCAGCAGTGCTGGGATGGCTTTTATCTCCCTGTGGAATCTCATTAGCTTCACATCACAATAGGAACAGCATATGTGCATCTATGCCAAAGTAGCCAGTCAATTTGAATTTGTTAATGGCAGTATTTTTCTTCTAGCAACTTTTCCTACATCTTCAATGCTGAAAGAAAGCAACTTTGTTTTTCAGGGGGAAAATACTGTTCGTTAGAGATAGAAATATCAGCAGAAGAGGAACTGTTGTTCATAAACATTTTTAGATCTGCCTTTTTTTTTAAAAAATAAAATGGCAAGTAGGATTTGAAAAGTGACAAGGTTAATGTAATCTGTGATTTAAAGAAATGACTGGTTTAAAAGTTAGGAA
This sequence comes from Pelodiscus sinensis, assembly GCF_049634645.1. Classification (NCBI taxonomy): domain Eukaryota; kingdom Metazoa; phylum Chordata; order Testudines; family Trionychidae; genus Pelodiscus; species Pelodiscus sinensis. The sequence continues at coordinate 14,820,620 of NC_134732.1, read as the reverse complement.
GATGTAAATTACTATTGTTTGTTATTAGAGTAGACAAGTTGTATTACTAATTTCCATTTTATTGTGGTAGCTCTCTCAAAGACCCTGGTTACGATCATGATCTTATTGTGTTCTGCACAGCACATAATCATGGGAAGATATAGTCCCTGCCCTAAATAATTTATCATCTGAGGGCGGGATTCCGATACTCTTATTCACCATCAGCAGAAATTTACTCCATAAGTAGTTCCATTTAAATCAAAGGGGCTACTTTCTGAATAAGATATTAGTCTACATGAATAATTGATGGCAGAATCTGGCCCAAAGAAATTAGTGGGGGGGTTTTTTCAGTTAAAATTTAAGTTTTAAAACTGGATTTGATTAGGCTAAATTGGCCCAAATAATAGTATGGAAAGTTTGAGGCAACCAAATGCACTATGTGAATTAGAGAGAAGCTTGTGTCTCTTTTCTTTGGGGGCAGGGGAAACAAGAAAACAACTAACTGCTAGACAATGATATAATTTGATATTCTTCTATCCAGGGCGATGCTGGCGAGCACCATGAGATCATAGTCATAGATTTTAAAGGTCAAAAGAGATCAGTGTGGTTACCATTTGACTTATAGGGCATAAGCAGGAGAATTTCACCGGTAATTCCTGCATTAAGCCAGTAACTGGTAGTTGAGCTATAGCATATTTTAGAAGGCCCCTCAGTCTTGATGGAAAGACTTCAGTTATGGAATGTTTACCACAGTCCAAAAAAAATGCATCGTATTTTCAGTCTATAGCTGACTTCAGCTTCCAGCCATTGGCCTTTGTCATGCCTTCGGTAGATTTAAAAAGCTGTCTGCTTTCAGAAGCCTTTTTCCTATGTAAGTTGTTATAGATCAAGGGTTCTTCATTGCACCCTCACCCACTGCAAAAATAATTACATGACCCCAGGAGTGAGGACGACTGAAGCTTTGCCCTTCTAAATGATGGGGGGCAAAGCCCAAGTACCTCAGGGTGTGGGACAGGGCTAACGTCAAAACCTAAGCACGTCAGACCCTGCCCTTAGGTTTCAGCTTTGACTTCAAGCAACAGAGCTCAGGCCTTTGGCTCCAGCTCCAGCCTTAGGAACCAACAAAAGTCTAACTCCAGCCTAGGCGACTCCATTACATCAGGCTCATGACCCACTTTCAGAACTGCTGTTATAAACCGTGAACGTATTTGTGGATCCTTGGTTACAGACAAAATAAGAGGTGTGCTACATCCATAGGGTATGTCTACACTACCACCCTAGTTCAAACTAGGGTGGTAATGTAGGCAACCGAAGTTGCAAATGAAGCCCGGGATTTGAATTTCCCGGGCTTCATTTGCATCTTGCCGGGCGCCGCCATTTTTAAATGTCGGCTACACGTGGCACGGACTAGGTAGTTCGGACTAGGCTTCCTTCTCGTGAAACGAGGAGTAACGGTAGTTCGGAATATTTAAAAATAGCGGACATTTAAAAATGGCGGCACCCGGCAAGATGCAAATGAAGCCCGGAAAATTCAAATCCCGGGCTTCATTTGCCACTCCGGTTGCCTACATTACCACCCTAGTTCGAACTAGGGTGGTAGTGTAGACATACCCATATTGAGTTGATGTAAAGAACCTTAAATGGAACTTTTAAGAATTATGTGTTCTTTCTTTTCTTGTTAGTAGACAATATGCATTTTTCCATTAAAATGTGGTTCCATATGCAGATAAATAGATCTGTCAAATATGAAATCTTTGTTGGAAATAGTGGAATTGTTTTTTTTACATAGCTTGGCTTTTAAGAGGTCTTCCACCTCTTTTTCCAAAAGATTGTCTACCGATACAACTTTAAATTTGATATTGGAATCAAAACTTGAAAATAATTGTCCTCATCCAAAAAAGTGAAAATTGTGTATGAATAACATTAGTGATTTCTCAATTTCAACACTGTGGATCTTTTCCTCCATAGAGGAAATGAACAGGACTTACGAGAACTTAGGAAAAATGGCAAAAATAAACACATGCCTTTAAAGAAGAGAACACTTAAGATTTTCCTCTGAAAGCTGTTTGCTAGTGACTCCACTTGTTAATGATTCTGTAGTGCTACACTGGGTTTCATTTGTAGAGCTGCAGTCAAGAGGGAATTATTCTATTCTTCTTCACTGTAGAAAGCTAAACTACACATTAGGCAAATGCCTTGATGTAGCTCTTTTTTAATATCACACTGTTATTTTCTCATAATTCTGCCTATTATAATAAGTTATATAGACCTCTATAGTTCTTTCCACCTAAGAATTCCAAAGTTCCTTACAAAGATGGGTCAGTAAACTGGGCCATTAAGTGATTCACTAGCAGAGTTAGGAAGAGAATCTATTTCTCCTGGCTTCCAATCCTCTTCTTTAACAATTTAAACCATGCTTTTTCCCTATATTATTAGCTATTACCATGATATTGCATTGTAAAGGTGCTTTTAGTTTTAATATTTGTGTATGAGAACACTAATTATATTTGTGTCTTAATGAGTGCTCTTCTGTAGAAAGCAGAAAAATGGGACTCTGAGAACACAAAACAAAGGTGTTTGTGTGGCTATCTGAACATATTGGATGTCATGTGATTCTTTCCACACATCTTCTCTTAGAGCTGTTATGCTGTTTCCATTTAAAGTAACACATCTTTGTTTGAAATAATGAATTAATAGGGAGGTATTTTCCTTCTGTTTGTGTCACAGGTGACAGATCATGCAACCACTGCTTTATTGCATTATCAGCTCCCCCAGATGCCAGATGTGGTGGTCAGATCCTTCATGGTAAGCTTATTTTAAAAGAAATTCTTCTAGCTGGACTTGAGCCTAGTGAGAGTGATTGATACCAGGCACTTTCTTACACAGCATAATTTGCCATATGTAAAGTGGTTAAAAATAATTATTTACTAAATTTCCTCAGGTCTTATAACTGAAGATGGTAACCAATGCTATTTGTAATTAACCCTCTTTTCAAAGTAAATAGTGCCATTCTCAGTACACTTCCAGTTTAATGACTGGAAGGTAGTTAATTTGGCAATTACAGGCTGGTAAGCCTGACTTCAGTGCAGGCAATTGGTTGAAACTATAGTAAAGGACACTATTGTCAGACATAGATTAACATAATTTTGTGGGGAAAGGTAAATGTAAGGTGGTCAACAAACATGTGGACAAGGAAGATCCAGTGGTTATGGTGTATTTAGATTTTCATAAAGCCTTTGACAGGGTCCCTCCCTATAGGCTCTTAAACAGAGTAAACTGATGGAATAAGAGGAAAGGTACTTTCATGGATTGGTAACTGGTTAAAAGACAGGAAACATAGGGTATAAATGGTCAGTTTTCAGAATGGAGAGAGGCAAATAATAGTGTCCCCCAGCGGTCTGTTCTGGGACCAGTCCTATTCAACAAAAATCAGAAATGATCAGGAAAAAGGGCTAAACTGAGGTAGCAAAATTTGCAGATGATACAAAACTACTCAAGAGAGTTAAGGCCCTCACAGACTGCGAAGAGCTACAAAAGGATATCTCAATATTGAGTGTCGGGGCAACAAAATGGCAGATGAAATTTAATGTTGATAAAATACAAATTAATGTATATTAGAAAACTTAACCCCTTCTATACATATAAAACGATGGGGTCTAAATGAGCTGTTACTGCTCAAGAAAATCTTGAAGTCACAGAATGTTGGGAATCATAAAGAAAGAGATAGATAATACGACAAAAAACATAATATTACCTCTATATACATACAAGGTATGCCCACATCTTGAATAGTATGTGCAGATGTGGTCACCCCATCTCAGAAAATATGTATTTGAAATTGGAAAAGGTTCACAAAAGGACAACAAAGATGATTCAGTGTATGGAACAGCTTACATATGAGAAGAGATTAATAAGATGGGACATTTCACCTTGAAAAAGAGATGACAATGTGGGGATATGATCGAGGTCTATAAAACCCTAACTGGTGTAGAAAAAGTAGATGAGGCATAAGACATGACAGAAGAACCAGGGGTCACCAAAGGAAATCAATAGGCAGCAGATTTAAAACAAATAAAAGGAACTATTTCTTCACAGAACACACAGTCAGCCTGTGGACCTCTGCCAGAGGATATTGTGAAGGCCCAGACTATAACAGGGATCAGAAAAGAACTAGATTAAATTCAAGGAGGATACGTTCTTTAATGGCTATTAGCCAGGATAGACTGGAATGGTGTCCCTAGCCTCTGTTTCCCAGAAGCTGGGAATGGGCAACAGAGGATGGATCACGTAGGCCACATCTCCACTTGCAGAAAGATTGACACTGCAGCAGTCGATCTTCCAACATTCGATTTAGCGGGTCTAGTAAAGACTCACTAAATCGATCATATTCCTGCGCATCCAGAAATGTAATTTATGCTATCATGTGCCGAAAGTGTACATTGGACAAACGTCTCCGACACTTCGCCAAAGGATCAATGCCCACAAAACAGATATTAGACAGGATCACAAAGAAAAAATAGTTTCTTGCCATTTCAACCAGAAAGGACATTGTCTCAACGACTTAATTACCTGCATCCTGCTTCAAAAGCCTTTTAAGACTACACTTGAAAGAGAATCCTCTGAACTGTTATTCATGCTTAAATTCGACACTTTACACGTGAGTCTGAATAAACAATCTAATTATCTTACCCATTACAAAGATAGCTTCCCCAATTATCACCTCTAATATAATTAGCTCACAGACATTTACCTTCCACCCCCCCCCATGCCCCTTCTGTTCTAAAATTTGATTTGTCCGTTTCATATGTGTTCATTTTTTTTAATTGTATCCTTTGGTATATATGGTTGTGACAATTTTCTTCCACTATTTGATCTGAGGAAGTGGGTCTGGCCCACGAAAGCTCATCACCTAATAAACCATCTTGTTAGTCTTTAAAGTGCTACATAGTCCTGTATTAAATTGATCACTGAGGGTGCCCCCGTCAGCACTGGTACTTCTACACCTCATGAGGAGAAAGAGAAGTTGACGGGAGCATTTCTACCATCAGCCTCCCACTGTGGTTCATTCCCTCTGGGTCAACTGGCATTAGCCACTGTTGGATACCAGCTAGATCAGGGTAGGCAAAAGGGCCTCTGCGGGCTGGATGCGGCTCGCCAAGTGGGTGGATCTTGTTCACGGAGACCCTGCCACTTCCTTGTCCCCAGGCCAATCAGGGCTTGGGAGCCAGGGAACGTGTGGTGCTTAGTCAACCATAGCAGTTCTCTCTATTCACTGCGCACCCGACGGCCGGGAGCAACAGACTTTGTGCATTCCCCCTGCCCCCAGGCTATGATTGGAGACTTTGTGTGTTTCCCCCGCCTTGGTCCTGATTGGGCTGGGGGGAGTGTTCAAAGTCTCCTTCCATTACCAGGGGCACAGGCACCTAGAAGGAACTGCCAGCTAGTGGTTCCCTCTGCGGGGGACGGGCAAAGGCTTCACATGCTTCCTAACCCCCAGACCAAACAGAGTCTATGGGCAGGTAAGCACGGCCTGTCCCTGTCCCTTCTGCCTGAGGCCCCGCCCCTTCCGGGGCAGCCCAGGCCACTTCAAACATTTCTGAAGTGGCACCCGGTCAAATCATTTTCCTCTCCTGAGCTAGATGGACCTTTGGTCTGACCCAGTATGTCTGTTTTATGTATTCGAAGATTTCTATATATGCAACTGCATAACTCATTATAGCTCTCAGTATTTGCTTGCTAAATCTTACCTTTGAAGCTGGTCTGGGGTCAGCTGTGAAACTAACATACAAATGAAGCCAAATTCTCAGTTATGATCTGTCCTCTTTAAACTCTAGGGCTGTGTCTACATTGGCACCCCTTTCGGAAAAGGGATGCTAATGTAGCACGTTGGAATAGGCAAAGTAGGAATAAGAAATCCTCCGGAAAAGGCTTTATTTTCCGGAGAATAACGTCTAGACTGGCGCTTTTCTCCGGCTTTTCCCCAAGCCGGAAAAAAGCGGCAGCCATGTTAATGCAAATGCCGCGGGGGATATTTAAATCCCCCGCGGATTTGCCTATTCCAAAGTCTACATTAGCATCCCTTTTCCGGAAAGGGGTGCCAATGTAGACACAGCCAAGGAGAGTAAAAGTGCTGGATTCTGGCTGTAATTGGCTGGCTGAGAATTCTCCTTTGAGAGAACCCCCCAACTGGTATAAAACCAATAGAGCCATGTCTCTCACCAACAGCCTCCTCTGGCCTGGAGTGCATGTTGAGGAATGGAAGATAACATGTTCAGAGAGGGATGAGTGGCACTCCACTTTGCTACATCGGTCTTCAGCTCACACCTGGTTCCTTGCTTAATTCTTGATGCAACTGGCACAGAATCATCTCTGCCTCAATACACATTTCAATTCACTATATATGTATGACTTTTGAATATATTTATAATTGTGTTTATAAAAACAGATTTCTGTATAAACTACACTGCTATCTGGTGAGTGAGAACAATGGTTCCTTACTCAGTACTTTTTCTGGCAGGATATAGTTTGGCAGTGGATAATAGTTAGGGCTCAATCTACACCACCTACTTTCAGAGAAACACTTTTTCAATACTGATAAAATGTATTTCAACCTTTTTATAACTGTCCAGAGCAACTAATAGAGACATGAGCATTTTTAAAAATCAGATTCTGGTTTTCTTTTGTCTACCATCAGTCTCTACCACTCCTGGGAAAAAAGGTAAAGATTCATGTGGGGGGAGAGGGTATAATTTGTTCTTTTTTATATTCCAGTTTTTAGGAATCTTATTTCAAAACAGTTGAACTTCCTTACCCATTGCATCTATTTAATTCATAAAACAGCTACTAGGCTAAAATACTTGTGTAAAACACATTTCTCTTAAGGGGTGTCTTACAATAAGTCTTCAGCTGTAAATTAGCAGAAATAGACCTTATTGCTCCAATCCATGTTGGAGCATGTGCCTGGAAATTATTGTTTAGAGACTGGTAATACATTTGCCTACACCATAGATCTGCCATATTGATTTGATAAAACACTACTGGAGACTTTAACAAAGTGAAAACAGATGCTCATCCCAAGTGTCCGTGTCTTGGTCCTTTTACATGTCAGGTGTGCTATCCATTTGACAGGATGCAGTGAAGTCTTAATTTTCCAACAGGAATAAAGAAAATTACTTTTCTTTCAAAAGGTTTTTCTAAAGTGCAGTTTTTAACTTAATTTATTTATTTATTTCTATAATATGGTTCAGAAAATTTAATTTTCTATGATCCAGGCTAAGTCCATTAGAGCCGACGTACATAACAGCAGCATACCTATAGTTTTCTGTTGCCAATGACCCTGTAGTTATTGCTAAACCCAGAGATGATCCAATTCTTTTTGAGGAGAATTATTGACTGTCTTAGAGTCTGCTGCTATAGAGAAGGGTCCAATGAAGATGGAAGGATTTGTTTCAATAAATTCACCTGACGTCTTCTTCAGAGAACAGTTTTCTCTTATTGATGTAATTTAGTAGGACTTAAAATGACAAGATTCATGTGCATCCTTCACAGTGTGAATTTGTTTCTCTGAGCTTTTTAGTTTCCTTGAATTTGAAATTGAGTTGTATAAAGCTCATTCTTATGTATGACAACCCAGTTAAGAGACAAGACCCTTTACCTAGAAAAAACTGTTCTTCTTCGAGTAGTGTCCCCGTGGGTGCTCCACTGTAGGTGAAGGGTTGCCCTGAGCCGCAGATCGGAGCTTTGTATAGCAGTTTCCCCTGTTGAGCCACGCATGCCCAGGAGGCATCTCGAGCCCTTCCCGCCTCCTGAGGAGCGTGACTCAACCCCCTCCCTTTCAGTTCCTCTTTAACCGCCCTCAGCGGACGGAGCAGCCAGGAGCTCCCTGTCAGACTGACTACTTTTCCCTTAGTTATTTAGGCATAGTTAGTTTCCTCTGTTTTATCCTAGTTACTCTTTCCTTGTTTCTTTATAAAAAAAAAAAAAAAACCACCTAGAAATAGGAAAAATAGACTTAATTAAATCCCACCCTCAGGGGGCTTGAACTTACCTCAGACCGGGACTCCGGTGAACCGGATTTCTCCCGTCTGTCAAAACAAGAAACACATAAAGATTTAAAAAAAAAAAAAAAAAAAAAAGAAGCAAAACCACATAAACTATAATAGAAGATAAATATAATAATTTCAAGAGGGAGAGAGCCTGCAATGTCCGGCTCCTCAAGTTTTAAAAAGTGCGATCAATGCCGGGACCCAATGCCGGCTTCAGATGGCCACTCGGACTGCATACGGTGTTTGGGGGAGACCCACTCTCCCCACAACTGTACCCACTGCAATTCCCTGATGGCGAGAGCCAGAAAAGACCGTGAGCTCCGCCTCAGGATGATTTTATTTGAAAAAGCTCTACAGCCTGCGGGAGAACAATCTGCACCGCGGCAAGAGCCTCCGCCGCCTTCCAGAAATGCCCCGAGAGCAAGACCCTCTCCATCCCGCTCTCTTCCAGCCTCTTCCTCTCCCAAACACAGAGGAGAGGCACACCAGGCTATGAAGTCCCCTGCCACTAAGGCTTCGGGGCGATCCTCCCACTCTGCGCCGGGATCGGGGCGCTCAACATCTGAGCGGCCCTGGGAGCGCTCCAAGCAGCCGGCACGGCATGAAAAGCCGGCGCCGATTCAAACCGCGGTGCTGCTTGCAAGCGCGGCACCGCTTCCAGCCCCAGCACCACTTCAAGCCTCTGCGGCACCCCGGGAGCGCTCTAAGCAGCCAGCACGGCATGAAAAGCCGGCGCCGATTCAAACCGCAGTGCTGCTTGCAAGCGCGGCACCGCTTCCAGCCCCGGCGCCGTTTCAAGCCTCTGCAGCGCCGAAAGCTACACCACGGCTGAAAGCTGCAGTGCCTCTTAAAGTCACAGCACCGCAGCAAAAGGATGGGCAGCCTCCGAAGCCACTGACACCAACTGATGCTCCGCTGGTCCTCCCACAGCCAGACAAGCAGCCAGATGAGGCTCCTAGGGATCAGCCCCAACAAGAGACTGATTCATACAGCAGGCATCACTATCTTTGCCTTTCCTCAACTTCTTACTGTCCTGAGGGGTCTCCATCAAGGGAATCCCCTCCCAGGTCGATATCACTGTTGTCTCTTCACGACGCTCCCCTTCCTGATGATGACCACCACACAGTCTATTCCTCGCGACATCCGTCACCTGAGAAGGCTCACTCCACCATTATAGGGCTCCGCCACAACATGGCCCATGGCACCCATACTGGTCTTACCCACCTCCACCTTATCCACCGCAATGGGGACCGTGGGAACACTGGGATCCATATGGACACCGCTCCCCACCTCGTTCCACTGTATGCCAGAGAAGTTTGCCTCAGCCACAACCCCTACCTCCAGCAAGTTTTTCGGAGGACGAGGTGGGACAAATCTCAGACAATGACTCAGATAGTCAGTAAACGTCACACACTCTGATGCCCTTGATGCACAACCAGAGGACGCCATAGTACCATCAGACACTGGAACGATTGATAATCTAAAACAGTTCCAAGAACTATTCAAGAGAGTAGCGACAAGCCAGAATGTCTCCCTGCAAGAGGTGCAGAAGAAACAATACCAATTGTTAAAGAATCTACATCCGACACTACAGGGCAAGATTGCCCTACCCATAGATGAGGCAGTCACGGCGACCTCAGAAGATCTGTGGAAGACGCCTGCATCCATCCAACCAACTAACAGGAAAATTGACAGAAAGTACTTTGTCCCCTCAAAAGACAACGACTTTCTCTTCACTCACCCACAACCTAACTCACTAGTCGTGGACTCAGCACAACAACGAGCGAAGTTTCCACAGTATAGGACGGGCAATGCAGACAAGGACCACAAAAAGTTGGACTCCTTTGGCAAGAAAGTATACTCCTCTTCAACCCTACAATTCAGAATATCAAATTACTCTGCTCTCTTAGCAAATCACAACTTTGACAACTACTCAAAACTGGGAGAACCAATGGCGCATCTCCCAGACTCCAAAAGACCCATCTTAAAATCAATAGTTCATGAGGGCCATATGATCGCCCGCGCCGCTCTCCAAATGGCAATGGATGTAGCTGATACTGCAGCCCGAGTTACAGCTACAGCAGTAGTGATGCGTAGAGCTTCTTGGCTCCAGTCATCTGGAGTTCCCCGCGAACTCCAGCCCAAAGTGAAGGACTTGCCATTTGACAAACAAAAGCTATTTGCAGCCACTACAGACGAAATGCTCCACAACAGCAAAAATTCTAAGTCCACACTTCACACGCTAGGTATGTGCACGCCACCCTATAAATGCAGGTGATACACCCCATATAATTCATATAATCGATATCGGTATGGACAATACAATCGACCACAGAGGCCTTATGAAGACAACAGACCAAGACAGCGAGGTCCCAGAAGGCGACCCAACTAAGCCCGCCCGCTAGCTAACCAACCATCTAAGCAGCAAATTTGAACATTTGGTTGAGGGTCTGCAAGACCTCCTGTTCGATCTCGCACCTCAACATGGCCATCTATTCAACCACCATTTGCGCGCCTTCCTCCCACAGTGGGAATCCATAACATCGGACCACTGGGTCCTAGAGATAATTTGAGTGGGCTACACCATCCCTTTTATTTCTATCCCCCCTACTCTTCCCCCTACCCCGTCCCTTTTCAGGGACCACTCTCACGAAACCCTTCTAAAACAAGAAGTCAATCGGCTCCTTGTCATTGGGGCTATAGAAAGGGAACCCCGAGAGTTCCACGGGAGAGGGTTTTACTCGAATTATTTCCTGACCGAGAAAACAACAGGGGGTTGGAGACCTATATTGGATCTCCACAAACTGAGCAAATTTCTCAAGAGACAACGTTTCAAGATGGTCACTCTTTCCGCTATCATTCCTGCGCTAGATCGAGGGGACTGGTTCGCAGCCCTCGACCTCCAAGTTGCCTATTTCCATGTAACCAAATCAATTCTGCACCCGGTTGAAGATATAGAGTTCATTGGCACACGCCTGGACTCAGTTACAGCCCGGGTATACCTACCTCAGCAACGCTTTGCAACCATGCAAGAAATTATAAACGGGATGCTCACAATTCCTACCACCACAGTACTTACATACCTCTGACTAATGGGACACATGGCTTCCACCACCTACGTAGTCCACCATGCTCGTCTGCACTTTCGATGTTTTCAGCTCTGGATTGCAACCGTTTATATCCCATCACGACACCCTCGAAACAAAACGGTTACTATCCCACCAGACGTACTCGCATCCTTACGATGGTAGACAGTGCCAAACAATCTTCTGGCGGGGGTTCCGTTCCAACAAATTGAACCCACTATTGAAATCACCACAGATGCTTCCCTGCTGGCTGGGGGGCACATATGGACTGTCATGAAGTTCAAGGCATGTGGTCCCCAAACGAGACACTCTTACATATCAATCTCCTCGAATTGAGGACAGAAAGAAATGCCTGTGCACACTTTGCATCCGACATCGCCAATCACACAGTCCGCATCCTAACGGACAACATCTGCGCGATGTTCTACATAGACAGGGTGGAGCCCGCTCCCGCTCTTTATGCGCGGAGGCTATTCGCCTGTGGAACGCGTGCATCCGCAACCAAGTCACCCTTATAGCATCCTACCTGCCCGGAGTGAACAATACCAAAGCGGACTCCCTCAGCCGAAACTTCACCGCAGACCATGAATGGGAGTTACAGACGGAGGTGGCGAACTCAATTTTCCACCAGTGAGGATGGCCATTGATACACCTCTTTGCTTCTACCCAGAACACCAAATGTCCCCAATTCTGCTCACGTGCGGGACTTGGCAAACTCTCTCTGGGGGATGCCTTCCTAATCAAATGGACAGCCCCCCTACACTATGCCTTTCCTCCCATACCGCTCATCCCAAGAGTTCTGCGCAAGATCCTGAGAGACAAAGCCCTAGTCACCCTGATTGCACCATTATGGTCTCTCCAAACCTGGTACCCATACCTTCACAGGCTAGCTAGCGGTCCCCTCCCCAACCACTACCATACCGGATAGACCTACTATCTCAGGACGACGGCAGGATACTGAATCCACAACTCAATACCCTGCATCTTCACGCATGGCTTCTCTCTGGTTCTCGAAGGTAGACGAGCGCTGCTCCCAGCGAGTAAAAGACGTTCTCCTCCATAGCAGGAGTCTACTCGGAAGGCTTACCAACAGAAATGGACACATTTCTGTCACTGGTGTCAGCGAGCCAAAGTGGAGCCCCGTGCCTCACCACTAAATACCATCCTATACTACATTCTGGACCTTAAAGCATCAGGACTGTCAATCTCCTCTCTAAGAGTACACCTCTCTGCAATAGCAGCATTTCATACCTCAGTAGACTGCTTCTCCATTTTTAACCATCCTATTACGAAGAGATTCTTCAAGGGACTCCAGATTCTTCAAGGGACTCCCACCACATAAGGCCCCACCCCTTTTGTGGGACCTAAATCTTGTTTTGAACTGCCTCACCAGACCTCCCTTTGAGCCACTGGCAACAGTACCACTTCCCTTCCTTTTTATGAAAGTCTGTTTCCTCTTAGCCATCACCTCCGTCAGGAGGGTGAGCGAACTCAGAGCATTAATGTCAGAACCTCCTTACACAGTTTTCACAAAGGATAGGGTCATACTGAGACCCCACCCCACGTTTTTGCCAAAGGTCTGTACAGAATTCCATCTCAACGAACCGATCGTATTACCTACCTTTTTCCCAAAACCGCATTCTTCGCAGACAGACGCCAGCCTGCACACTCTGGACATCCGGAGGGCCCTGGCCTTCTTCCTAGAAAGAACAAAACCATTTCGTAAATCTGAAAGACTTTTCATCTCCATTGCTGAACGATCCAAAGGGACACCAATATCATCGCAACGAATCTCAAAGTGGATATCGACATGTATAATCAAATGCCACTCTCTGGGCAATAGACTGTTACAACGCCCACCACGAGTGCATTCTACTCGAGCCACGGCTGCTTCTACAGCCTTTCTGGGCAATGTCCCCTTAAGAGACATTTACGGGGCAGCAACATGATCTTCAGACCATACTTCTGCTAAACACTACGCTATCCTTCCACAGCTCAAGAGTGATTCAGCAGTTGCCACAGCAGTACTCTCTATCACTGCTAAACAATGACTCCGGCTCCTTCCAGCCTTACATTGAATACTGCTTTGTAGTCACCTACAATGGAGCACCCACGGGGACACTACTCGAAGAAGAAAAGGGAGTTACTCACCTCGTGCAGTAACGAGTGTTCTTCGAGATGTGTGTCCCTGTGGGTGCTCCACGACCCTCCCTATCTCCCCTCTGCTCGGAGTCAAAATTCTCAGGCGGAGATGAGGAACTGAAAGGGAGGGGGTTGAGTAACGCTCCTCAGGAGGTGGGAAGGGCTCGAGACGCCTCCTGGGCATGCATAGCTCAACAGGAGAAACTGCTATACAAAGCTCCGATCTGCAGCTCAGGGCAACCCTTCACCTACAGTGGAGCACCCACAGGGGGACACATCTCGAAGAACACTCGTTACTGCACGAGGTGAGTAACTCCCTTTTACTTGTTATCACTTAACAGTATTTTTTTATTTTGCATCAGTGTAATAAAATATAAGATTTTATAGTATTTGATGACAGAATTATCTTCCAATCAGATTAGAAAAAAAAACTTAACCTGATATGAAAGTCATATCCTGTGTCTTCATCTATTCATCTATTAATAATTCAGGTTTCTACACTGTGACTACAGCAGAGGTGTGGTAGAGGAACACCTGAAAGAAAGAAAGCAATATCTAGTTTACAGGGGTACAAGTATCAGAATGGTCAGGCATAACCCTGTGTCAGTTGGAATGTAAGGAGTATTGGTTTTCCAAGGTGACTCTTTAGCTACAAAGATCTTTTCACAGCATGAATTTCTATTTACAAAATTGCTTTAATGAGAGAGAATAGGGACACCTGCAAAATGGAAAATCAGCTGTCTTGTGACCTTTTGATTTTTCTGCATTCTTCCATTTCTATAAAATCACTATATATTTTGATGGGCCCAAGCCAAGGTACCTTATCATTTGTTTGACCGGAATGATAACATTGGGGAACATCAATCTCTTGTTTCTTTAATTTCTCGCTATGCTTTTCTTTTCAGACTTGGTTAAGAAGTTACATAAAGCTGTTCCAGGCTCCATGCCAACGCTGTGGAAAGTTTTTGCAGGATGGCCTTCCACCCACGTGGAGAGATTTCCGAACACTTGAAGCTTTTCATGACACCTGCAGGCAGTAGTAGCATAACCCAGTCACTGACCTTGCAAAATGGAAAGTGGATGGGACGTATGGACAAAATGGGGCTTCCGATGAGCTCTGTAGAATCTTGATGGTTCTTTGGTTGATTCCCTTTCTGAACATAAATATACTCATTTCCTTCCTTTACTGAAGCTTTCTTATCGAATAGTAAATCAGCACAATTCATTTGGCCAGTAAAAAGAAGATTCTGCCCATTGTACTGATGAGACTTTTTTTTAAATACTTTATCTAATGCACAAGAAAAAAAGGTGAGGGAAGCTATTGCTAAAGGCAGATCATATATGGTCTGTTGGGGCATTTCTGCTGAAGTCATTATATAATGTACATTTTGCTACAAAATTCACAATGGAGGAGAACTTATTTTTGAGAACTGTAAATTATTTTGTATCCAAAGACTATGTGTTGTTTACGTTGTTACCCGGTAACACACTTTCAGATCAAGTTGTATGTTTCCCAGTTTCTTACTTTTTATAAAACTGGAACAATTTTTAAAAATGCTATTAGATTTCTTTTTCTTTGCAAGGATGCTTCTCTTTGCTGCTCTTATTCTGGAACAGAGTACGGTGTTGATAAACATGAAATTTCAAAGGCATGTGGCAGCTTGGAAGATGGATTGTACTTTTTTGAGAGAAGAAACAGATGTTTCCCTTTACTAAAATTATAATGAAAAAATGTTAGCAAAATCTGCGTGCATTGAGCAGTTAGAAAATATGTGATGAGTAGTCCTAATGTGCCCAATCCAAATGCCCTGTTTTAATACTGAAAATTGTAAAATAAATTTAGGTTTCTACTACAGTTTCTTTAGTGCAGACACACACTTATTCAGCACTGTGATAATGTAAAACTTATGCATATGTATTTTCCTATAACACTCTAGCTAGATGTAACACTTCCACCTATAGTGACTAGTCAGCACAGAATATAAGAGCTCTTCTGCTACCAGCTAATAGGATAAGGATAAGTAATAAGTCTGAACTGAAAGTCATGAATCTGTCTCAGTCTTTGCTGAATACTCATTGTGGACTTGTTGCAAATAAATGCTGATTGAGTATAGGTTGTCTCATACTTTTCTGTGGGATTATACACTGTTTTTGTTCCTGTCCATATTCAGATTTGGCTGCACCTTTATTACCTTCACAAAGTACAGAGTATAAAATGATGTGTAGGTACTGAATATCTAATAAAGCCAATAGGAGGAAGGCTAATGAAGGGCAATCATTCTGTTAATTGCTTATTTTTCAGTAGATTTGATGTTGAATCAAAATGGTCCATACTCCTTTTTGTAGCCCCTTTGGTTGTGTAATGAGTGCTTCTTGCTAAAAAGTGAAACATTTCTTTGAGGACTTTGTTTTTAGGAAAGACTGTTGATTAAAGTTACCACATCTTTGTGGCGTGGCCATATTAAATAAGTATTGCACATACCATTTTATACAAAGAACTTAAAGCACACTACTGATATCAGTGGATTAATTCTACAATCCAGTTACACAAGATGCTGTTTAAAGAGGCTCAGAAACTTAAAAATGGAGAGGTTGTAACTTGCTCTAGCTGTCATTGTATATCGTTATACTACTGAGTGAAACCGTCTTAATCCTGTTACTAATGCGAAGGACTAAACATTTATGGGGTTTAGTTTAGAATTTAACAATTCCTAGTGTGATTCTATACCTGAAACTTGTTAAGACAGTTTAGAGAGAGGACACAGAGGCTTCAAAGTTGATATACATATGTGATCCTGCTATTCCTTTTAAAGCAACAACATTCTTACTTGTGAGCCATGAATATACATTTCATGTCATTGATGACATTGAATTTTAAATTTTAGCTGGTCTTCAAACCTCTACAAATAACCCCAAACAGAAGATTACCAAATTGGATTTAAAAGCTCTGTCAGTGTAGGTACAGTTGACGTGGTTAGTAAAAACAGGTCCCATTGCACATAACCTGTTCACTTTCTATCATCTGACCCATCTAGTATTCAAGGTGCGAAGATCATACTGGACAGAATGACGTGTGCATCCCGGATGAGTGAACATTGTGTATGATAGACAAGTAGTCCTGCCATCACTGCACCCTGCCTGTGAATAATTAGAGGGCTTAATTTTCTTATGCTGTCAGCTTTTTCATTTAAAAAAAAAAAAGGTTGATGTGGTTTTCAGCAGGTTCTGTTTATTCCATTTTATTTATACTTGTATAAACATATAGAAAACCATGCTCAAAGTTCTTAGGAAAATCACAGTGAAATAACATATTGGCATTTACAGATAATTAGTTGCAGAAAACTGATCTTGGCAGTCTGTTTGTTAATTGAGTTTGAAATTTTAAGCCCGTAATTGGCCATCCTGGTGCCGAGTCATAAAATTGCAGTGCAGCTACATGAACAGAAGAATAATTGTCTTGTCATGGACATGTAATGCAAATCTAGTTGGTTAATTCTTCCAAACTGCCCAAGGTAGATGGGAACATTCTCCCATACAGAAAGGTCTAGTGTAGTACCTGTCAAATCAGGTTTTATTGATAAGGCTCTAAGGAAAGAAATATATATAGGGTTGCCAGATGGTTTCAACAAAAATACCGGACGCACTTGACAGTACATCACAATCTACATTACATCTTATTTAGAAAATACCGGACGTTTATATTTTCTCATTTATATTTTCTTAATTTGTTTCCCGAACAGAAAGCTCAAATACTGGACAATGGTTCAAAACCGGACATCTGGCAACCCTAAATATAAAGCCAATTCCCGAGGTGAAGTTTACTGGTTGTAATATTTGTATTAAGTGGGAATGGGATATAACTATCTAAATTGGTCCAATTTATAAACTGAGGGAATAGAAAAAGGTGTGTAATACAATAGTTTAGATTACACATAATCTTAGCTCAGAATGTGTCCCTAAAACTGTGGATTGGTCTTTGTTCACATGTTGCTAGCCACATGGTCATGCATCCCCTAAACCAGGAGTGGACAATAATTTTTGCCCGGGGGCCACTTCAAAATTTTTTGAAGTAGCCTCGGGCTACCTAAACAGGAAGGGACGGGGCCTAAATGGGAAGGGGCTGGGCTTCCCCACCCCCAGACCATAATTGGGGGAACCCCTTTGCCTCCCTCCTTTCCCAAGAGGCACCCACGCCCTGGAAGAGGCTTGGCATGCTCTCCCACTGCCAGGCCAAATATGGCTGGGGGCAGGGGAGCATGGGAAGCCTCCTTCCGCCCTGCCGGGAGCACGTGATTGGCCTGAGGGCGGAGGAGCGTGCGAAGCCTCCTCCTCTGTCCCCCTCTCTGCCCACCCTGCGAGCGGCGCGTGGTGCTTTAGAGTGCCACATGCTTCTGGCAGGTTGGGAGAAGGCTTTGCACACTCCCCAGGCCCTAATTGACCTGGGGGCGGGGGAGCAACAGGGATCCAGCCCGCGGAGGCCCTTTTGTCCACCCCTGTCCTCAACCAAGGAGAAACTAGTTTACTCTTTTGATTTTGAGGAATTCAAGCTTCAGTTCAATTTGAATCAAAACTATATTCTTATGGCGGAAAACTTGCACTGCTACATCTACTCATCTTACTCCTTAGACAGTGAATGTTCTTGCTCTCGTTTGGCTCTAGGTAAAGGAAAAGGCAGCAAGATGTGGCTTTTGCAGTTTGCGTAACGACATTTTATCACAATCTGAGTTTGTTGCAGCCTTCACAAAACCATTCACGTTATTTAAGGCAAAAAGAAATTGATATTACAAATTATCATGAGCATGTCTCCTGAGGAATAGTTGGCTATTTCCCCCTGTATGTAGTATTGGAAAGAAGTCAGGACTGCATATTTCATGGCACCTTATTGCTGCAAGGCAGATTGCATTGTAGAACGGGTTGGTAGTCAAATTCAACAGGAGGGAGAGAGATGTGGAAATTACCTACAGAATCAAATAACTCTGCTTCCAATGGCTTTCGCTGGTGTGTCACGGAGGTAAGACAGCTTGTGTCTTATGAAGCAGCATTGTTCTAGCATTCAGACTGTAGTACACTGATTCATTAGTCTAACCTGATACCACAAAGAAAATAAACTGCCTATGGTGCCTGTTGTTACCTCAATATCGCTTTATCCTGGGTCAGAGCACACGGCTGTTCAGCCTTCGCTAGGATGCCTATTGTTAAGAGATCTCCTTTTCGGTCTCATGTGCAAACCCCCTCCTATTCCCACGTGGCTTGTAAATTCTAAAGGTTACAAAATCCATCTTTTCTCTAAGAAAGCAACTTAATTAATGTGAGAGTTTCTCTCATGAAGGGACCCCTTAGCAGTTATGCAGTACATATTGCAGCCAGCTCTCCCTCCTGACATGCACACACTCAAACCACTTTAATTTTTCTGCCGATATTGAACAAATGTAACAGGCTGACTTTTTAATTTTCTACTCCCAGGTCTCCCTTATCCCCTCATACATTTTTCATCACAACTCACAGCTTTCCCTGCCTGCCCTGTGAATAGTATTGATCGACTGATTAAGCCATCAAGCCATGGCAAACAACTTTAATTTTCTAACCAAACCTTTTTGTTCTCTTGCTTTTCTTGTATACCTTGTAATGGGGGTTTTCACTTTTCTGTACTAAGAAGTTTTTGTTTGTTTGTTTGTTTTTAAATGGGAGCTAGGCTACCAGAAGGGCTAATGCCAATCAAAATATCAAGCAATGAAACATTGAAATCTAAAGTGCTGGGGATGCCAGATCTCCTCACTTCACCTGATTCAGAGAAACTCTGAATAACTCTTACTGAAGCATGTCGGGAGGAGGGGCTGAAGGATAAGAGTAGTCCTTGGCTGTTTTTGTTGCTCTGTTCCAAAGAAGCAACCAGCCCCAAATCAATGGTCATTGTCATAAAGTTGTATTTAGCAAAGAGCAGGAGTGTAAAACAACTCATGCTGGTCACACGTTACAATAGATCAAGATTGTTTGAGTCAGACAGTGCGTTGGCAGACATGTTTGAGAAATCGTGCTATAAGAACCCCATGAAAGCTTACAAGTTCTGGCTCCACAAAGCTCCATGGGACCTGCCATAGAGCCTGCTAGCAGTGTTTCAAAATCAGCCATAGTGTTTATTAAAGAACAGTGCGAGGCTCAATTTTAGAGCTGCTATATGAAGTCTTTAACAGCCTTTAAAAATATGTAACAGTAGTGTTTGATTTCAAACAAGGTTAGGGGCAAGAACCCATTAAACTATACCTGTATGGGTAAAAGTGAATTCAGCTGCTTTTATTGTGCTCATGAGTATCAAGTACAGATTGCGATGAAAATTACTTAGTTTTAGACCCAGACCTCATTTTCTGACAAATCTTACCAATAACTCCTACATCCAGAGCAGCTACAGCTCATAGTGCTGAACCTGACATAAAAGAAATATTGTCATTTATTACTCCAAACAGCCCCATTTATTACTCCAAACATCTCCCGTGCCCACATCCCCTAGACACCTGTATTTGGTGGCATCCATTCACAGGAGCTCCAGGATGGCAGAAGGGATAATTTTTCTTCAAGCAAAATCAACTTTGAGCATTGGGCGCACTTTACAAAACTTACGTGTTCAGAAATTGTATATTTATTTGCTTTATAATTTATGTATTATCTATATTACCATAGTGCCTAAAAGACAGTCATGGACTAGGTGTACAAAGAACAAAAAATCTGTGCATCCATTAATTGAATAATTTTTCTTTTTCTACTCCACCTCTTTGTTGCTTAAAAGACTATACAGCCCCTCCCACCCCAAAAAAACAAAAAATCGCACTACTTCATGAATTCCTCTATCAGATTTCCTCAATATGCAAATTAAAATGTTTTTCCTCCCATGTGATATGGTGGGTTTCCACATTTGTGTTTAGGTTCACAGTTTTGCTTGTAGATATTCTGTGGAGGGTGGTGATGGTGACGATAAGCAAGCCAGAAGGAGCATAGTTCAACTATCTGTCCTGAGTTTTCAAGAAGGGTGGTACGAAAAAGTAAACTGGTCAGATACTATATTCAATGGACATAGTGGTTCTGCAAACCCTCAGAGCAGTTTCTATAGCCACTTTAAGGGGAAAGATGCAGGTTAAAAGCCAAGATAATTTATGTCTGAATGTAAAGAGGAAGATGCTAATTTCAAACCAGGATCATGGCTCTGCTGGCTCTCATTCTATCTAGCCAGTGAATGTCATACATATTAAAAAGATATAAGCAACAGCAGTATGGAAGAATAGGAGACTTCTGAAAGAACTTGGTACGTAGGTCTTGTCTACACGAGCAAGATGTAGGACTTTGCACCAGTATAATTAGGCTGGGAACAATTGTATTTTTATCAGTTAATGTTGATAAATATCAGTTTCACCACACACACAGATGATGCACATTTCCAGTGAGAATTGGGACTCTTAAATAGATAAGTGAGAGGAGTGCTGCTTGAAAACTTAGTTTGATTTAAGGATATTTACTTTGTTTTGACACGCAGTGTTGATAGTTTGTGTTTTAACGGTTTTAAAGCTTTCACTTTTTGAATCGCAGTCTCTGTCGTTAAATGATTGTCTGACCCCCTCTACAATTTCCCACAACTGTGAAAATTGATTAAAACCTGGGCGGAGGAGAGAAGTAAATTTCTGCAACTTTAAATTGAAACTTTAATTTGGTGAAAATTTAAATAGATAAAAATTGGGGGAAAAATGCTTAAAAATAAAATTCACGGTATCCACCAATTATATTTAAAAAGGGGAATGTTGTCCAGCCTCAATATACAGTGTAGTATACAGGTTGGACCTCCTTCATGCAGCACCCTAAGGGCTTGACTGGGGAAGGTCTGGGAGGAGGGTACCAGCCTCCCTGCTGGGCTTCTCTCCCCAGCCTCTGGGCTCCATGAGCTGCAGCAGCCCTGCCAGAGCCCCCAGTGGCTCCGCGACCCTGCTAGCTTCGCAACCCCCTCCCCGTCCAGCTTCCCTGCCCTGCCAGCTGCAGACTCTGGTGCCCCACAGGCCCCGCTGGCCTTATTGGCGGGCTCTACTCCAAACCACCAGCAACCTCTGCCACTGCGGCGCTCTAGTCCTGCAACATCAATGATCCTTCTGGACCACAGATGTTGCTGGACCACAGAGGTTCAACCTGTCTCCTATTCCTGTACCAAGATACCTGCGTCCATAGAAGATTGTACCAATATGCCTATTTGGGGAACCCCTAACTGAGGGGTTCTCAACCTTTTTTCTTTGTGGATAACCCACTCCCAACAGGCTATAAAAAAAAACATGGCTCACCTGTGCCGCATCCACTTTTTCTGCATATCCAGAAGATTTAAAAGCCAGGGCTGGCATGAGAGGGCTACCGCAAGCTGGGCACCCCACAGAGGACCCCATAAAGCTCAGTTGCCTGAGTTTTGACTTCATCTCCATGCAGAGGGCTTTGGCTTTCTTCCCTGGGCCCAGCAATTTTAATGCCAGTTCTGCTCAGTTTGGGGTTTTTTTTGGCAGACCCCCTGAAAGGTGCTTGTGATCCCCTCCCCCCCAATGTGCCTCAGACCCCTGATTAAGAACTTGCTGCCCTAGCTGACGTACCTGTACAAAAGCAGGGGGGAGTTCAGGTATCTGAGGAGGAAGAGGTGGCTGTGTATGTCTATAGGTTCTCAGTTAAACAGCTCAGTTGTTTGATTTTAGTAGCTGGCCTATCGCTGGTAAGTAAAGTGCAAACCTTAAATACTGTCACTGTTGTCTTCACCTTTACCTGTGTGACATTATGGAGTCATGCTATGGATTTAGTTCAAATATAACCAGGTGGGGGGACAGATTAATCTCAAAGCCTGATCTAAATGCTTGTTTCATCAGAGGTTTAGCACTACAGGCTGTTTTCTGGACTCCTCCCCTGGCTTTGTGTGGCAACTGTTTCTTTGATCCATATTTGAGTGTAGCATTCCTTGTGAACTGTTGAATTCCCTGTCTATTACTAATGTGTTGTTGCTAAGCAGGGATTTCTCTCTTCGGCTATGTCTAGACTGCAAGCCTCTTTCAAAAGAGGCTCTTTCGAAAGAGCGCGTCTAGACTACACGCGGAATTTTCAAAAGAGCAAGCCGCTTTTTTGAAAGAGAGCACCCAGTGAGTCTGGATGCTCTCTTTCGAGGAAGCCCTATTTACATTCAAGAACGCCTTCTTTCGAAAGAGGAACTTTCGAAAGAAGGCGTTCTTCTTCGTAGAATTAGGTTTACCGCCGTCGAAAGAAAAGCCGCGTTTTTTCGATTTAATTTCGAAAGAACGCGGCTTGAGTCTGGACGCAGGTGAAGTTTTTTCGAGAAAAGGCTACTTTTCCCGAAAAAAACCCTGAGTCTGGACACAGCCTATAGCATTAACCTGGTGTCCTTCAGAAGACATGCTTCTCCACAAGGAAATGGAGAAATTGAGTGGTTTGTTGCTTTTGTTGTTGTTTGAGGGGCAGGGTTGCATCATGAAAATATTCTGTTCTGAGTGTACATATTTCAGTGGTGGAGGATTACAGACCACTGCTTTGTGAGTGATGTCCTGGAGATGGAACTGGTGTGAGATATACCAGCCTCTCTCTTTTTCCACATTCTCCATTTGTTTTGGATATGAGATAATCCATTTCCATGAAAGTGAGAATTTATCGGAAAGCTATTAAAGTTCTGTATTTTTTTTCTTCCTTTTTAAAGCTGGATGATCAAAACAAAGGTTTCCAGTTTTTATGCTTGTTAATAAGAAGAAAGCAATGAACTCTGTATGAGGCCATTAAGTTTGTTCCTTTGTAACAACCAGATTGTTTTATCACTTGGCTTTTTATCATCTATAAAGCACAGCAGCCAATTGCCAATTTTGTACAGTAACTATAAAGGGAGAGAAGAAATTGAAGGCATCTTTACACGGATGTAAATGACATTTTAGTATATACCTCATCCTCAGAACGTTGCGGGGGATATGCACTTTTTTATTTTATGTAATGTTTAGGCTAACGAGGGTAATTTACAGTGAGGGTCTGTTGTACAGGTTGCAACTCCCTAAACAAGGATTCTCTGGTCCAGCATGTTCCCTGGTCCAAAGAGCCCGGTGGCCAGGAGTCAGGCAGCAGCCTGGCGGGAGAGCTGGTGTTGAGGCCATGCAGAAGCTGAGCTGGGGACCAGCTGTAGGCAACCTGTCTGGGGCTGGCCGCAGGGTAACCAGCTGGAGCCAGAAGCAGACCCAGCAGCAGGCTGGTGGCAGGGGACCTCCCCTGGTTCAGCAAGTCCCCTCATTCAGGACTGCTCAGGTCCCGAGGGTACTGAACCAGAGAGCTCCAACCTGTAGTTAGAAATGTGAGAGAGATCCCAGTAATGAATAGTTACCAAAAAGTTCACATTGCTCTAAAATCCATGGATTTGCACAATATTTTCCCTGGACAAAAGGCAAGGTTATTTTTTATTTTCAGCAGGCAAATGTTAATTCTGTTACCACAATAATTCCTGAATTCCCAGGTCGGGAAGGAAGAAAGAAAAAAGCACCTTAAAAATATCTTATGTTGTCCTTTTGGAGGCTTACAAATCATAAATAGGCTACAGTAAAGTCCTTTCTGGATAGCAGTCTTCCCAACATGATTGTTACACACTACCCGGAAGTCAAAGTCATGGATGTTTATCACTTCACTTATAACGCTTGTCTGGACTGAAAAAGCCTGTTGTGGTAGATTGTGTTGTGAAGATAAGACTCTAATGACAGCCCCTGTACATCAAAGTTGGAGTTTAGTTGGATTGTCTAAAAAAGCTTGCACAGCTAACTGCTGCCACCCATGCTGTATTGTTGTAAACATAGAGAAGAAGGTCTTCAGTGCATCTTTATTGAGCAGAAAGCTTTGTGTTCACACAAACGCTGTACCGCCTTAACTACACTGATATAATTATAGTAGTATAGTGCAACCCCTCCTGGTGTGGACACAATTACTCTGGTATAAATGTAGTTATCTTTATATTACTGATTCATGTAGGGAAAGAGGAATAAGCAATATTTACATAAGACACAATTATGTCAGCATAATTATTTCAGTAGGATCAACCCCTAGCATAGCAGATACAGTTATACCAATACAAAATCGTGTGTAGATCAGGATTCACTTACATGAGGAAAGGGGACCAAATATCCTCTTGTCCTGTAGAAGCCAATTATGATCGTATCAGGAGTATTGAGCTGTTCATTGGTGAGCCCAGAACCTAAACATCAGATGCTGAGTAAACAACTTGTTTTTCTTAACACTTCCTACTTAACCAGTCCCCAAACCTAGCATGCTAGTGCACAATTCTGCTAGTGTTTACTTCAGCATCTGTGAATCATCTCTGTAGCCTAAGGATTTAGAGATCTGTATTAGAGCTGGTCATATGCTGAAAAACAATTTAATAGTCACTTACATTTTTAAACAAATGTGCTGTGATTACATTATTGACTATCTTATTCACTTTCTACAACTGCTCTAGCAAATGGATCCAGGAATGTTTCCCAAAACAGCAAATATGGAGAAATATTAATGGAAAAAGAATTTTTAAATTGTAAGTGGTGTTAACCTGATTCGAAGCCTGGTCACTAAACAGAATTCTTGCAGGCTTCTTAGGTGGAATTAATAAACCAATATTTATTAGGAAAAAATTACATCACAACGTTTTTGTGAAACAGCACTGATGAATGGGTACATGAGTGGCTCCAAGGGGTTTGTATTTCTCACTATCTGCAAGACGTTTGGCTCTTTTGGAGTATTTGGGGGAGGGGAGTTCCACCCTGGTGGCCTCACTGCTTTTAGTGGCCTCTTTAAAATGCCCAGAAGAAAGGAAAAGTCTTCACAAGAAGAGTTGAAACCCAATCAGTGAGGGATGAAAGTTATGCTGTAGTTTCTCTTTCTGTGATACTGTCCTCATTCTGGGGACAGTGTGGGGGGGGAACTGAAGGTGATGTCCCATAGAAACATTGTTTGGATAAGACACTGAATACAATGCAGGTGTCATTTCTTAAATCTGAATGGAAGATGTGGTCTATACGGAAGCTGGAGGTCAGATCAAAGTGGCAAATAATTAAACTTCTTTGGGAGCTTGAGGGCATTATGAACACTGATAAAAGGAAAATAAACCTTCCCTTCAAATGTGGATGACCAGGGTCAGAGTTGGTTCAGAATCTGTGGTTAGTCAGATGGAGTTGATTCATGAAAGCGCTGCTTTGAGCAGGCACTTCTAGGGATAGAGCCTACGGTAGAGATTTTATTATGCATTGTTTACTTAGAGACTCCCAGTCAAAATTATCTAGGTCTCCTGGAAATTACACTATTTTTGAGAAATCCCTGCTGATTCACACTATGAAGCAGTTCCAGAACTGGGATATCACCTAACACATACCAACTTTGGTTGAAAGGAGCTTTGTCCACACTAAGCAATTATTGAGTTGCAATACCAACCGACGATAAACCTCCTTCTGCACATGCACAGAATGAACTTCTATTAAATTCAGAAGTAAGTCTTTTTGACTATGGAGTGACATACATATGTAATATGGATCTTGGTATGGATTTGCACTGCTGTTACACTGGGGGTTTCACGAAAGGCAAATCGTGCCTGGCCAATCTGATTAGCTTCTATGATGAGGTAACTGGCTCTGTGGATATGGGAAAGTTAGTGGATGTGATAGACCTTGACTTTAGCAAAGCTTTTGATACGGTCTCCCACAATATTCTTGCCAGCTAGTTAAGGGAGTATGGATTGGATAAATGGACAGTAAGATGGGTATGTCTACACTACCACCCTAGTTCGAACTAGGATGGTAATGTAGGCAACCGGAGTTGCAAATGAAGCCCGGGATTTGAATTTCCCGGGCTTCATTTGCATCTCGCTGGGTGCCGCCATTTTTAAATGTCCGCTAGTGCGGCATGGACTAGGTAGTTCGGACTAGGCTTCCTACTGAAAAGAGGAGTAACGGTAGTTCAGAATAGGAAGCCATGTTGACTATTCCTGATCACTAGGGCTTGACAAGCAGCGGTGAGCCCCGCTCGTCAGCCACGCAGTTTGGCACGCTGCACATGCGCAGACTGCGCTGCGTATGCACTCACCACACTGCGCAGCCGCACCGGGCTAAAATCTACTCGCCACAGGCGAGTAGATTGCCCTAATTGTCGAGCCCTGCTGATCACTTTCCCCTCGTCCAAGTGCTTCAAAATGGATTCCTTGAGGATCTCCTCCATGATTTTTCTGGGAACTGAGGTAAGGCTGACGGGGGTCTATAGTTTAAAGATGGGCACTACATTTGCCTTTTTCCAGTCTTCTGGGATCTCTCCCAAACTCCCTGGGCTCGTCTACACTGGCCCCTTTTCCGGAAGGGGCATGTTAATTTCAGCTATCGTAGTAGGGAAATCCGCGGGGGATTTAAATATCCCCCGCGGCATTTAAATAAAAATGTCCGCCGCTTTTTTCCGGCTTTTAGAAAAGCCGGAAAAGAGCGTCTACACTGGCCCCGATCCTCCGGAAAAAGCGCCCTTTTCCGGAGGCTCTTATTCCTACTTTGAAGTAGGAATAAGAGCCTCCGGAAAAGGGCGCTTTTTCCGGAGGATCGGGGCCAGTGTAGACGCTCTTTTCCGGCTTTTCTAAAAGCCGGAAAAAAGCGGCGGACATTTTTATTTAAATGCCGCGGGGGATATTTAAATCCCCCGCGGATTTCCCTACTACGATAGCTGAAATTAACATGCCCCTTCCGGAAAAGGGGCCAGTGTAGACGTAGTCCATGAGTTTTCAAAGATAATGGCCAAAGTCTCCGCAAATTATCTGGGCAAACTGGAAAAATGGTCTGATTTAAATAGGATGAAAGTCAAGAAGGGCAAAGGCAAAACACTCCACTTAGGAAGGAACAATCCATTTCTCACATACAAAATGGGAAATAATTGTTGAGGATGGAGTACTGCAGAGACGGAGCTAGGGATCATAGTGGACCACAAACTAAATGAGTCAACAGTGTAACATTGTTGCAAAAAAAAACCCCCAACAACACAGGAGTGTCAGAAGCAAGACATGAGTAATTCTTCTGCTCTACTCTGCACTGATTAAGCCTTAACTGGAGTATTGTGTACAGTTCAGGGTGCCAGATTTCATGAAAGATATGGTGAAATTGGAGATGGTCCAGAGAAGAGCAACAAGAATTAGTAAAGATCTAGAAAACATGAGCTATGAAGGAAGACTGAAAGAATTGGGTTTGCTTAGTCTGGAAAAGAGAAAACTGAAAGGGGACATACCAGCTTTCAAGTACCTAAAAGGTTGTTACAAGGAGGAGGGAGAGAAAATATTCTCCATAACCTCTGATGACAGGACAAAGAAGTAACAGGTTTCAAATGAAACAAGGGAGACTTAGGTTGGAAATTAGGAAAAATTTCTTAACTGTTAGGGTGGAATAAATTGCATAGAGAGATTGTGGAATCTCCATCATTGGACATTTTAAAAAGCAGGTTAAACAAACACTTGTCAGGGATGGTCTAGATGGTGCTTGGTCCTGCCACAAGTGCAGGGGACTGGTCCTGGTGACTTCTCAAGGTTCCTTCCAGTTCTATGATTTTATAATTCTGTGCTTCATTGTCTGACCATTTAGCACGATTGTACGTCTCACTTTATTCCCCTCCTACTTAAAAAGCAGTCTAACGTACGCCTTTTTAGCAGTCTCCACATAGTAGAAAAGAGCTGAGTCAGCTCTCTTTTTAATATGAGCCACTTCACAGCAGAAGGCAGAGAAATCAATACACCTTCCAGAAATTATCAGAAGCACTAAAAATACTTATCCTTAAATAACGGTGATGTAAACAAAAAGTAACACCTTCAGCCTTAGGTTTAAAAGTGAATTTACTTTTCTTTCCCTAATTAGTATGACATAAGAATTCTGGATACCAAAGTGAAGCATTTGTTTGATAGGGCAACAGTATGAAATAAATAAAGCATTCAGAAGGCAAAATAATTTTAAAATGAATGGACTATGACACTACTTTTTTTTTGGTGTGGCTTCATTAGAAACTGATGTGGGTGACCAAACGTTGCTCTTAGAACACTAACAAGCATTTTTTCATTTTATTTTTAGCACCATGACTTCTCCAATGTTTTACAAGCTTAAAAAGAATCCTTCATTTTCATGTTCCTTTCTAGAAGCTCAAACAAATCATTCTTCATCTCCAGCTATAAAGCACGTTGACCTTTTTCATCAGTATTTCAAAGCAGCTGAAGGCAGGATTGCTCCTTTCCCAGACTTCCTAGTCTATGCTCTCAAACTGCCAATGTCCGTCTTTCAGTTGACTTTAGTGGAATCTGGATCAGCCCCTTGATAACAGTAGTCACTTCATCTGGCATTTCATCTCTGGGATGGAAAACAGCATCTCTTGAACATTGTAAGGAAAACAGTTCAGGATTACAAATGAAAAATACAGACTGTGTAAATGAAATTGGGATAGGACATGAGGATTGGCATACCTTGTTTTTAAGATTA
Organism: Pelodiscus sinensis; assembly: GCF_049634645.1. Taxonomy (NCBI): domain Eukaryota; kingdom Metazoa; phylum Chordata; order Testudines; family Trionychidae; genus Pelodiscus; species Pelodiscus sinensis. The sequence continues at coordinate 14,791,853 of NC_134732.1, read as the reverse complement.
TTGCTGATCATACACCAGCAGCTCCTTTGCTTGATTCATCCAAAAAGAGACCACTTCTTCCCATGTGATAGTGCCACCTAACGCCAATGAGGAAGGTAGGCCAGTAGCCAGTTTGCTGGAAGGATATCATCTGAAGCATTGCCAGCATAATTTCTTCTGACTTTTCTATGGTCTGTCATCCTAGTGCTGGCCAAATTTGATGCTACTCAATTTATAAGCTGTCAGGTGATGACAGCAAAACATGGACTATGGTTGTAGGAAGACTTTTTCCCCACCAGTCTATAATTATACTCAATCAAAAAGACACTGCAAGGAAGTTTAAACTTGCTAAGTAAAAAAATACTCTGGTATGTGTTACTCTCTGGAAAAAATGTAAAGAAATATATAAAGGTGAGGTGTAATATATACATAAATCATTATTGTAATTAGGTTGATCAATCTGTCCCACAGATTGTTTATCTCCTCTATTATGATTTGTGCAACTTGGATGCAAGATTAATAGTCAACAGCTCAGGAACATTAAGATGAGACCATCTCAGGAAAAAAAATGAGCACCACTCAAATTAAGAACTGTAAAGGGATTGACGTGACCTGGCTTCTATGAGAGAAAGTGACTGACTGCTCCACCTTGCAAGATGGAATGTGAGCAAACATTAAACAAAGGGGCCATATGTTAGTACGACAGTCGAACCTCAGAGTTCCGAACACCTCGGAAAAGGAGGTGGCTTGTAACTCTGAAATGTTAGTAACACTGAACAAAACAGGGTTCTTCTTCTTCGAGCGGTTGCTTATGTGCAGTCCATTTAGGCATGGGCACGCAGCATGCACGCATCATCGATTTTTCCCCTCAGCAGTACCCGTCGGGCCAGCAGGGAGCTCCCTGTAGTAGCGCTGGTATTCCAGCCGATATATACCCCTGCTTGCCCTCCGCCCACTCAGTTCCTTCTTACCGCCGTGAGGGTCGGTCATTGGAACAACCCTCAGCTCTTGCTAAAGCAAAAAAGTTCTTAAGTAGTTTTTTGTTACCTGTTATCAGTAATTCACCCATTAATAGTTGTAAATTGAGCTAGAGGCTATTGGTTCTGTTTGCTTGTTTGCCTCTGCAGCACAGCGGGGCATGCCCAGACCGCAAGGGTTCAAGCCTTGTAATAAGTGTCACCGGCCCATGCCCTGCAGCAATCCACATTCATCCTGCCTAACGTGCCTGGGAGAGGCTCACCTTGTGCCTGCAAAATTTGCAAAGCTTTTAAGCCCCACATGAAGCGCGAGAGAGAATCGCGCCTCAAGATTATCCTTATGGAGTCAGCCTTAAGACCGGCACCGGCGTCGGACCCGGCACCGGCTTCCCAGAGCACACCAGTATCGGTGCGGGATGCTTTGACACACTCCCTGGCACCTCACAGGCCTTGGCACCAGCCACAGTCCCCGGTGCCGAGGAAGAAGAAGAGGCACAACAGAGAGAGATCGCCTCTGAGGTGCGAGCCCTCCATGCGCCCTTCAGCGGAGCACGTGGCACTATCGAGCGCCAAGCCTGGGCCATCTCAGTTGGGTGGATGCTTATCCATGCACAGGGAGGCAGCCCTCCTGGGGGCTTCCCGGAACCCTCCGCCCTGGAGGCCTTTGAGGCGGCCAGGGTCCTGATTGAGTCATCCCCTTTGCCTCCTCTGACACAGACCCCCACCCGAGGCCAGGGGAATGGTCAGAACCAGCCACCATCAAGAACGTCTGAGGAAGTAGTTCAGTATGCCAGAAAATGCCATCTGGTGCAGTCCGTTTCCTCGGCACCGTCCCTGGGACCAACCATGGCACCATCTTCAGAGCCGATCCCGGCAGCGGATGCTGCACAAGACATGGCACCATGCCTGGCACCAGCATGGTACCACCATGTGGCACCACCCACGGCATCCAGTCCCGTGGCACCTAACTTTGCACAGGCCTTACCAGCCCTGAGCCCAGATTTGCCGCCGCCTCCTCCCTGGAACCAAGGCAAGCCTGAATTGATGGCCAGGCACGCCCCGGCACCAGCATTTTCAGCGGAACCCATGATGGCCCCACCCTGGTCGGCTTCCGAGTACTCGACCGACTCAGAGGCAGCGTCAACTTGGTCGTCAAGGGGCTCCAGATCCCAATCTCGGCACCGGTCACAATCGTGGCACCGATCGTGGCACCACAGCTCTTCGTCCCACCACCACCAACAGCAGTGGGCTCAACCAGTCCCGGTGCCGGTGATGCATCAAACATGGCCCCCACAGCCTCCAGGCCAGTGGCCATTCTGGACCCCCTGGGACTATCACCAGAGCCAGGATGCAGATCCTTCCAGTCCAGGCTCAGTCATCTCGGGCCCTTGAGCCCCTCCGTTGGTGTCTTTAGGCTGATTCTGCCGATTCCCCGGAATGGGGCCCCGTGCCTAAGGGGGCCCCCGCTCCCAGGTGCATGATGCATGCACAGTGCCGCCCCAGGTACGTGACGCCCCGGGTGCACGACGCATGCGCAGTGCCGTCCTGGGCGCTCAACACATGCACAGTGCTCCGGGTGCACTACACATGCGCCATGCTGCCCTGCCCCCATGGTCTGATCTCCCACTCTGGGGCAGTCGCTACCTCCTGGCTAGGCCTCCCCAAGACCATCGGGAAGCGGAGCCCTTCCGAGCCAGCCACTGCCGCCTTCAGTGTCGGGGTCTTCACAAGCCCCATCGCGAACGGAGGCCCCCACGGGGGTGACCCAGAAGGAGTCATCGTCATCCTCCCCGAACAAGGCCTTAGGGGACACCCTTCCATCCATGCCCTCTATGGACACCAAGGCTCACCAGGACCTCCTCTGCCAACTTGCCAAGAGCTTGGGGTCCAGGCTGAGAAGGTATCCGAGGATTCGGATCCCACAGTCGATATCCTCCAGTCGGATGCCCCCTCCAGAGTGGCCTTACCGATCAATAAAGTGGTGACTAAAATCTTCAAGTCCCTCTGGAAAACCCCGGCCTCCATACCCCCAACAGATAAACAGGCCGAGAGCAGATACTCTCTGCCTCAGGAGGGCGAGTACCTGTTCTCCCACCCGCCACTGGGATCGCTGGTAGTGCAATCAGCCAACCAGAGGGAGAGACAGAGGCAACTAGGTGCCACCCCCAAGAACAGGGAGGCCAAAAAGACTGATCTCTTGGGCAGGAATGCGTACACGTCCGACAGCATTCAGCTCCTCATTGCTAACCACCAGGTTCTCTTGTCGCAGTACGCGTACAACACCTGGGCCTCCACGGACAAATTTACAGACCTGCTCCCAAGGGACTCCCGTCCAGAGTTCAAGGCCCTCCATGAGGAAGGTAGGGCGATCTCCAGAGCAGCACTTCAGGCAGCCCTCGATGCTGCCGCTGCCCACGCCATGGCCATGGGAGTAGTCTTGCGCCACAGCTCCTGGCTACAGGAGTCTGGGGTGCCCCTGGAGCTCCAAAATACCATCTAGGATCTCCCCTTGGAGGGCCCCTTGCTGTTCTCTGAACAGATGGACCAGCAGCTCCATGGCCTCAAGGACACATGTGCCAGGCTGAAATCCCTGGGCATGCACACACCGGACACCCAGAGGCGCTCGTTCTCAAGCAGGAACACCCCCAGACCACCTCCACAAGCCCCACGTCCTGACTTTTCCCACCTCAGGAGCAGGAGTGGCAACAGCAGGAACAATAGGCCCCAACCTGCCCCACACCAGAGCCAGGGGCCACCCAATAAACCCGCAGGTCCTCGCCAGGGATTTTGACTGGATGCCCGAGGGTAACTTACCAGTCTCCCTGCTTACCTTCCGGGATCATTTATTCCCTTTTCTCCAGACCTGCACTCCATTACATCAGACCGATGGGTCCTAGAAATAGTGGAAGGGGGCTATGCCATCCGGTTCCATTCAGTCCCTCCTTCCTGCCCTCCAACCCCATCCCTTTTCAGGGACCCCTCTCACGAGCCTCTCCTATGGGAGGAGGTTCTCCACAACCTCACTCTGGGAGCCATAGAGCCGGTTCCCTCTGGGTCTTTGTGCAGGGGTTTCTACTCCTGGCTTTTTCTGGTCCCGAAAGCCAAGGGTGGTTTTCACCTCATACTGAACCTCAGCGACCTCAACTCCTTTATTGTAAAAGCCAAATTCAAGATGGTAACCTTGGCATCTATAATTCTCTCGTTATCCCCCGGAGGCTGGTATGCTGCCCTCGATCTGAAAGATGCCTGCTTCCACATCTTGATCGCTCCCCACCATCGGCGGTTCTTCCTCTTTACTGTGGGCACGGACCACTATTAATTCACGGCTCTCCCTTTTGGTATCTCTACAGCCCCTTGTGTCTTCACCAAATGTATGGCAGTCATGGCCGTCACTCTAAGGAGAAGGGGCATTTGGGTGTTTCCCTATCTAGACGACTGGCTCCTAAGGACCCTCCCGCTACCAGCGGCGCCTCCCTTATTTCGTGCACCAGTTGCCGTTGCTGCACTTGAAACTGCAATGATTTGCTGCAGCACCTGGGTTTGTTGTTGCTGCTGCTGCTGGTCATCCATCAGCCATTCTAAGAGCTTGGATACCTCCATCTTCGTTCACTCTTAAACCAAAACACAATCACACCGACTTAAAACCCCCAAAGAAATAACCCGGGAGACTGCTCCCGCGCTCCTCTAGCCCTTTTCCCAGGGCCAGACCAACTGCCCACATACTCCACCACATGTACCGAGCCCACCTTGGCGTCTGCACTGCAATGCCGTTGTATTGTGATCTCCCCACCACCACTACTATCCTTATGCACCCTCGGTACAGTCTGCACCGGAAAACCAAACCATTTTGCCCGCGCTACAAATCTCGCATGAACAGGACCCGGCCACGGATGGTGGAGTAGGGGGATCCGGGCCCACCCACTCTCCCAAGCCCCGGCTCAGGGCCTTAAGGCATGGATGACTCCTCTCTGCCTGGCTGACGGGGGAGTTGCCCCTGAACACATCAGCCCGCAGGCTCCATGACCCTGCCCTGGACGACTTCCTAACCACCTCCTCCGGTCCCTGCATACCTTTGCCGAACCGCTGTGTCCTCCCCCTTTCCTGGGTGCCTGGAGCCTTTGCCAGGCTGCCCAGTGACATCACTGTTCTGCGCCCGCTCCACTGGCCCAGTCCGCCTCTATAGCACCTGCACCGGCGTCCTTCCCAGCCCTGGACTGGCTCTTACCTGGAGCCACGCCAGCTGCCCGGCCGCCTCCTCGGGGGGCGTCATGCTGACTCGCCCCATCTCCCTTGGCTCCCCGGACTTTGGCTCAGTGAGGGGCTGCTTCACCCTGTCACCGGAGGCGGTCCTCAGAAGTGCAAGGTTGAGTCACCCTGTCACACTCCTCCTCAAGTTCTGCTCTGGAGTCACCTACATGAAATGCACATGAGCAATCACTCAAAGAAGAAAGAACGGTGACTTACCTCGTAACTGTTGTTCTTCAAGGTGTGTTGCTCATGTCCATTCCAAATCCCACCTGCCTCCCCTTCTTTGGAGTATTCCAGTAGGAAGGAACTGAATGGGCGGAGGGCCAGCAGGGGTATATATCAGCCGGTATACCAGCACCACTCCAGGCGGCTCCCTGCTGGCCCGACGGGTACTGCGTGTGCACCTGCATGGAATGGACATGAGCAACACATCTCAAAGAACAACAGTTACGAGGTAAGTAACCGTTCTTTCTTTCCAAAACTTACAACTGAACAGTGACTTAACATAGATTTGAAATTTCAGGCTGGCCTACAATACCAACACTTGAGTCAATGTCAATTACATTGCTTAGGATGCAACACAAGTTATAACAATCTTGTGCTATGTTGGCAGGAGATGCTCTCCTGCCGCCATAGCTTCTGCCTCTCACAGAGCACGAGCAATTTTGCCAGCAAGGGTGTGTTCTTCCATCAGCCCACCACGTCCTCACCAGACATGCTGCAGTGACACAGCTGTGCCAGCATCTAGACTAGCTGTTTACTCTGCAGAAGAAAAATGCTGCTTTTAACTATCATAATTTAAATGGAACATGCAGAGAAACAGTTTTATCTTGACCCAATCTTTTTTAAACTTTCCCTTTATTTTGTTAGTAGCTTACCTTTAACACAGCCTGTTAACCAGTTAACCTGGCATTTGTAACTCTGGTGTTCTACTACACTTGTTGAAGCAGCAGAGATTATCAAGTCATGTATCACCCATGAATCACAAATGAATAAATTTTACATGCACAGGAGTAAAAGAATACCTGCACACACACACACGCGCGCGCGCGCTCTCTCACACACACACGCGCTCTCTCTCTCTCTCTCTCTCTCTCACACACACACGCTCTCTCTCTCTCTCTCTCTCTCACACACACACACACACACACACACACACACACACACACACACCCGTGAAGAAGTGATTTTTTTTGTAAATATTGAAAAGTCAATGGGTTAGTGTCTGAGTGAGAGTTGAAAGTCACCATACTTCCTTTCTCCACACACTTTGCAGAAGTTCAGGGCAAAATAAATAAAAACGTCGTTCACTGCAGCCTAATCTTTTCTTCTAAACTTTCCTCTAGTTTCCCAGCCCTACTTTGGAGGAACCTTTTGTATAAAGGTATCTGTGACATGCGGATGTCCTCTATTTGTCCTGCTTTGAACTATGTGGCTGCAGCATTTTCTCCCCAGCTTAGTGCTAAAAATACTTTAAAGATAAACTCTAGTGCAGCATGCTTTGCCGATTCATTCTCACTCGGCGTTCTTCCCAGCCAATTTCCCTTACACAAGAGCCAGGTCTGCTGGCCTGATGGAAACTTTTTATTGATCTTGACACTTTGCAGTGGGAGGGGAAACACACCACCTTTCATCTTGTCCTTTCATGGAGCCATTCTTCTGTCAGTTTCATGTTTGATGAGGTGAGGGTTCTAATCCAAAAAGATTGGAAATCTTTATATGATCAAAGAATTCCTTCATGCAGCAGGAGTTCAGAAAGGAATGGCAGTCGAACAAACGGGTACAAAAATAGGAAAGGAAAGGGGAAGTAGTATGCACAGAAGAACCCAACATGGGGAGAGTGTTGCTGGTGGAAAATTGTCTCAGGTGTTTCTAAGGATGTAATAATAAAATATTAGTGGACATGTATCCTAGCCACCATGTTGGCAAGGCAGTCTATCCAAATCATATAAAAACAAAGCTATTAGGTCTTTACAATCTTACACACACTCCTTTTGTGTTTTAAGTCCAGGGATTTTTTTTTCCAGTGAACACCCACACTAAAATATTGAGACAATTTAGCAGGTTATCTGTAAAAAGCAGAGTGGTGGAATCTGAAGATTGATTGCTGCGGTACGTGCTAATGCTGCTAACACAATCTGGGTCTGATGTTTCTGGAAAACCCTCCAAAATCTTTAAAGTGCAGGGTTGGATCGAAATAAATGAATATGCCATTTCAGGGGTTGGCAGTACCCAACGTTTATTCAGCGTGTAGGAGCCTCCTGGATAATTCTGCAAAATCACATCTTCTTCCATTTGAGGATGATGCAACTTTTGGCCCCTTATCTGTTTTGAAATGGCTTCAGTTTGGGCCGAAGATTAGTATGCGGTCAGGACAGCTATGTGGCTGCAGGAACAACAGGGAGTGCCTCTGCCCGACCTCTACTCAGAACCCAAAAAGAGCATTTTTATTTCAACACTAGAGGAAACCCATCATTTCAGCCAAACAGTCCTCACCTCACTAAAAGGGAATCTTGATTCTCCTTTTCTAAATGTCAAATATGATTTTGGCTTGGTTTGTCCTTTGAGCCTACACGAAAAGGTTTAGATATTCTCTACATCATAAGAATTCATACGTGCCGGGACTTATCCAAAGCAAACTTTTTCAGATTTGGCTGGCACGGATGGGGACACGTTTTCACTCCCCGGCCTTTCTCCCCACCAAGTAGATGCATGTGATTATGCCACCCACAGATGCTTTCTCAGCAGTGGCTGGAAGTTACAGTTCCATGAAAGAGGCATTTTCCCGTGTGGGCTCTTGAGAAGAATGAGCTCTTGCAGAAGCTGGGCTGGCTCTAGTGGATCGGGCACTGGGCTGTGATCCAAGGGGAGTTGGATTCAGTTTCTGTGAGCCCTTGGACAAGTCAGTTAATCTCAATAATGCAGCTTTCTCCCCCACTCTCACCTTTGTGTGGCTTAGTGACTCACAAGGTATATGGATAGTACCAAGCCCGGTGGGGTCTCCAGTATGGTGGCAGCCTTTAAATGTTTCTCTAATACAAATAAATGTCATCTCTGATGGGCACGGACTGTATCTAATGTTGCTACAACACCCTATACCAGCGATGGGCAGTGAGCGGGTGGCATGTGCAACTCTTCTTCATCTCAGCGGGCCTCAAGATTGCCCCAACCAAGAGAGTCTCTGGGAATAGGGTGGTTTTGCTACCTGCATCCCAAGACTGTCTTGCATCCCTAGAATTTACAGGGCATGCCAAATGAACTGTAGCCGCGCTTTGATTGGCTGCTGAGGGAGCGCCCGGCTCTCTCAGCCAGTGTGTGCAATCAGCACGTACCTCATGTCACGTGCCCTGGCTTTACATGCGTGTCACTTCAGTAGGGTTGCCAGGTGTCTAGTATTGACCCGGACAGTCCAGTATTTTCACCCCTAGCTGGAGAAAAAATCAGAAAGTTCTGGACATTTTAGGTGTTTGGTATTTTCTGAATTTTTTTTACTGGATAGGAGGCAAAAATACTGGACTGTCCGGGTCAATACCAGACACCTGGCAACCCTACTGAAGTGACACGCATGTAAAGCCAGGGCACGTGACGTGAGGTACGTGCTGATTGCACACACTGGCTGAGAGCCGGGTGCTCCCTCAGCAGCCAAACACCTAAAATGTCCAGTATTTTCTGATTTTTTTTCCCAGCTAGGGGTGAAAATACTGGACTGTCCGGGTCAATACTGGACACCTGGCAACCCTAAGCAACCAGGCCCAGCCAGTCAGCCTGCCCACCCGCTTCCCCTCCCTCCCCCCGCCAGCCTCGTTCTGCAGGGGAGCTGTCTGGTCTGGAGCAGGGAGAGAAGGCAGAGAAGGTGGCCGTCGCCTGCGTGGGTGAAGCATCGCAAACAGCTGCCTCTTAGAAAGTCATACCGAAGGCGTACTGAGCATGTGTAGTGCACTTGAGCATGTTCAGTAAGAGCTGCTGTTGCTGCTGCCCTCACTCTGCTGGGTTTTTTTATTTCTTTATTTTTTTTCTTAACTCTCAGGGTCCTTTTTTTTTTGCTCAACTTTGGTCTCCCTCCCCCCCGCTCCTGTTTTTTTTAAACAGAATTTTTTCCCTGGTGTTTTTTTGGGGGGGGGGTTGGTATTATCTGGCAACCTTACACTTCAGTAATATTGGTAAGAAAAAAACCCTACACCAACGGAAACCAGCAGCATCTGGCAACGCTGCGCATGGGCACTGGTGAACCAAATGTCTCGCAGGCCTCACATAGCACCCCAGTGGGCCACATGCGCAGGTCTGCCACTGCCATACATGGGAATGGGACGATAGAAATAACAGGAACACACATGCTGCATTCTGTGGCTATTTTCTGATTGAGCATATGTTGAAGTGGACCAATGAATGAGTGAGAGAACTGGAGATGGGAGATGGCGTTTCCAGCTTAGGTCTAAGGCTGCAGGGACCAGCAGCCAATACCCGTTAAGGTGGCGTAAAACGAATTGACAACCTCAGCCTCATTTCTGGAATGCTGGGGGGGAGGGGCGAGGGAGGTCTACATCCCACACAAAACAGCTTGCCTCCCTTTGGTGGCATTCACAGGAGCAAGGCCAGAGAGACCGAATTTCCTGTTCATTTTTAAAGGCAGTCCTTGGTGCCGGAATTAAAAACCATGGGCTGCACAGCTGGGGGGAGGCCGACGTTTTTACTTACCATGCCCGAGGGGGAGGAGACGACTGAGGTGGTCAGCCTGCAGTGATGTCCACCTTTCCGCTGCGCTATCTCCAGCGCGTGTTCAGTCTCAGACTCGCAGCTCAGTTGGACTTGCGATTTCCTTTGCTACATGCAAAGCAAAGGTGTCCCATGCCCTCACATGATGGGCAGCATCTAGGAGCTGGTTGGCTCCTCTTTTGGCCATTAAACCTTGCTGCTTTGGGTGCAGAATTACAGCAGATATGACCTTGTGTTGGGTATGAATGGTTGCAAACCAACTTCTTCTTCTAAGGTTGCAAGAGGCCAGGTAGGGAAGAAAAGAAATAGCTCCCAAGCACTTATAGAAGTAGCGGGGGAGAGAATCCATACCATTTTGGCCAGGAGACGATTTCATGCTCCTTTTGAGAACCTCTGCCCAAGATCCATTTACTTGCACTTTGTGACCGGATCAGGATTTTTCTTTCCGTGTCTCTAATTTGATTGCAACCCACTGGAAGTTTTATCTCTTGGCTTTGAACTCAGATTCCTCACAGTGCTGGAGTGAGTGACTCAGCTCCGCTCTGGAATGGTTCTTCAGCTGCACATCCATGGCCGAGGGTGTCGCCGCATCTCCAATAACTCTGTGTTTCCGCCCTCTTCAGCCTGCAGAGTAAAGGTGGCTGCTCAGAGACAAACTTTTATGGGCCCTGCCCTCATTCTATCTAGAGAAAGTCGTTGATAGATTAATTTGAGCAACGATTAATCAATAATGTATGCCAGGGTTTTCACTCACCCAGCAGCAAGACAGACTTTGATAGGAGTTGACAGGGTCAGGCACACCTCAGCTTAATTAAAACTGATGCTGGAAATTAAAAGAAAAAGTATTGGCTACTGGAAATGGAATCAATCTGTAATCAGTAACGAGGGATTGATTAAAAGGCCAGGTGATGCTCAGGAATGAAAGTTACAGATTCAGCAGTCGCTTTCCGATGGCCAGATTAACGGGGCATATTGAATGTAAATATACTTACTGGCATCTTGTCATGGGGTGGCCTTTTGCAGGCAAGCTGTTTCTAAGCTATGATAAATGGGTTTGCATCAGGAGGAGTTGCAGCTGGAATCCAACACTGTATGGTATCCTAGCCAAGGGAAAGTGCATACATTAACTGGTGTCGTGCTTGCTCATGGATGTGCAAACCAATCGGTCTTGGTACCTATTTCAGGCTGATCAGTGACTGCTATGAGCCAGATTGGAAATAAAAGCACTGGTTACAGGGCATTCTTCCTATGGGGCCATGTAGCCAAGGATGTCAGGACTCTTTGCAAACACTAATTAAGTAACACTGCAACAACCTTGGGAAATAGAGACAGTGCACACAGAGAGGTACACCTCTAGGATAGAATGTGGCAACTCGGTAACAGCACAGCTGTTGAGGGTGGGAAGTGAGGAAGCAAAGCAGTTACCGAGGGAGTCAGAGCCTTCTCCAATGCAGCCAGGACACTGTTGTGACACTTTGTACCTCGGGGAGCACCCTGTAGCCCACCTGTTCCTCATGTTTGTATCGTGATCTTGCATATAACTCATGTCGTGTAAGGCCTCAGTGAAAGGTTACGATTCGCTGAAAGTCATTTCTCTCTCGGTGTCTCATCAATGCATATGATATCACGTGACTGTGTTGTCACGACAACACGCTGTAAATTGAGGACACAGGCAGATATTAAGGCTGCGTCTAGACTAGCATGATTTTGCACAAATACTTTTGAAGGCGAAGTTTTTCCGTTAAAAGTATTTGTGCGAGAGAGCGTCTACACTGGCATGTGCCTTTGCACAAAAGCATCCATGCCAGTGTAGACGCTCTCTTGCGCAAGAAAGCTCCGATGGCCATTTTAGCCATCGGGCTTTCTTGCGCAAGAAATTAACGTTGCCTGCCTACACTGGCCTCTTGCACAAGAATAGTTGCGCAAGAGGGCTTATCCGTGAGCAGGAGCGTCAGAGTATTTGCACAAGAACCACTGATTTTGTACATTACAAAGTCAGTGTTTTTGCGCAAATACTCACAGCCAGTGTAGACTAATCTAGTCTAGAGTGCATGTCAATCTAGATGCAGCCTAAGTTCCCAGAGACAACAAGCAAGGAGAGTAGCTAACGCCCAGGCGGGTTGTTAGTGGCCATTGTCCAGCAAGGGAGCTACAATGCAATGTCCCGCCTCCATGAGGCCCCACTCGGGAATTGCTTGACTTTGCCAGCAATACCCCCAGACATCCCTGGAGTTGTGCCTCCCAACCACATGGACGGAGTGTATAAAAACTAAATGTAGAGACCCATGCTTGGCCTTTCTCCTTCACCCAACATGTTGCAAGCAACAAGGACGCTCTGAAGACTCCAAATGAGGGGACTGGCCCAGATTTCAAGGCTGAAACCTGTGTACTATGGACTGCGGTATCCAATGGGTGAGAGAAACTGTTGGATCTAGTTGCTGCCCAGACTAATAGGGATGAGAGTTTGGACTGTCTGCTTATATTTTCTTCTCTTTTGGTAATGACTCTGAGTTTTTGCCGATTGCTTAAAATCCATCTTGGTAGGCAATACATGTGTTTTACCAATGAATCTGTGTGACGTGTGTGGCGAATCTTCATAGGTGTCTCAAGGGCTTTGTACATCCACTGTCCATTGATGACGTGGTGAATGAATTAATAAATTAGATGGTAGAGTCCAGCGGTCCAATACCGGCACCTGAGGGAGTTGGGCTCTGGTGCCTTTCTGTGTGATTCATGAGTGGCCCTGAGAGCATTCACACAACCTAGCTGGGTATGGGATGCCACATGAGGTTGTGCTGAGTGATAGCAGCCCCTGGAGAGGCTGCTGCAGGTCACTAGCAAGGCACTGGGAGAAACAGACCAGACTAGGAAGAATTAGGGGGGGTGCCGTGGTTTCAGTCTGAGCAGCACCCCGGGGGGCATCTTGTCTCAATTGGGAGAAGACCCTTGACTCTTAAAAAAGCTGCAATGATCTTTAATGATTTCAGGTGAACCAGGCATCTGTTCATGTGAAAGGCAGCATCCCAACATGGTGATCCCCAAGTTTAGTTACCCCCAAGTCCTGCTGTGAGGGCAGGGGACTGGACTCGGTGACTGCTCAAGGTCCCTGCCTGTTCTAGGATTCTAAGCTAAGCACCATGCAGCAGGGCCGGTTTTACTGCTTGTTCACATCATGAGCTGGCTCCCCCACAATGTGCTGTGTAATTGGAAGCCTTCCTCCAAAGTTCTGACCCAGGTCAGCCTTGCTCAGTTTGCAGGGTCCCACAAGCATACAGCACCATCTGGTTCAGCTACAGAGCACAATCAGTATGAAGAATTAAAAATAGGGCTGTCAATTGACCTGCGTTAAGGCCTGTGATTAATGCAGGACAGGATTAACGCATTAATTTTTGTAACGCGTTAATCGCAGGCATTAATGCTGCAGCTGCACTGCCCCTTTGAAGTGCTGCTCTGGGGCTCAGCTGGAGTGCCCAGCTGATCCCAGGCTCTGCATTGCAAAGCCCCTTTGAAGTGCTGCTCTGGCTCTTCAAAGGGACTTTGCAACAGCACAGCTGGGGATCAACTGGAGTCCCCAGCTGATCCCAGGCTCCACTTGCACTGCCTCTTTGAAGTGCCATTTTGGTGCTCAGGGGGCTCCAGCTGATCCCAGGCTCCATGCAGTGCTGCCCCATTGGAACAGCACCATGACATTTCAAAGGGGAGGTGCACACAATTAATCGTGATTAAATTTTTTAATCGCTTGACAGCCCTAATTAAAAACAACAACATGTATGGTGTAAAGATCTGTCCATATTTGTGTCAGCTCATGAAAGTGGACAAGATGAGACACCAGACTTCTCTAACCAAAATGATTCTGTGAACTGCTTGAAAAAATCCAGGATGTGGATGTGGACCCACAGAGAGAGGAAAAAAAGAAAGAGATCTTGGAGTCATTGTGGACATTTCTCTAAAAACATCCACTCAGTGTGCAGTGGCAGTCAAAAAAGCAAACAATGTTAGGAATAATTTTAAAAGGAATAGAGAATAAGACAGAGAATATCTTATTGCCTCTATATAAAACCATAGTACGTCCATGTCTTGAATACTGCATACAAATGTTGTCACCTCCTCTCCAAAAAGTTATATTGGCGTTGGAAAAGGTTCCAAAAAGGGCAACAAAAAAGATGAAGGGTTTGGAACAGGTCCCATATGAAGAGAGATTAAAAAGATTGGACTTTTCAACTTAGAACAGAGGAGACTAAGGGGGGATATGATAGAGATCTATAAAATCATGATTGGTGTGGAAAAAGTGAATAAGGAAAAGTTATTTACTTGTTCCCAAAATATAAGAACTAGGGTTCACCAAATGAAATTAATAGGTAGCAGGTTTAAAACAAACAAAAGGAAGTTTTTCTTCATTCAGTGCACAGTCAACCTGTGGAACTCCTTGCCAGAGGATGTGGTGAAGGCTAGGACTTTAACAGGGTTAAAAAAAAGCTAGATAGATTCATGAAGGTTAGGTCCATCAATGGCTATTAGCTAGAATGGGTAGGAATGGTGTCCCTAGCTTCTGTTTGTCTGGAAATGGATGACAGGAGAGGGATCACATAAGGATTACCTGTTGTGTTTTCTCCCTGTGGGGCATCTGGCATTGACCACTGTCAGCAGACAGGATACTGGGCTAGATGGACCTTTGGTCTGACCCAGTATGGCCATTCTTATGCAGTCTCAAGGCAAGTATCTAAAAGACCCAGCAGCAACCCCTCAACTAACAGGGATATGAACTGGCCCTAAGGAGGCTACATTCAAGATATCACCTCCAAGAGTGTTTAGACTATGTTCCTTTCAGAGAACACGGGTTGTCATTCTGAGTGAAGAGCTGTAATGTACTCCTGCGTAGGCAGTCAAGCTAATAATGAGACATGTTGTTCTACGTTGTTAGGTGCCTTAGAGCTGTCTTGTGTTGTACTTGGAGTCTTGGGAACAGAATGGGATTGCTCTTGTACATGTGTAAACCTGAAATAACCCAATTGATGTTAATGGGGTGACTCTAGATCTTCACTAGTGTAACTGAGAGCAGAATCTGGCCTTCACAGGTGTTGGGATTGCCCCCAGAAAGCATTTCCATGTGTTGAGATATTGGTTTTAGACCTAACTAGAAGATTTACCTGGCATTACTCGGGTCCTTCAGGGCAAGGGGCTGAGAGTGTGGGAGGTGGTGTTGCAGGAGTCAGAGCAGGGACTTGGGGATGTGGGTGGCTAAGAGCAGGAGGCTGGAGGTGTGTCGGTGCAGGAGTCAGGATTGGGGAGAATAGAGAGTCTTAGAGTAGACAGCTGGAAGTGTGGGAGTGAAGGAGTCAGGGTTATGGGTTGAGGAGGAGGAGCTAAGGGTGGGGACATACAGGAATCAGAGCAGGGGTGGGGGGCTCAGGGCATGGGGTGAAGGTGATGGAGGTCATTCTCTGGTCATTCTGGAGTGTAACTGTGCCCCACACTTGCTGTCCCCCTGTGGTCATTCTGGAGTATTACTGTCCCTGCTATCAGAACCCTCCCTTTCCATCCGATGAGAAACAGTCACATTCCAGACACATCTCATTGTCCTGGTACAACCAAACCCTGAACTTGCCTTAAGTTGTGATAAGAGGAATCTGCTTACCAAAGTCAGCATGGTCCTAGCTCTTACCATTTAGGAGGAGTTCTTGAACAAACAATGTCATGGATGGATGGACGGACGGACGGACAAACTTGCTCAAATATATAGTCGAGATACTGAAATATTTAGATCAACCTCTTTGTGTACAAAGGGCAGGTCTCTCTGAAGGCCAAAGTGAAACTAAGGCTATGTTTACACTGCAGCTCTTTTCCAGGATACCGGCAAAGCTATGCTGCATCCAAGAAACACGTCCGCTTTTCCGAAAAAAATTCGGAAAAGCGGACGTGTTCGTTCACCCTCCCTTGTTGTAGGAGGAAGAAGGGATGTGCTGAAAGAGGAGGTTTTCCCAAAATTTGGCACCGTGTAGACGCACCAAATTTCGGAAAAGCTTCTTCCAAAAGAAAAGTGGGGAAAGATATGCAAATTGCAGTTCACAATTTGCGTATCTTTTTCTGACTTTTCTTTATAGCGAAGACAACAGCCTAAGTTGTGACCTGCCATAAACTCAGCTCCCTAGAAGCCAGTTGGAGCAAGAGCAACTTCCCAATGGCAGCACAGCATTACAACACTGTAGTAGGGACAATAACTACCCCAATGGCATACCAGTTCTTCAAAGTCCAGCTGAGACCCAATTATAAACAAATACAAGGAAGCTCAGAATGTGTTTGACTGGCAGATGGAGGCTGGTGGGGGTGGCAGTGAGTTTCTTTTTTCATCAGCCTCAATAACTCTTAGCTTTCCTGTCACCTTGAGAGTGGAAAAGCTGTTGGGTGCTGAGTACAACAAGAGGTGAATCTATTTTAACATTTAAAAAGATTACAGTTGAAACACAGAGCCGCAACGTAGCAAAGTCATATTCGCTGAACAAAGCAGCCTTTCTAGTTAGCACTGTTGTGTTTTTAATTGAAACAAAAGTGGATTTGGTTGGTTTTTTTTTTTAAAATGCTCCAAACAGGATGACTTTCCCGTTTTAAAATACACTTTTGAAATCAATTATTAATATGCAGAATCTTGGGAAGACGCTCACAAAAGAGGCGTGTGGGGCTTTAGTTAAGGCTTTGTAAGTCTGCTTCCGGCAAAGACACGGTGTTTGGAGGGGAAAGGATTACAGGGTGCCGCCCGCCTATGAACGGGCATTGCAGCGACTGCACGGGGGGAGGTTTTGAAAGCCATTTTCTCCAGTGCCTGACGTGTTGGGGCTTTGATTTCGAACTGACAGCTCGCTGAAGGATTGATCTGAGCAAGGATAAATAATTCATGGGTGTTTGGAGCAGCTGTGAATTTTGAAAAGCAAGTTCTGCATGGCAGACATTGTTGGGGCTAAAAGAGCAGTTTGAGGAGAAAGCTGTATGTTTGTGTTGTTGTCTTTTGCTGTTTGTAATCTCCAATCTTTTTTTTTTTTTTTCTCCTCAGGGCCTGTCTTATTCAGCTGGCTCTCAGCAGGTGTCTTTGGCGGTGCCAGAAAGCTGCCATGAGTAAAATATTTCCACCGGCAGAGCCCTGCCAAAGCACAATATGACTTCTTAGACTTTGGTGAAATAATTCCCTCTTCCGAGAGGGAGCATTTTGTGATGACAGGCCACCTGCCCAAGCACTGTGCAGTGATATTAATGTGCGTTGAGAGCAGATCAGATTAATCTTAGGCGGCTGGTCACTGCAGACAAGGCTGAGAAATGACTTGGTGGAATACTGCACTAAGCAAGGGTTGAAATGGCAATCAATTGCTGCCAGGTGTTGCACTAAACTCACTATAAAGGCAATGCTGTCTAGTGGCCAGAGCAATGGAATGCAGATCAGAAGTCGTCTGTTCTCATCTTAATTCTGCTAGTGACTCTCGGGGGTGGGGGGGGAATCGAGTCACTCCCTCGCTCCAGGCGTCAGCTTCCCCTGCTGTAAAAGGAGGAGACTTGTAAGGCTTAAATGGTTTTTATAAAATGCTTTGAGATGTGTGGCTGGAACGCACCAGAGATTGCAGCGGCATGTGAATGAATGAAACCAGAGCAGGCTGTCAGAAAAAGACCATCTTACAGGCCTGCCACCAGCACTGTCACACAGCAATGTCTGCTCCCGCTCTCCCCCCCCCCCAAATGATCACATTGTTCGTATTGGGGTCCAGAAGGTGGGTGGGCATAAGACAGCCCACAGCTAAAGGACCCTCCCCCAGTCTACGGGGGGATCCACAGAGCCCTGAATGCCAAATAATGATGGAGGGACAAATCAAGTGGAGTAGCAGGTCAAAACTGACGTTCTCTGCCGGAGCAGAGGGCAGAAGATCACAGTATTTTCCTGCCTATGCCCATTGCTGAAAAATAGCCCCACTTCCATTAACATGAAAATAATAGAAGACATTGGAGGGGGGCCTTTAAAAACAGAGGGTTTGTTTCTTCTTCATGTTAAGGCCCCTTCATACCACTCTGGCAGTGTAAACTATAATTTACTCGCACTACCAGGCCCTTTTATGCTGCCAGATGGGCAAAAGAGGACCTTGGCACCAGGGAGATCAGGCCTCCAATGACCATCTACTGACGTTTTGAAGTGACTTGGCGAAAAACCCAAAACTCTTGCCTTGTGACAAGATAAAATCCTAGTAGCCATCCACATATTAGCCACAGGAGACTCCAGTTCCCCTGCTTGTGCAGCAGCAGCAGGCTAAGTGTAGTTTGGAAAATTTCATGATGGTGAACTAATTACAGGTTGAACCTCCCTAGACCAGGCTATCTGGTCTGGCAACGTCCGAGGTCTGGCAGGACTACAGATGTTCATGGATTAGAGAGGCCCAGGGTCAGGAGCCCAGTGGCAGGAGGGTTGGGAAGCAAGGCTGACAGAAGCAGGGCCAGAGCTGGGGCAGAGAGGCTGCAGCTGAGAAAGTCCCCAGCATGGAGGCCGGGGACACAAGGCTCTGGGGATGGTGGCAGGGGACCTCCCCAAGTCCAGCAAATTCCTTCATTAGCAACCAGTCATGTGCCGAGGGTGCTGGACCAGAGAGGTCCAACCTATGTCACAATTTTCAGATTTAAGCCGGAAGAGAACCAGATTCTAAGGTGGTTTGTGCCTCGGTTAATTTTGGCAGCTATGGAAAGCCGGCGTTGCAGCGAGGAAGTCCCGGCTGCGTCTAAATCTGGTGGGGACCCGTTAATGCAAATAAAAACCAGCCCCAAGAAATCTTCATCCCGAAGAGTTTATTTAAGCAAATGAAAGGAAAAGGCAGCCTCCCCACTGAAACTTCTGAACTGAAACCCCTCAAGCTCTGTGTGTAGCAACATCGTCACAAACCTAAGACGAAGTGAAGCCTACCCCAGATATCGTTTCTGACCAGAACAAAAGGAAAAGGGGAGGCAAACGCTCATCAGCATTCTTTGGTAGAGTCTCCCTAAGCTGTCCTGATGTGTTCTTGAAAACCCCATGGGACTGGGAGGACACCTTGTATAATATCAGAGCGGCAGCTATGTTAGTCTGGATCTGCAAACGCAGCAAGGAGTCCTGTAGCTCTTTAGGGTATGTCTACACTTGCAGGAGGAATAATGGTAGTTCGAATTAGGAGCTTTAATTCGAACTACCTAGTCTGTGCCGCGTGTAGCCGCGGGCAGGTAGTTCGAACTACGAGGCATTTAAAAATGGCGGCGCCCGAGAACATGTAAATGAAACCCGGGATATTTAAATCCTGGGCTTCATTTGCATGTTCGAATGCCTACATTAGCCACCCTAGTTCGAACTGGGATGGCAGTGTAGACATTCCCTTAGAGACTAACAGATGTATTGGAGCATAAGCTTTCGTGGGCAAAGACCCGCCTCGTTAGATGCATACACATGCATCTGATGAAGTGGGTCTTTGCCCACGAAAGCTTATGCTCCAATACATCTGTTAGTTTATAAGGTGCTACAGGGTTCCTTGTCACCTTGTTTAATGTTAGCCAGGGATAAGCTACAGTTGCTTTTGCAGCACCATGGAGAGGGAAGAAGCAGATTCCTATGAGCAGAGACTCAGCACGAGGATGTCCATTGTGACTCTTCATTCTACTAGTCCTGATGTTTGTAGGGTTCTGTTATTTCCACTTCAGTTTATCTGAGGAAGCGGTTTTTGCCCACACGCTCATGATTCTATATATTTATTTTGGTTAGTCTCGAAGGTGCTGTAGGACCACTCGTCTTCCTGCTCAGTATTTCTTAGATCCTGCTTTCTACTCCCTTTAAAATCAATAGGAGTTTTACCATTGGCTTGAGTGGAAACAGGAATCAGTCCTTTGTTTTCCTTGTGAGATAGTTATGCTTAGTTGGCTCCTGAGTAGAAGAGTCTGGGTATCCGACGGACTGCAGAGCTGACATGTTCTTAGGGCACATTGCGCTTCTTCATAAAGCAGACAAGATTTCACTGCGTGAGATACTGATTCCATGGCGTGCTGTCAGGGTTTGGATTTTTTATTTTGTTTTTTCCTTCAGTATGGGGACACTGAAAGAATCGTAAAACAACCTGCCCAAGCTATCAACTGCTCACCAGATGCAGTCACTGAAAAAAAAAACTAAACAAATTTCATTTACAAGTTTGGGACCCATCACAACGGTATGAACAAAGACATCACCTGGCAAGCGTGCTACCTTCCACATCCCAATGACTTAACCAACCAAACAATGGGTACGTAAGAACAATTTGCACCTTCTCTATCAGCTTCATGTAACACGAACACTCCAATTCACTATTATGTTTTCCCTTCCTTCTCTCCCCCACCCTGTTCCATCCCCTATTTATTATGAAACTGAACTTTTTAATGCTCCATTCATCTGAAGAAGTGGGCTGTGCCCACAAAAGCTCATGATACCATCCACATGTTTTGTTAGTCTTTAAGGTGCTGCTAGACCATTTGTTGTTTTTTAAGTTTTTCCAAATATTTTTAAGTTCCTTTACTTCTCTGGTGAAAGAGGAGCAGTGGTTTACATAGGGTTCTTTCGACATCTCTTCGTATGACTCTAGATTTCTTTTTTGATTAGTAAATTCACGTAGGGTAAAAGAGACACTGAAGGGATGAGATTCTATCCACATGGACAACGCTTCCATTGACTTTAGTGGGGTCAGGATTTCCTCGAGGTGGATAGGATCCCTCTGCCTTCGATTTCATATGGCAGAGTAGGTGCGTGGTCGTTATTTTATCCCATCTGAGAGAGATGCTGCTCGCTACGTTCTGTGAATTAAGCTAATGGTGAATACCTATTAAAAGCTCCTGGGAACCACCCATATCACAGGAGAGAGCTGGGAATGTTCAGAATTGCTACTAGCCCGGGGAAAAGGATGCTCTAGTCCAGCACTTCTCAAGCTATGGGGCTCCCAAGGGAGGTGTGGGAATGTGTCAAGGTAGGCACGTGTGTGTGTGTGTGTGTGTGTGTGTGTGTGTGTGTGTGTGTGTGTGTGTGTGTGTGTGTGTGTAAGAGCCCCGGCGGGCAGTTGGGGCTCATGCAGCAGGGACAAACACGTGAGCAGTGGTGGTGGATGGGATACAGAGGTGGGACAGAGCCTGCCACTCTGGGGCTGACAAACAGAGCCCCACTGCCTGGTCTCGGGCTTTCCTTCTCGATTCCTTGGTCCTTTACCAGGAGGCAGCCCAGGCTTGGGTTCTCCAGCTGTCAGCCTCCAGGTGGCAGCCACAGTGCAGAAAGGAGGGTGGTAATGGGGTGCTAAATCTGCTGTGAAAAGTGATGACAAATATCACTTTTCCCATTGCCATCCTTAGCTTGGCACTGCTGCTGGCAGGACTTTGCCTCCAGAACTGGGCACCTGGCCAGCAACTGTCAAGCTCTGCTTTGCCTTCGAAGCCATGTGTATAGATATATATCGGGGGGTATGGAGGGGAAGCAACTACAGTCATAAAGAAGGGAGTGCAATCAAATAAGTTTGAGAATCACTGTATTCCCTTCTCTATTGTTAAATCCCTGTGAGACCATGGGGAAGTCATTTGACCTGTCTGTGCCTCAGTTTTTCCATCTGTAAAATGGGGATAATACTTTCTCACCCGTAATAATGACTGACTGAATATACATTATTTTGAGGTGTTATAGGAGTGAAATCTACTTTTATTATTGTTATAGTCAAGGCTTGACAAACCACGGCGAGAGCTACTCGCCAGCACCGCACTGCGCATGTGCACAGCACCGGTGAATGGGGCACATGGAGCAACCGGCTGAAATCTACTTGCCACAAGCAAGTAGAATCAGCAGTTTGTCGAGCCCTGGTTATAGTAGCCAATAGTGACTAGTGAACAATTATCTTTCACTCCTGGTCTGTTATATTTCGGATAGAGAGAAAGGAAGTTACTAATAATAATTCATCAGCTGATTGAGCCCTGTTCCATGCATGACCAGTTTCTTCCAGTAATGTTAAAACACCCTGATTGTGTGCAAAATTGTTTTATGTCCAATCTGTATTATCCTTTTTTCCCAGCGCTTGATCATCTTTTGCAAACTCAAGAGAGTTCCATGTTGAAAGCATGGACAGATAGGCCTTGTGGGGAAAAAGACAGACTCCCTGGTCCAGAGGCCAATGAAATTGTGATAAAAGATAACCATGTCTAGTCTCAACCTCTCTTCTCTTCACCCCTAGAGCAGGGGCTGTGTTGGGCTGGGTGGTAGCCCTACAATAGTTAAAACATGTTTTGAGTGTTGGAGTGCCTCGGGCACAGCAGAAAGAGGCACAGCTGTGTGGAAAGAAGCAGATAAACACTTGAAATAAGAAACAAAGGCAACTTCAAACACCCTTGTCATCTGTAAAATATATTTCTGTTTCTAGCTCCTTTTCTGAAAGCCACAAAGATCACACCGAGATGCTCAGCACAGTTAGAGATCTATGGCTTTGTATTACTTATTCATAAAATAATCTCTAGCCATTCCTAAGAAGCACCATGGTGGGTTTTGTTTTCTTTTTTCACTGCAGTTCAAATCAATCACACTTACCTGTTTCAATTTCTCTGCTGCTTGAAAAGAATCCTTGTTAATATTGATGGCCAGGAAAGGTCTTTTTATGGCTGAAGGATGGCAATGCTCAAGATGACTTAATTAAGAAAGCTGGGCTGCTGGAAGTTGGAGAGATAGCAGCAGAACCCATGGGGATCATTCTTGAAAATATAAGGGAGAAATACTGTCCCTATAGATCAATACTTGTCTGAGGAGATGGGTATTAGGTAGGTAGAGTGTGTTTTAGAATATGGAAACTGTGCTGATTTGCTTCTTCTATAAGCCAATTGGGACTGAAGGGTGAATCTACCAAGGACCTGCTGCAGTCAGCAGAGCAAAATCAAAAGCCAGCCTGCCACCATTTCCAGGGCCACCAATGTTCCCCCAATCTCTTTCCTATTTGCAGCACCATTGCACACTCACCCTTTCACAGCCCAGTTTGAAGGACCTGAGGTGTCTCCATGTATTGCCGAATATGACGCGCTACATCTTGTCTGTATTCATCTGACATTGACGAAATGATGTCAAGCAACAGGGAAGGGCACAATCAAAAGTTTTGCCAGGCTCAGACATGGTTGGGACCACCAAAAGTTGTGGCTTCTGTATTTCAGATTCCACTTTGTCTACTTATTCCTCTTCTACGGTTGTGGCTCAGACCCTATTGGAAACAAGGCATCTAAAGAAAGGAGGAAACATGTTTCATTATTAGATGGCAGAGTAAATTTTCCTCTTGAGAGTATTGCGCCTCCAATGACATCAATGAAATTTGCAGGTACTTAACACACTGCTGCTAATTAATTAGATGTGGTTAGTGTACCTGGCAAAGGGCTGTGATATGTTTCCCATCAAGGGAGTCTTCTTCTGAACAGATTTCTCTTACACAAACTTGCCTTTCATTTAAAACTGGGAGTCCTGGGCTCTTTGGAAAGAGAGTGGCAGTGAACTCACGTTTATCTAACTGCTTTCATCTTGAAGCACTTCACATTCAGTGACGTGACAGACACATTCTAAACAGGAATAATTTCACGCTTGCTCCACCTGCTGCAGTGCAGCCACCTCTGCGTGGAACTTAATTACTTCTTAGGCCAGGTCTACACTACAGGGGAAGGTCAAATTAAGATACACAAGCTCAGCTACGTTAATTACGTAGCTGGAGTCGTATCCTAATTTGAGTTTCCGCTTGGTCTCCACAGTGAGAGGTCGATGGGAGCAAACACTCTCAACGGCTTCCCTCAATCCTCACAAGGAACAGGGTGAGTACCAGTGCAGATAGGAGAGCACTCTGAGTTTGATTTAGCAGATCTAGTAAAGCAGGTCAAGACCCACTAAATCAAACTCCAAAAGATCTACTGTGACAGCGTTTATGTTCCACGTAGTGAAGACGTGGCCTCAGGAGCAAACATTAAATGACAGAATAAGCCAGGAAGTGAAGGGATTTTTAAGGAAGGTAGAATTTAACAAAGCTACCCCCGGTGTCCTGTTTAAATTCTAACACCAGGGGTGGGGAACCTCAGGCCCAGTGGCTGGAGGTGGCCCCTCGCTTGCCTGGATCCGGTTCCCAAGGCTAATGGCTCCCCCACCACCACTGGGGAACCCGCACCAACTGTGGGATCACACAGTCTACTAGCCTGGGTCCCACTAGGCTGTGGTTTGTGAGGGGGGGCCTCAGTCAGGGGCCACATCAGTGAGTCTGTCCTTTTTTTGCTTCTCACTTGTGTGCGGTGCCTCACTGATTTTTCTGTGGGTCAGTAGCCCTTGACCCCAAAAAAAGGTCCTCCCCCACCCCCGCTAAAACCCTGGTTTGATTGAGAGTGAGATGGAAGGTTAAGGACCACAGATGGTCAGGCCTTCAGCTTTGAGTCTCCTCTGAAAGATGATGCATCCTATTGCACAGCACCGCTCTCACACCATGCCGGGATGTTGGACAAAGCATCACTGATGCCATACAACAAGAAGGGGGTTCAGATGTATCCTGTACACAGCAGTTCTCCAGTGCTGTTTTCATAGTTTCTTTACATAGACCAGAAGACCTCTAGCTGGCCACCTGGTAGGGACTTTCATGATCTCTACCCTTTTATACATATTCACAATGATTTCCCCTCTTTTCATGTGTATTCAATGGTGCAAAGCACGGTCTCAAAGACTTTGACATCAAATAGCAAGAGGGCGTGGCTTCCCTCCCAGAAAGAGAGGCAAGACTTTCACTACCCCCAGCTGGGCAGAGTCACAAGGGAAACAGGGGGGCAGGGCAGGAAGTTTGAAAGGCAGGTGCTGCAGTTTAGCTGAGTGAGAGCCAGCAAAGGAGACAGAGACCTCCCCACCTGGGGCCAGTCATTTAACTTTGCTCTGTGTCTCAACATTTCCATCTGCTAATGGGAAATAATATTTACCCCCTGTGGCCTGGGGACAGAGAGTGTCCTTATGCATAACATGTGAACATTGCTTCATCTGTGTCTACTGCCGTTTGCAGGTTTGAATTTTTGTTATGGAAAATTTCAAAAAAATCATTGAAAATCATTTGATTTTTGTCTGAAGACTTTGTTGTTGGTTTTTTGTTTTTTAGTTTTCCAAAAAAAAAATATTTTTTTCCAAGGGAAGCAGATGCTTTTTGTGAGCACTTCTGTTTCATCGAAAACCCACTCTCTGTGGAAAAAGGTTTCGGTGGAGAACTCTCAACCAGGTTTGCTTATTATTGTACAGCCCGGCTGGGTACTACACTGCCAGCCTCTCCAGCCACTGGCACAGAAGCCATTTCTATAATGTGTTCACTGATAATAGCAGGTCCAAGCTTTTCCTTGCAGATTTTCCAGATGTTGACTTTGGGCTTGTCTGTGGAGCACGTTTCCCCACATATTAGGAAAAACTATTTCACTAGAAGGGTGGTGAAGCACTGGGCTGGGTTACCTAGGGAGGGAGTGGAATCTCCATCCCTAGAGGTTTTTAAGTCTCAGCTTGACAGAGCCCTGGCTGGGTTGATTTAGTTGGGGTTAGTCCTGCTTTGGGCAGAAGGTTGGACTTGATGACCTCCTGAGGTCTCTTCCAGCTCAATGATTCTATGATAAGCCATGGTGGGAATCTACAGCAGCTTTTTCGAAGGGGGCATTATCCTGGATGAGCATGCTGCGGCACAAAGAATTGCAGCATGGCCTGCTGGGCTTTCAAGTATTCTGATGTTAAGCGCCACTCCAGGACTTCCACATGGCTGCAGCAGCATCCCACAGAACATCACCGCATGGCAGGCTGGTCTGCTATGGATTCGCATCCCGGTGTGCAGCGCTGGTGCTTGCCAGGGAGAGACGCCTTTCAAATATTGTGGCATTTGAA
Organism: Pelodiscus sinensis; assembly: GCF_049634645.1. Lineage (NCBI taxonomy): Eukaryota > Metazoa > Chordata > Testudines > Trionychidae > Pelodiscus > Pelodiscus sinensis. Next base: position 14,766,044 of record NC_134732.1, on the reverse strand, counting down.
AAAGACCCAAGGGAGGAAAGAAACTAAGCCTGAGCAAGGTGCTGATTAGGTCCTTTATGCTGTAAAGCCAAAATCTGAATAATGGAGGAGTTTTTCTGACAGCGGTCAACCTCTTTCTACGAAGCCTTTTACCAAAAAAGCGTTTTCAGGAAAAGGCATGTGTGGACATGGAAGAGAGTGTTTCTTCGAAAGAAGAGGCCTCCAGGAAAAAGCACAGGTGCCCTGGTGGCCACTCCGTCCACAGTAATCACAACCGAAATGCGAGTCCAATCAGTGTGGATGCTATCGTTAGAAAAAGCACATCGCTTTTTCGTTGCGCTTTTGCTGTGTAGGTGCTCTCTGTCGAAGATCTCTTCCAGAAAAGCTTCTTCCAAAAGAAGCCTGCTGTCTAGACGTAGCCTTTGGTGCCTCCTGGTCAGAGAAAGCTCCTGTATGTTCTCTTCGTGGACTGCAAGCCCTGGGCATCCCCTGAGCAGGGCTGGATTACCCAATAGGCAGACTAAGCAAGTGCTTAGGGCACCAGCAAAGCAGGGGCACAAAAAAAAAAGAGAGATTTTTTTTGTTGGAAAAAATTTGATATCCAAGTCGTCATCATGGGAAAAAAATCAGAATTCCACAGAACGCTCTTTTTCTCAGCTGAAAAGAATAAAAAACCCTCAGAGAACAACAATGTGTCAGGACAGACTTGATTCACTTTCCCTGTTGTGTATGGAAGCGGACATGCTTCGTCAAGTTCGCTTCGATGAAGTGATCCAGAATTTTGCAATCAGAAAATCTAGAAAGAAGCTATTTTACTTTCAGCAGACACATACGTTTTGTGTCATTTCAAACAATAAAATTTTATTTTACCGTCTAGTATTGTTTTTATTTTGAATTACATACGAGGGGGCACCATAATCTCTTCAGTGCTTAGGGCCTCTAAAGGTCTTAATCTGGCCCTGCCCCTGAGACTTGTAAAAATTGAACATGGACTGAATTGCAAAATTCAAGGTATCAGAAATCCAAAGCAGAATAAAACCAGGAGATTTATTTCCAGCCTGAAACTTGCACATTGCCCTGCCACCTCTGTGCCCCGTATGTCCATTGCTGCTCTATGTACGGCACGTAGCCTCGTATCCTGAAAACCACAAGAAAGTACCTTGGGGAGGGGTGATCTGTGCGCTCTGCTTGCCAATCAGAAAGTGCTGCATCAGACTTGGCTATCTCCCACTGATGCCTTCGGAGCTGAGCTTTCACTATTTGCCTGGGCCAGAGCTGCAACTGCCATGGACCTAGCCAACCTGAAGTTTTGCCTACATGCTACAGCAGGCTGTCCTTGAATCCCGTCTTTCTGGGTCCGCTTCTCCCCACCTCCCCAGCCCCTGGCACAACTACCTTTTTACTGGAGCTGCACAATAGGCCAGGCTTTGCTTCACAAAGCCAGCTTTGCTGCTCCCCAGATCTAGCAGTAAGGGGATGCAGTGATTAGGGTGCTAGTTTGGGATGCAGGAAGCCCACGTTCAGGTCCCAGCTCTTCTACAGGCTTCCTCTGTGACTTCGGGCAAGTCACATACGCCTTGTGCCTCAGTTTCCCCATCTGTAAAATGGGGACGATAATGTTTCCCTAACTTACCAGGGTGTTGGAAGGATGAATCCGTAAAAGACTGAGATGATGGGGGACATGTAAGCACTAAAGGAGAAGAAACAATTGTTATCCAGCAAGTTACTTGCCTTATTAAAATACTGACTTTTCTGCCTTGTCTTAAGCTGGGTTGGTGCTTCCAAGTGCCCAGCAGACCCTTAGGGAGTGTAGATTTCAGACCCAGCTTGGTACTATAGTTGTCTCATGAACATCTCTTGCATGTCAGACAAACATTATTTCTCTGTTTCATGCTGCTCAGTTCAAGGTGGAGTGTGTGGGGACTGTGAATGGGCAAGGAGGAGGGTGGAGGGTGTTTAAAACTATCACAAGAGTAAATGAAACCCAACTAGTTTAGTTTTTAATTGGCAGAGGCCTAACTCACAGCCTGGCAGGGCCTAACAGTGAGCAGATGGGAATCCTATATGAGGCTACTGACTCACTATACTAAAAAAAAAAAACAAAAAAACTTGTTAGTCAGTGTTCAAAAGGGCTGAGGCTTAGCACAAAACATTTCCAATCCGAGTGGCTCCCATGTGTCATTATTGGATACGCTACGTCTTGGTCTTTTTTTATCCGAGATGCTGCAGGTCAGCTAGCCAGAAGGCACCACGCATCACATCGTGGGCAAGAAGATAAGGTGATTGCTGCCAGCATCCAGATTCAGCGCCTGCTGAGCTCTCCTTGGGCTCCTTCTGTAGGCAATAGCCAGTCCTGCTCGGTCTTGGGTCAGTGACAGCCGCCCCTGTTCCATTCACCGGCTAGCCCCGTCTACCTGTACTGTCCCCTTCTTTCTCACCATCTGCTGCTCCTCCTGAGTGGATCCTATTTGTTTTATACCCTAATCTCCCAAAACACTAGCTCCCTCTCTGGGCCCGGTTCAGAAAGGCCCAGATTCTTTGCTCACCGAGCTCCTATTCTTCACTGTCCTGCAGCTTGTGTCATCCATTGACATCATGGCCAGCGAGTGGGAAGTTCTACTCTTCTGACAGGGCAGCACTTTGTACCCATTTTGCACAGGCATGGATGACTCTGTAAGGCACTAGAGAATCAGGCTCCTCTGAGCACCCACTAAAGGGCAATGAATAGAGTCAGGCCACAGGTGGGCATCCTGGATGCAAGTCCTCCTGAGGCTAATTGGCATCCAAGCTGTCTTAAGTCTGAGGTTTACTGATGCTGAACTGGGTTTTTCCAAGGAGCCTGCTCCCTCTCCCGCTCTCTCTCCCTCCTCCTCTCTCTATTACTGATTTTCCGTCCCTTTCAGATGCACTGCACCTTTTAATCCATCCAGGTCACTGCAAGCTAGAGCTGGGCAAGCCACAGGGTCATTGCTAAGGATATGCTAATGAGGACAGGGCAATCAATTCCCCCCTTAATCAGGCAATCAATCCACAGTGCAAGTGTTTCTGATCCCAGGCTGCGAGGGAGCTGCACTGGGTTTTAATGTGGACTTCTTTGAACCCGATTGTCATCCCAGAGCTGGGCATGGCGGCTGCCTGGAAATTCAAATCAAGTGTCTTTTAAATCAAAGCGTCCATCTCAGGCTGGCTAATGAATCAAAGACCTCATTTGCAAGGGTCGATTCAGGCATAGTATGGCAGGGATTGGTCAAATATAGGGGGTAGAAGCCGCACCCAGGGGTTTAGCTGTGCTAGCCAAATATATATTTGGGGGCCGTGTGGGTGGCACATACACACCCCACTGCAGCTATGTATCTGTTTGTCATGGAGCCACTTGATCCGTGCTAGGCTCCTGTTTTCAAACAATCCTGGGTGGAACCCCAGAAGTGTGCCAGATCCCCAAGTGGTCCCTTTCTTCTGAAAGAGGAGGCCCCGTGGCCTCAACACGTCTGAGCCTGGGCCTCTTGACTCCAGCCCTCCTATTTCACACCATGAGCTCTGCCCAGGGAGTGCAACTGGGCTAGACACCTGGTCAGGGACTTTGATACTCTTTAGGGCCAATGCACCTCAGTAAGGTACGTCTACACTGCAACGCTATTTCGAAATAACTAGTGCTATTCTGAAATAACTTAGCCCGTGTCTACACAGCAGGCAGTTATTTCGAAACAGTGTCAAAAGACTGTCAAGCTGGAGGATTTCTTACTCTGATTCCTGTAACCCTCAGTGTACAAGGAGTAAGGGAAGTCGGAGGAAGAGGGCTCTGTTTTGAAGTAAGTGCTGTGTAGATGCTCCCTATTTCGAAATAAGCTATGCAATTGACGTAGCTCAATTTACGTAGCTTATTTTGAGTTAAGCCCTGCAGTGTAGATGCGCCCTAAGTGTGTGTTGTGATGCCAGGCAGCCTTGTGAAAACAGAGTAGGGTCTATTAGGATACTGGAACAGTCACGGGAATTCCTTAGGTGAGCATGGAGAAACAAAGGTCAAGTCGTAGTCCCTCCTGGCCAGCCCAGCATTCCACCCCACCACGTGCCTGTGGAGTCTGGTTTGGGCTCTCTCCCTCTTTATCAGTCCCAGGTGAGAGCTGTTGAGTCAACTCCCATTCCCTCCCTGCTGAGCTCCCCTCTTCCACCTGACAGAGATGCCTGTGGCCAAATGATGATCATTCCATCATTGGAGCTCCCACGGTGATATGGGTCAGCTTCAGCAACTCCAGTGATAACACATTTGTACCACCCCAGATGGCTGCATGATGCGCATCCCTCATGTCTCCTGCTCTGTCCCAGCAGTAGCAATCCACGAGGTAGCAGTCCATAGTCCAGTAAATCATGGCCATGCATATCGGAAATACGAGAGAAAATCTCTACTTCATGACACTATTAAATCAGACATCGATCTTCGTCCTCCCCTACAAGCCAATGCACAGGGCTTGCTCTGGCCCCAGACAGCTCTCAAAGTAAACAGACTTTGATAAGGGTGAGGAAAGGCAAGGGTGCCTTAAAATGTCTGTTCTCTGATGCACCAAAGTGCTGACTCTTGGTTCCTTTGCAATAAGGCATTTGCTGCTCCATGTTCCTCCCCTGACTGTAACGGAATGACTCTGTCAGTGTGTCACAATAGCTCGTGATAAGTCGTAAGTGTGACTCAGAAATGGCCTTACCCTGATGGCCCTCACTTCCAGCCAAGCCCCCAACCAAGAAAAAAAGCAAAGAAAACCTTTAAGCCTGATACCAATCAGCCTTTCAGAACAGCAGCCATGAACCACTAGAAGTCTATGCCTCTAACAGAAAAAACTCTCCCCAACGGGATTTTTTTCCTCCACAGGGAGATTCTCCAGAGTCCACTGGGGAGTTCATGACTTCCATCAATTTTTTGGAGAAGGTGTCTGATACTGGTGTGATGGAGGCAGCGTAAAGCCCTAAGCTGCGGCGTTATCGCCTGTCACTGCTCTCTCAGCTGTGATGTCAAATTGCACACAGGACCGCAGGATGGAGCCTGGTTAGTGTCTGAAGGGGAGACCCCATTAAAGATCCTTGGGGTGGTATTTTTGTTGCAAGATGACCTGCCCCAACTCCCAAGGGGTAATTAGCACTGCCTCCCTGCTTCTCCCTTCACCCACCCCCTAAAGCCAAATGCAAATGGGGTTCGGCGTTCTTCATGTCTTTCCTTAGTGCTTGTGTCCTTTCACTGTGCACCATTGGACTGCTGCCAAGTCCCACCCCACGGATGGGTGCACAGTTTGTGTAGCAAGGTGTGGTGTAGAGTTTGCAAAGTGCTTTGGGATCCGTCAGGGTGGACGGTGTTGCGTAAAACACCAGCTGCTATTACTGTTGTGATGTTGTGTTGCCCTGCAGCTCTCCACAGGGCAGGGCTGGGCAAATATTCTCCATCCTGCTGACAGCTGCTGTCACTCCAGCTGGTACCCGACAATGAGTGATGGGAAGCCTATGGAAGGAGCACTCCACTTAGATGAATAACCCGGAGAAGCAGTAAAACTGCAAACAGTAAACGTACTGTGGCCAAAACAAAGAGGATGCCAGGGAGGGCTCCGGGGCTCCCTCCCTTCTCCTTCCCCTGCAGCTCTTGGAATGTTTCAAGGAACAGGGATCCTAAGGAACCATTGGGAGGACAAGCACGGAGCTGGTGAAGGACCATTTTCCTGGACCAGCTCTCATTGTCAGCAACGCACAGTGCAGAGACTCAGTTTTGGATGCAGCAAGGCTGTGCTCTAGCAGCTGCTGCAGCTGCCCAGTGAGGTACTGTGCACAGCCTGTGAAGCGAGGTGAGCGTCACCTTCTGTTTACCGACATCTTCTCATCCTTCTCCTCCGTTAGCTGAAGATAGGAGCCAAACACCTTTCAGCAGGGCCCTCAGTCAGAGCCTCCCTGTAGATGGACTGGTTCCTCATGGGTTTCTTTGTTACCTGTTGGACACTAGCATTCAGCCCTACTGGCGTGTCTGCCACTTTCACAATGGGGAGACTTTCTTCTCCGAACCACTGCGCAACGGAGAAGCCAAGAAGAGCAATAGATTGTCCTCAGTGCTGTAATGGTCTCTTATTAGGCAAGCAGCTGTTTAATGTTTACATTACTCTCTGATTTAGTTCAGCAATTGCTTTTAAGGGTGATTATTTATGAGCGTGTTGTACACAGTGTCGGTAGGAATAAATTTCCCCCTATAAATAAGTTAGTTTCCTTGCATGACATGCTCCACCTTAAAATAAGTATGCCCACCCACCTACTCATACCACAGCTCGCTCTGCAAAGTAACACACATGCCCCTGGTCACATAGGCTCCTGAACCTCCTGGTCATTCTTCCAGGTGGCCAGCAGGTGGAACTACTTCTGCACACTAACCGAGTGACTCTCAAGGACTGGGTTCAGAGCTGCTCTATGTCCACTGCAGAAAGTATTTTATCCTGCAACATGCCATGGTATAATCTGGGCCCTGTTGTTCCATAACTGCAGCATCTGAATGGACTGAGAGGAGGAAAAGTGATGGGACGCTGATCTTATGGGATGTATTCTGGCAGCCCCAGCATGTTTCTTTTGGGTTATTGCACCACAGTGTGGTCCAGGGGTATCGGGGAGTGGGCTGGGAATGAAAAGATCTGAGTTCTGTTCTCAGCCCTGCCACAGAGCAGCTGTGTAGCCTTGGGCATGTCTCTTTCCCTCTCACCCTCTGACTCACACATCTATTTAAATTGTAAGCATTTCATGGCAGCAGGGGTCTCTTATTATGTGTTCATACAGTACCTGACCCCATGGGGTCTCCATGGCTTTTGGGGGTCTCTTGTAACAGAAATGCTACTAATAATATAGAACATGGAGTGCATGCCACATGTCTGCAGCCCTATGGCACCAGGTTGGCTGGAAGGAAGCGTTTTCATTTTTTATTAATGTTAAGGTGTCCCCTTCACATAAAGAAGGGTTTTGCTGCATGTTCAGGGAGACACTTAAAATTATGTTCACGCTTGGTGGTAATAATTTTCTTTCAATTGTCCCAGTGTGGTAGTGCATGGTCTACACCAGCCTCTTACGAACAGGACCTGCATTGGCTCTGGTCAGATGGAAGAGGATGGACAAGCGTGGAAAGGGCAGTGATATTGATGATAGGGAGGCAGGCTTTAGCAGGGAAGTTTTAAAGGGAAACACACAGGCGCCCAGCATCTGCCTTCTTTGAATGCCGTACATCACAAGCATTAATAGGCACTCGATCACACAGCTGTCATCCACTGGGCCATAATTCTACACTGCAAAGGTCAGCATGTTCCTAGGGAGGGATACCCAGCCTGACTCTATAGGTGTCTGGGAAGCATTTCCCAGAGAGGATTTAATTGTTGTCTGGGAAGCGAGTCCTAGGGGAAATCAGCTCCTGTCTAGATACCATTAACTTGATATTTATTGGGGGGCAAAATGGTCCAGAGAACCTAGCTCCACACTGCGGCTATAGGGGCTCTCTAACAGTGGCTGATGGTGTGTCCTTAGAGTAGACAAATCACTTAGCCCCTTTCAACTGAATAGGAGTGTTGACGGCATTAACGAGTTAATGTTTGAACAGGTAAAGTACTAGGGAATGGGTACTACAAAACAGAAACTTTCAGTTCTTAGACCCAAGGTAAAAGATTATAATTCTAAACCATCCCTTCGAAATGGGACAATGAAAAGTTTTGTCATGCATCTTCTACTTCGTCATGGACTTCTATTTATCATCGCAAGGTTCTGTTCAATAGCTTCTTAAATGATCTCGCTAATGGGCTAGAAAGTGCACTTAAAAGAATGAGTGGACAACAGCAAGACGGGAGAGATTGCAAGCCCTCACAAGGACAGGAGCAGATGACCTATGAGGAGAGGCTGAGAGATTTAGTCTGCAGAGGAGAAGAGTGAGGGGAATTTGATAGCAGCCTTTAAACTACAGGAAGGGAGGTTCCAAAGAGATTGGAGAAAGGCAGTTCTCAGTAGTGAGTACTAGAGATGTAGCCGTGTTAGTCTGGTCTTGCTGAAACGAAGACAGGACTATGCAGCACTTTAAAGACTAACAAGATGGCTTATTAGGTGATGACCTTTCGTGGGCCAGACCCACTTCCTCAGATCAAATTGTGGAAGAAAATTGGCATGACCATATATACCAAAGGGATAAAATCAAAAAAATGTGAGGGGTGGCAAAACAAGGAGCAATGGTCTCAAGATACAGCGGGGGAGGTCTAGGCTAGATACTAGAAAAAGCTATTTCACTAGGAGGGGGGTGAAACTCTGGAATGGGTTCCCTAGGGAGATGGTGGAATCTCCATCCCTAGAGGTTTTTAAGTCCCGGCTTGATAAAACCCTGGCTGGGATGATTTAGTTGGGGTTGGTCCTGCTTTGGGTACGGGATTGGACTCGATGACCTCCTGAGATCTCTTGCAGTCCTAGGATTCTATGACAGGATTAGAATTCAAAATGATCTGGACAAACTGGAGAATTGGTCTGAAAGAACAGGATGAAATTCAATACGGAGAAGTGCAAAGTGCTACGCTTAAAAGGAATTATCTAGCGCACAAACACAAAATGGGAAATGACTGTACAGCAGACAAGGATCTGAGGGTTATAGTGGATCATCAACTAAATATGAATTGACAATGTAATACTGTTGCCTGAAAAAAAGCTAACACTCTGGGCTGCATTCGCACAAGTGTAAGCTAGACGCAAGAAATAATTCTTCCACTCTACTCTGCACTGATAATCCCTCAACTAGAGTGCTATGTCCTGTTCTCTTCAGGAAAGATGTGGACAAATCGGAGAAAGTCCGGAGGAGAGTAGCGTAAATGATGAAAGGGGTAGAAAACATGACCTATGAAGCAGGAGTGAAACAATTGGGCTTGCTTAGTCTGAAGAAGAGACGATTGAGCGAGACATAACCATCTTCAGCTACATAAAAGGTTGTTATAAAGAGAAGAGTGATAAATGGCTCTCTTTATCCACTACAGACAGGACACGAAATAATGGGTTTAAATAGCAGCAAGGGAGATTTAGGTTGGACATTAGGAAAAGCTTCCTAACTTTAAAGGTAGTTAAGCCCTGGAACAAATAACCTAGGGAGGTGATGGGATCTCCATCACTGAGGGTTTTAAGAACAGTGGAGACAAACAGCTGTCAGGGTTGAGAGATAATACTGAGGGTATGTCTATACTTCCAATACAGTGGCACAGCTGTCCTGCTGTAGCACTTCAGTGTAGACTCTATCTGTACTGATGGAAGAAATTCTCCCATCAGCACCGGTAATCTACCTCCCCAACAGGTGGCAACTAGGTCAGCACAATAATTCCTTCATCAACCTCAACTGTCTACATGGGGGGTTAGGTCAGTTTAACTGTTCCATTCATGGGTGTGGATTTTTCACACCCTGAGCAACATAGGTAAGAATGCTTAATTTTCTAGTGTAGACAGGCCTCAGTCCTGCCTCAGTGCTGGGAATTGGACTAGATCTATTAAATTCTCTTCCAGTTCTAGATTCCTGTCATTTCTACAATGGTGGGGATGGAAATGAAGGCTATAGGTAAGGTTGCAGTCTTCTTTCTATGCTATCCCTTTGGCCACTTCACCTTTCCGACTAACATTTTCTGGGTATGGTCTTTGCACCATGGTGGTTTTTTTAAACATTTGATTACGAAAGCTTGAATGAATATTATTTGACTAGTTCTGTCAATGGGGAAATGTATTATTGAAAAGGGAAAAATCTTACCACTTTGAAATAGTTGAGAGTTTATATTTGGCCTGATTGCAGTCATTACTGAAGGAAATATCTTTGCTTGGTCCAGGGACAATTGATTTTGGTATGTCCAAATGCTGAGCCTTTGGAAAGTACATACTGAACATGCATAGTTGATATGTTCAGTTACTAAAAATGAGCTGCGAGAAAAGGATTTGTCATGTGTGTGAGGACTGTCTTAGCTGTGCATTGAATAATGTAGCAATGTAGGTTGCTGTGCATTGGTAGTATCTGCTGGGACTGAGGGAAGAGATTTTTGTGGAGCTTGTAAGGTGCAATGCAGGTGAGCCCAGGTTCCTGGGATCTTAGGGTATGTCTACACTGCACAGCAATTTCAAAATAAGCTATTTTTGAAATAACATGTCTACACTGTAGGGAAGCCTCAAAGTTAGTCTGAGGCAGACTTCCCAAATGTAGACATGCTCTCTCGATTTAGAGCCCCAGGAGGCACTGGGGAGGAATAACTTAGAAGGGCCATGGTGAGGGGTTATTTCGAAATAGAAGCAGTGGTGCATTGACACACGCCTTATTTCAAAATAACTATTTCGGAATAGGTGTTATTCCTCGTAGAATACGGTGTACAGTTTTCAAAATAAACCGTCTATTTCAAAATTATTTTGAAATAACAGAATGTCTGTGTAGATGCTCACTTTATTTTGAAATAACACCAGTTATCTCAAAATAAAGGTGCAGTGTAGACACACCCTTAGGGTATGTCTACCCTACCCTCCTAGTTCAAACTAGGAGGGTAATGTAGGCATACCGCACTTGCAAATGAAGCCCAGGATTTGAATTTCCCGGGCTTCATTTGCATAAACTGGGCACCGCCATTTTTAAATCCCTGCTCGTTCGAACCCTGTGCCGTGCAGCTACACGCGGCACGAACTAGGTAGTTCGGAGAGAGGTCTAAGTTAAAGATGATGCTAAGGTTTCAGCTTGAGCGATAGGCAGGATGGTTATATATGGCGTGCACAGAGAAGAAAAAAGAAGGTAGCAGGAGAGAGAATGGAGAGTTCCCTTTTAGCCATGTGGAGCAGGAGCTGACTGTTAGACATCCACAAGGAAATGTCAGACAGACAACCAAGACTTAGTTTGAACAGACGTTTGGAATAGAGAATCTGTAAGTTGTCAGCATGGAGATGGTTGTTATATCTGTGAATGAGACCCTCCAGAGCGAAGATGTAGAGTGAGAAGAGCGGGGGGCCAACGACAAGGGGCCTCGGGAGGATGACTTCCAGAGTAAGTTGTGGTGGTGGGATTAAGAGGATCCTCTCAAGGCTGTGCTGAGAGACCCGGGAGAGGACCATCACAGAAGCCAAAGGAGAACCGGAGTGCATGATGAACATGGCGTAGGGTGTCAATTGCTGCTGACAGGCCTAGGAGGGTGAGCTGAAGTGCCGTTTCTAAACTTCTGCTCAGTCATTCGACTGCCCAAGGAAAGCTGCTGCTTTGGAGCACAAGGGGCAGACATCAGAGTGGCGAGGGTCCAGGGTGCATTGGAGGCAGAGGTGGAAGTAAACTCGTGCAGCACACCCGTAAGAGAGTGGCTGACTGGGGGCGGGGCTCTGGATGTTACCAGCCACCATATGCGGGAAAGGTTCCTGTGCCGGTACTGGGCATGGGCAGCTCATTCCTCCCATTCTGCCCCTCCCCCACAGGAGCCCCAACCATTTCCACCCACCCCCCACCATGTGGCCCTCAGCCCCAGCACCAGACAGCCTCACCCTGGTAAGTACAGTGCAACACCCACAGCTCCTGGGTGGCACAGCCCAGCGAACACACAGCAGCTCTGATTCCTTGCCACTCAGAAGACCAACATCCATCCATGCCCTCTAGTGCGATGCTGCAAAAGTCAATGCTATCTGGTTTTTTCCCCCAAAGTCCCTCAGGGTATGTCTACACTAGAAAGTTAGTTCGAACTAACGGACGTTAGTTCGAACTAACTTTCCTATGCGCTACACTAGCGCTCCGCTAGTTCGAATTTGAATCGAACTAGCGGAGCGCTTAGTTCGAACTAGGTAAACCTCATTTTACGAGGACTAACGCCTAGTTCGAACTAGCTAGTTCGAACTAAGGGCTGTGTAGCCCTTTAGTTCGAACTAGTGGGAGGCTAGCCCTCCCCAGGTTTCCCTGGTGGCCACTCTGGCCAACACCAGGGAAACTCTATGCCCCCCTCCCGGCCCCGGACCCCTTAAAGGGGCACGGGCTGGCTACGGTGCCCGTGCCAGGTGCAAGCCTGCCAGCACCCAGCTAGCAGACCCTGCACCTGGCACGGCACAGAGCCACCCACCCGATGCCCCCCAGCCCACCCCCTCTTGCCGGGACCAGGCTGGCGGCTCCCGGGAGCTTGCCCTGGACCGCAAAAGGCGGGCACCTTCCTGGGCTAGTGCGGACATCGTGGACCTTGTCCACGATCTCCGCACTAGGCACAGGAAAGTGGCCGTCTAGGGCAGGAGAGCTGCCAGCCTGGCCACCCAGGACCAGGTGTGCATGAAAATCAAGGGGGTCCACTGAGACCCCCGACACTGAGCCCTGAGCTTACAATGGCCGTCCTGGGTCAGACCAAAGGTCCATCTAGCCCAGTAGCCTGTCTGCCCACAGCGGCCAACCCTAGGGACCCTGGAGGGGATGGACCGAAGACAATGACCAAGCCATTTGTCTCGTGCCATCCCTCTCCAGCCTTCCACAAACTTTGGGCAGGGACACCACTCCTACCCTCTGGCTAATAGGACTCCATGGACCCAACCTCCATGACTTGATCTCACTTCCCTTTAAACTCTGTTCTAGTTGTAGCCTTCACAGCCTCCTGCAGCAAGGAGTTCCACAGGTTAACTATTTGCTTTGTCAAGAACAACTTTCTCTTACTAGTTTCAAGCCTGCTACCCATTCCTTTCCTTTGGTGTCCTCTAGTCCTTCTTTATGGGATCTCAGGAAGAACTTTTCTGAATGCACCCTCTCCACCCAACCCCTGCTTTTACAGACTTCTATCCTGTCCCCCCTCCGTCTCCTCTTTTCTAAGCTGAACAGTCCCAGTCTCTGTAGCCTCTCTTCATCTGGGACCTGTTCCCAACCCCTGATCATGTTAGTTGCCCTCCCCTCTCCCAGCCTTTCTCTTCCCCTCTCCCACCTCCTTTTCCCAGTCTCCCCCAGTTTTTTTCAATAAAGACAGAGTCAATGTTGGAAGAAACGTTATCTTTATTTTGTACATCAAGAAGAAGGGGGGCTAGGGAAGGGCAAGTGGAAGGAGGTGAGGGAGGAATGGGGTACGAGCCCCCGATGGGGAGGACTGGGCTGGCTCTGCGGGCTTCTGGGGGTGGAAGCTCTCCTGCAGCCCCCCAATTACTCCCTCTCCCCAGATGGCAGCCTGCGGCAAGTGCAGCCGGGCTGATGGCCGAGTGGTGTGATGTGCCCAGTGTGGGCACTCAGGGCACTCCAAGCCAGAACTTCTTTGCAAGCGGGTCACCCCTTAGAACTGTGTGTCCGGGGTGGGGGTCGGGACCCTTTAAGCGCAGCCCTCGGCTAGCCTGAGACAGTATCTCCATGCTCTAAGTCCTCCTTTTATGCCCTGCCGGCACTGCTTCCAGCCATCCTTAAGCCCTGTTCAGAGTCCACTCAATGTGGACTTACTAGTTCGAACTAGCAAAACGCTAGTTCGAACTAGTTTTTAGTTCTAGATGCGTTAGTTCGAACTAGCTTAGTTCGAATTAACTAATTCGAACTAAGTTAGTTCGAACTAGCGCTGTAGTGTAGACGTACCCTCACTTTCTTCTCTCTGGTTCCCCAGGTCTCTTTGGCAAGTGGTTTAGTCCAACAAGTCACTGTGGTCACAGTCCCAAGCCACTGTCGGAGCCCTCCATGTTGTCTAGCTATTTTGGAAGATCCCATCTAATCTTTCCTATTCAATACAGATACGCTCTAACAGCAATTTTCGAGTGTTCTTCTCTTGGGGAGGACCGAGTGGTTCCAAAACTCATATTTGTTGCGGGTGAACAGCAGTAAGCTGATGAATAAGCGATTTCTGCTGGTCTATTGAGAAAGTGGACCAAAACTGGAATGTGCTGGGTCTGTGCATTTATTTTTAATGTATGTAACTACGGATGCAGGTGCGGCCCTGGGAATCCTGCCAACCTAATAATGGATCCCTGGGAATCATGAAGTTTAGGTATCCTGGGCTCAAGACATTATGCCAGAAGGATACTATTTGTAGCCAAAGAAATACTTAAAATATAGTAATACTTTACACATATCTATAGCATCTTTCACCACTTTGCTGCTGGCTTTTTATCTGCTAGGGGATGCCAGCCAATGGATAAAACCAAGAATGGGAGTCAGGACTGCTAGAGTCAGTTCCTGATTTGTTGTTTGACCGTAGGCAATTCCTTAAGGCCCTGATTCCACAAAGCAATTAATCTTATGCACCTGGCTATCCCTATTCAAATCTCATAATCCCTGAGTCAGGGAAGCATCCCTATTCAGGGCATCACTGAAGCATGTGCTTAAAATTTATTAAAGCCCAAATGATTTAATCTTGTGTGTGAAGTTAAGCGTGTGTAGGAGCCTTGCCGAATAGAGTTGGTTTGCTGAATTGAGGCCTCAGGGCCTGATTAACATAGGTGCAGGGCACCCACAATTCCCACTGGAGTTCTTAAGGGAGCTGCGAATGTTCAGCAGCTGTGAAAATAATTCCCCTTTGTGACTAGGGTTGACAGGCTTCTGTCTGGTAAAAAATCCAGAAAATACCGGAACATTCTTCTGCTGCTGTCTGGTGGGGGCGGGGGGAACCGTGAAGATTTAAAGGTGCAGTGACTCTTTTTCTTTTTTTTTTCTTTTGTTCGGTTGCTTTCTTTTTCTTCTCAACAACTTTGGTGTCCCATTGTTTGTTTGTTTTTTTTTTTTTTTTTGCTCAACCAATTTTTTTCCCGCCATGTTTGGTATTTTTTGTGAAACTATCTGACCACCCTATTTGTGCCTCATAGAATCATAGAATCATAGGACTGGAAGGGACCTCGAGAGGTCATCGAGTCCAGCCCCCCGCCCTCAAGGCAGGACCAAGCTCCGTCTACACCATCCCTGACAGATGTCTATCTAACCTGTTCTTAAATATCTCCAGAGAGGGAGATTCCACCACCTCCCTTGGCAATTTATTCCAATATTTGACCACCCTGACAGTTAGGAATTTTTTCCTAATGTCCAATCTAAACCTCCCCTGCTGCACTTTAAGCCCATTACTCCTTGTCCTGTCCTCAGAAACCAAGAGGAACAAATTTTCTCCTTCCTCCTTCCTCCTTCTCTTTCCTCATATCCTCCATCACTGTTGTGATCATACCCATCTTTGAGGGGCACAGATGAGCAGCAGCGTTCTAGAAGTGCTAAGTATTAGGGACAATTGAGATCATGAACCAGTTTATGATGCTACTTGTAGCTTTCTGGCAGTTCTAAAAAGAAAACCCACCCAGCACCTCAACCCCTAACCTGGGTTGCAAGCAGAACTTTCCTTGGGTCAGGGTGAACCAGTTAATCAGGGTTTATACCCAGAGCAGTATTGTCACTCGGTCACGCCCTTAATTGTATAATCAGTCTCCAGGGAATGAGAATGAGAATTGAAAGACCAAAACATTGTCTTAAAAAATGACTGGCATCTCTCAAGTGAGAGTACCTTGGAGTAAAAGCAAAAAAGCCTAATTGTTGGGAAAAGGCTCTTCATGCACTAAAAGGGAAGAAAGGCTTGTTGTGACAGGTTGGCTACAAAGCCAACAGGGTGGTCCAGGACTGTTTCAAACAAGATGATAGAGGAGATGTTCTCTTGAATAATTCAGCTGATGGCAAGGAGATGGAAATGGTGCTCATTCCCTATTAGGAAGTCATCAGTATCATCAGCGTTCAGGCATCTATTCCTGCAATTCAAGTTGCTCAGACTTGCTGATGGGATTGCCCTTAGCATCAGGAGTGAGGCCTGTGGAGAAGGGGGACTGTTTGGAGAGAGAATTACTTTTTAGTTAGGGTTTTATACACACCCAGGTTTGGGGTGGGGAGGGGACAGGATTCCTGTCACACCCATCTTCTGACAGCTCAGTTATTTCCATGTGTCTTTGTACTCCCTATCAGTACCAATACGATTGAGAATTGAAACAGCCAAATACACGTGATGCAGGATGAGCAGTCTGCCCTCTTATTGTTAGCAATTTTCATTTAAAGAGGAGTAGTAAGGCTGTGTATGTGGGAGTTCACAGCTACTCTGCCAGGGCAAAGTTGAGGTATTGAAGTAAAACAGTCACCCCCCTTTCCTCCAGGCCCGGTATCTTTCATGAGGCAACTATCTAGATTTCCACTGATGTCCAGAAGTTTTTTTACTCTTAGGCTAGGTCTACGTTACACGGGAAGTGTTGAATCAAGATACACAATTCCAGCTATATTCATTATGTACTTTGTTTCGAGTTTACCCACTGTCCCCACAGCAGGGGACAAACTCTCCTGTCGGCCTCCCTTAGTCCTCGCAGAAGCAGGAGTACCAGACACCAACAGAGGCGCCCTCTGAGTTCAATTTAGCGAGTCATTACTAGACTTACTAAATCAAACTCCAGAAGGTTGATCTTCCATTTAGTGAACACATGGCCTTACTTAGATTCTTTTCAAACTCTTAGGCCTTGTCTTCACCAAACAGATGATCAACACTTCCACAATCTCACTCAGAGAGTGCCCTGTCAGCGTCTAATACTCTTGCTTTTGTGAGGAGTGAGGGAAGATGATGGGAGCATATGTTCCCATCGGCCTCTCACTTTGGGGACCGCAGGGAACCTCGAAATAAGGTATGTCAACTCCACCTACATAATTAACATAGCTGGAGTTGCGTAACTTGATTCAACACTTCCCTTGGCTCGATTCGAGCTTCCCTTTTAGTGTAGACATGGCCTTAGAAATATGGAGCATGGACGGCTTGGCTGTGCTGTTCAATAGAAGGAGTGTGGTCTCATGTTTAGCATGCAGGAATGGCAGACAAGACTGCCAAGTTCTGTTGTGGGCACCTGGCATGACTTCAGGGTAAGTTTGCTGAAATAACTTCATCTTCCTGCAGGATTCTAGAATCTGGCATAATTGTAGTGTAAACGTTACGTTTTATGCAAATCTGCTGAAGGGTTAAATTGGTACAAGTGACACTTTTGCTGCTTACACACTTTTCTGACCATCTTACACACAGTGTAAGTTCATCATCTCTGAATTTGGAATCAGAGGGTTCCATTAGAGGTAAGCGTGCTTAAGTGCTTGGCTCCTGTTAGCTGAATTGGACTTAATGCATTTCCTTCTCCAAATTAAGGAGGGACCACGCTTTGGTAGCTGGTCCAATTGCCAATCTCCAAGAAGCTACAATACCAATTCCAAGAGCCCCACTTTTGGTGAGTGTTTGTGGAGTGACCTCAGACTCTTTTTAGTGCCATTTCCGTGGGAATGATGCAGTTAAATCTTCGAGCGCACAGGCGCTTCTGGGAGTGTAAAATAGTTGGTGTATCCCAAATACCAAACTCAAGGATATTCCTCCATATATGTAGATGCAGGTTCAGAGTTGGTTCAAATTGCTTCCCAAACTCCAGGTCCTATTAGGACTGGAGTGGTTTCTTCTCACTCCAAGAACTTGATGCTTTTCATTGTAGGGATACGAAGGGAAGCAGATGATTTTTTTGGAGTTTTGTTTGATATCTTCGGAGAATTTCATTCTCAGCTGTTAATAAAGAACATCCCTCATTAGAGCCATGAGGATATAACTTACCTTGCATTTCAGGAGGCCTGCAAGACCTTAGTACTTAGTTAGATGGTAGGGATTTTGCTTCCAGGCACACCTGACTCAGGATATCCCCTGTATTACATGGGGATTGTTCAGATACAGCCGTAGTTTTCCAGCTATTTCATCCTGTAAGTTACTTTGCGGGGGTGGGCGGAAAGAGGGAACTGTCATGGAGCATCTCGCTTCTAACACATGGATCAAAACACAAAGGGATGCTAGGACGGATCCTCAGAAAAGGATTCCTGTCTAATCCATGGCTCCCTTTCTCCTGGTCCTTGCTGAGTACAGGGAGTGAAAGATCATAGTGCTCCATTGTAAGGGGAGGCTAGGTAAGCATGCAAATTAGGCTCAAGGAAGGGAGTGATAGCTCAGTGGTTTGAGCATTGGCTAGTTTAAACCCAGGGTTGTGAGTTTAATTCTCAAGGAGGCCATCTGAAGAGAACCTGTCAGGGATGGTACTTGGTCCTGCTGTGAGGGTAGGGGACTGGAACTGGATTTGATGACCTCTCAAGGTCCCTTCCAGCTCTATGAGGTAGAGATATCTCCATATATTAGAATACTAAGCATGGTCCTTAGCATTGAGAAGTATGCATTCCCACACCTTTAGTTGCTCATGTGCAGAGTAGGGAAAGGGCGGAGCATGGACAGAGAAGAAGCATGGTTGAAGCCTCAGTTCTCATCATGGTAAGGAGACTTTCAGCTGTGGACTGCCATTAGGCATCACTCTCACTTGTAAGTATGAGTAATTCTGGTGACCATAAAGCAGCATTCTGCCTTCCCTGTGCATGTTGTCTAGCTTTTCGCCTTTTTGGCACATGCGCTAGACTGGGTTTCCAACGAGGTTCATGCTCCTGATTTGTACCTGGACACCCACAGGAGGGGGGGTCCAAGTAAGCCTTGCAGACCTGCAGAAATAAAATGATCTTCTGCTAGCACTGAGGCACATGTGAAATAACCACCCCAGATGCTCAGGCCCTCGGTGGGAACTCCCACTGCAGTGAACAAGGCTCCACCACGGCGTGCAAGCTGGTGGGAGCGATGGCGATGACCGTGCAGATCCTTCAAGCTGCCCTGACCTTTTCAAAGCAGGAGTTGCTTGTTCTGTAGCTTTTCCGCAGAACAGAGAGCGATTGTGTGAACCTTGCAGCAGGTAATGAAACCCTGACGGAGCAGGGCCAGAGCAGAGAAATTTGCTTTGTGAGCTAATCCTTGATCCTGGAGGACTGCCTGTCGTGAGCACACAGCCTCATCAGAAAGTTTATGGGCAGGAATTAATCATGAGCCCTCAGGACAGATCTGTTGAGCAGCCCGGGGGGGAGCGGGAGGGAGGGGAGAAGAAATCTTCACCTCAGCAATCAACATGGAAAGGAGCCCAGTGAATACCAATGGGGTGAACTCCGACCATATTTCAGCTGATGCAGCCAGAACAAGGAGGCGAGGGGAAGGGAGGAAGCCGAGTGACAAGAGCTTTGGAGCACTTGTAAAGACCATTCTTCATAGCAGGCTGGCCGGATTGAGTAACGGGGAGAAGACACGGTGACCTCTGATTACAAACACACCCAAGGTGGAATGCACGCACCTGGAGAGAGGCATATCGGGCACCTGCCACCTTCTGGGGAGGGGGCTGAGTGTGCTCAGCACATAGCAAAAAAACCCCAAACTGTTTGTTTGTCATGTCTCCATTTAATATTCTACATAATGGACTTCAGCACTGTCCGCTCCTGCCTGTTCCTGCGCCCCCATCTGAGCACCCCCCCTTCCGATCACTCTGTCTGAGCATCACCCCTCCTTCCTTGTCCCCCTGCCTGAGCACCTCCATCCTCTCCTCCATGGCGACCCCCCCCCCCACCTTCACACGAGCACCATCCCCTCCCTCAACCCCATCCTGCCGAGTGGGAGCTGGGCCTGTGATAACTGTGTACGGCCCTAAAACACCAATTCGTGCATCGGCCTTTAACGCAGTGGATCAGAGATCCTGATACGTCAGGGCTCCATGACTTGGTCCCCATGGGATTCAGAGTCATAAATGAAAACAGCTTAGGCCTAGTGATATTATTTCATCTCATCCTGGCAGAACCTGCCTGTCCTTTAAAGAAGGGGTCTCAAACTCATGGCCTGCCGGCCCTCTGTGGCCTGAGCAGTTCCACAATCCAGCTCTTGCATGGCTGCTGGCACGTGACTCTCTGCGACCCTGAGGGGGGTGCTCATACCCTTCCCCCAACTTCACCCTCTGCTCCATCCTCTCCCCCCCCCCCCCTTCCCTCAAGCCCCGAGGGATGTCGCCTTGGGGGTGACTGGCAGGCCTGGCGTAGGGTAGGAGCAGGGGTCGGCCCCCCCGCACTCACCACAGAGGCAGGAGCTACAGGGAAGCAGAGCGACGCAGCAACCTCTGAGCTGCTTGGCCACCATCTTCCAGGCTGGCTTGGTTGCTGCGCTTCACCACAGCGCCGGGAAGGGGAGCGCCCCAGGCCCAGTGCAGGTGTTGGAGATGGTAGCGAAGCAGAGCAGGCTGCTGCATAGCTCTGCTTCCCTGTGGCCCCAGCCCACCCAGGGCCCCGCAGGCCAACCTGAGTATGGGGGACCATCTCAACCATAGGACAGTTGGGGCAGTTCCCTTCAAAGTATGGGGTCAATGCAGCCATGCCAAACCGTGCTCTGGTTGGGACAGCTCTGCAGGCCATAGAGACAGAGCTAGCAGCCGGAAGCACCTCTAGCCCCACTGCATTGCCGGTTGTACAGCTGGGGCTTCTGAGGGTTAAATCGCTTCTTGCGGGAGGAGAGTACAGGTCAGCCAGTGGTGCCAGGTGATGCAAGAGGGGGGGATGTGCAGAGACACCCCCTTTCCTCTGCCCTGCCAGAGGGGGTGCCTGCCCCCTGCTGGCCCATTAGGAGGATTTGAGGACTGCCTCTGGCCCTAAGGTAAATTGAGTTTGAGACCCCTGCCTTAAAGAGAATCTCCTACATTTCCTCTCCACTTACATGGGCTCTTTGTCACAGCCACACTGCTCGACATGCCCTTTGGAGCGATTCTGCCCCTTAGTGGGCCACTGGGGTTATCACCGAACAGGAAGCTTTCCCTTTCCAGATGTGCCCAAGCAGGCTCTCTGCACAGTGCTTCCTATTCCTGCAGGTCCAGGAGATGAGAGAGCAGCCTGTGCCTTAGGTATGTTGACGCTTTGAGCTGCAGGTGTAATTCCCAGCTCCAGAAGCTGTGTCCTTGCTAACTGGGATGGTGCTAGAGCACTGGAAATGGAGGATAGCCACCTTAGCACAACCCCCTGCGCGACCCTAGGTTGGTGCTGAGGCAACTGGCCCCCTCCTGCTACGTTTCTGAGTTTAGCATTCAGTGGGCTAGTGTGCATTTGGAAAGTACAGCCCCACCCCCAAACACATTCACAGGGCAAACATATCCATAGGCAGAGAAGGGTCAGGATTTCTGGCTTCTATTAGCAGCTGCTACTGGCTCATCACATCTTACATGGTTGAGCTCACAACCCTAGGTTTAGGTGGTCCATGCTCAAACCAAGATATCCCTCAGCTTCTCCATTTGTAAAATAGGGATAATACCGACCTACCTCCCCTGGCTGCTGTCAAAGTGCCGAGTATTATTATTATTTGTTAGATGAGCCTGAGTTGCCAAGCCCAGAGCCCGAGCAGAATTTCCTCAGTCTTCAAGGATGTTCAGATCCAGACAGGTGATTTAGTCCCATCCACTTCTAGGCGCCAACTCCTCATGTTGCCGTGTGCTTTGTACACCAAGCTCCTGCCTAATTTCTTGGAAACTCTCCAATCCAAACCACTTCCATATCCCCATTCTGAGAGGGTGAGAAAGGTCAGCCCCCCGGGTTAGCGTTATCTGTGTGCTGACTGTGAACTCTGCTTTACTCATAATCAGCAAGAAAGCTTTTTCCTTTAACCCGTATAAAGCCTAATTTCAATCGTATTCATTGTTACCAAGTTGTTAAACGGGGGAGGAATTCTATATGGGGAAATGAAACATTTAAAAGAGGACTGGAGGTTTATTTTTTTCCTAGAGACCAGAAAGTAATCTCCCGAGATTAAGCAGGTCATAGTGACTAAACCTGCAGCGAGAAAATGTCAGGCTTAAAGAAGAGGTTTCTAATTAAGAAGCAGCATTGCAGAACGCTGAAGGGAATCCCATCCATGCCTTAGCTAGAAAGGCAATGGTCAAAGCAGAGGGATGGGGTCGGCACCACAGCAGAGGGCGAAGTTTTTGTTAATTTCTCTGATTAAAATAAGCTGCAGGGGAATCAATGGCTCATTGGACCTTTGGGAAGCTTCTAAAAATAGTCTCCGGTCCCAGACAAAGTTAACGCATCTGCAGCCGGACTCTCAGCGCCATCGTGTCAAATTCCTACCCACGAGAGCAGAGCTTACTCGTGTGAAATCAGTGGGGCTAAGCTCTTGACTAAGCCCTTAAATTTCAATGGATGGCACCAGTGAGGAGGTGGAGTAGAGGTTTGTGCTGCTTTGTGCTAGAGCCACTCTGCTCATTGAACTGTGTGGTTACATAAACCAGCTGCCCAGCCCCTCGTCTTCCACCTTGCAGGGCTGGCTCGAGCCATTCCCGCGCCCCGGGCAGTGGGCATGCAACGCATGCGTGGCTCCGCCCCAGGTGCATGGTGCATGCGTGGCCCTGCCCCCCAGTGCACTGCGCAGTGCCTGATTGCAGCTCTAAGGGGCGCCGCACGGCCCCTGGCCCCGGGTGTGCAGCCCCTGACGGCAGCTCTAAGGGGCGCCACACGGCCCCCAGCCCCGGATGCACTGTGCCTGACAGCTGCTCTAAGGGGCACCACGCGGCCAGGCGCGCCGTGCCCCTTACAGCTACCATCAGGTGCCTCCCATAGGTTGGTGCCCCAGGCAGCTGCCTGGCTAGCCCCCCCCCCCTTAATCCAGCCCTGCCACCTTGTTATGGGGCTGTGCTAGTTTTTGACACTTTCCTAAACCTCAGCCAGCCGAATGATGGAGCGCTGGGACGGTGGCTGGCAGTTGGCGGAAAGAGAAGGGATCTGGAAAGAAGGGTCAGAAAAGGGCGTCTAGCAAAAGACTGGCTAGGGAAAGACAAAAGAGCCTTTGGCCTAGAATAGGAGACTGTTCAGGGATTCAGGCAGGAGATGCACCAGCTGACAACGAGCTTCTTGAATCAAGGCATTCTCATTTGCTACTGATGTCACTACCCTGCTGGATATTTCAGGGAAGCTGTCTCTCTCTTTAAGAATTCCTCCTGAATAAAAAAACTTAAAAAACAAGGAATGGTCCTGCATCTTAGAGACTAACAAAAAATGTAGATGGTATCAGGAGCTTTCATGGGCACAACCCACTTCTTCATCTGTTGTGCCCGCAAAAGCTCCTGGTACGATCTACATTTTTGTTAGTCTCTAAGATGCTGTAGGACCATTTGTTGTTTTTTAAGTTTTTTCCGTTACTGAGTAACATGGCTCCCCCTCTGAGTCCTCCTAAGAGCTAGGATCACCAAATTCAGTATACAGCTTTGTCTCGCTGTAGCTTAAAGCAAGGTCGGGGTTTGTTTTTGCCAGGAAAATGGGATATACCTGGAATAGGATTGCTTCTCATAATATCATACAGAAAAGGAACAATTACCAAGCAGGCGAAAGAGAGTGGCATGGGGCATGCCTTCCTTCCGCTCTGGCCAGGACTGCCCCAGTTCTGAGCCTCCCATTCCGCTGGTGCCCTTGAAGGGGGAGGTGGAAGCTCCCTGGCAATTCGTATGGGGACCTTACACTTTCCTCTTGCTCCCAGAAAAAGGGGAACAGCTAGCAGAGTTTGTTGCATTTTTCCCTCCGGCTGGGAAGCACAAAGGAACCTGGACCTGCCCCAGCTGGGGGACATGTGCTCCTCCCCTGGCTGTGCCTGCGGGAGCTGCAGCAGTCATGGGGAGCTGCGTCTCACCTGGCCCCAAAGTGCTGCGGTGAGAGAGGGCTGGAGCTGGCCTCCTGAACCCCTCCTCCCCAGTCCCACGTGTTCTGAGTTAAGCAGCACCAGGTACATCTTCTGGTTTATTTATACTGTATATAAAAATACACTGGCTATAAAAACAACTTCATTGAGCGTGTCTGCCCTGCACGGCTTTCTCTGCTGTAGTAACACGTTTGCCTCAGAGGCAGAAGCCCCATTGGGGCTGATTTTCAAAAGTGCAGCTGGGAGTTAAGGTTCTGCCTCCTGTTAATGCTTGTGAAGGTCTCCTCCTTGCCAGGTCAGGGGCAAGTTCTTTGGGAGCATGCTCCCCACCCCTTGGCACGAAGATGGAGGTGACCGCGCCAGCACCTCATGAGGAGAAAGGATGGGAATGTCCAGCCAAGGATAATTCTTTCCTGGTTGTCTCGCTTTGCCGCATGGGAAGTCCTGCCTGAGGAGGGGAGCCCGAGAGGTTCATTAGAGGCATCTTGGACAAGGAGGTGATCTCCCCAGCTCAGCCTGGCTGTGCTCTCAGCGGGCCTAGTGCTGTCCGGTCGCTCTTCAAGAAGGCCACCACAGCTCCCGCTCATGTGTTGTGTTGCATCAAGGTGGAAAGAGAAATATCAGTAGATTTTGAAGGATTTGAGCTTATTTAGTCTGCAGAAGAGAAGAGTGAGGGGGGATTTGAGAGCAGCCTTTAACTACCTGAAGGAGGATTCCAAAGAGGACGGAGAGAGGCTGTTCTCAGTGGTGACAGATGGCAGAACAAGGAGCAATGGTCTCAAGTTACAGTGGGGGAGGTCTAGGTTGGATATTAGGAAAAACTTTCACTTGGAGAGTGGGGAAGCACTGGAATGGGTTACCTCAGCAGGTGGTGGAATCTCCATCCCTAGAGGTTTTTAAGTCCCATCTTGACAAAGCCCTGGCTGGGATGATTTAGTTGGGGTTGGTCCTGCTTTGGGTAGGGCGCTGGACTCGGTGACATCCTGAGGTCTCTTCCAGCCCTATGATCCTATGATTTTGGTGGCAATGTTCCTTTTCATGGGTGGCAGGTATCAAAGGCCAGGGGAGACTGTGCCTCCACAAACAGCCCTCTGTGATCCTTCCCATGCCCTGCCCCCATAGCTGTCAGCCGACAGTCAGGGCAGTGTGTGTGGGTGTGTCTCCTAAGTCTTTAGCTGCTAAGACACGAAGTCTCGTCGCAGCGGGCAGCCCAGAAGGCTGAAAGGAGCCCCGAGAGTTTAACGTCCATGACTTTACTGCTAGGACCGAGGTCCCGTCGCAGAGGGTAGCCAAACCGACTAACAGACGCCCCAGTGTGTAGGAAGAGCTTATTACACTTCAGATTTTAGCTGCTAGAACACGGGGGGGGGGGAGGTGGAGTTCCTTCGCAGTGGGCAGCCCAGGAAAGGCTGAGAAGTGCCCCAGTGGACCCTGTCACCTGGGAGTGACACAGATCCAAACGCCCAAGCTCTTCCTATAACTGTCCCTTTAGACCGGCTGAAGTTCTTTTAAATTGTGCTTGGTTCTGTTACAGCAACTGAAGGAGTCAGGTTAAAGCTTAAACAGTTACAGGTTTATTGAGGAAGCTTATGAATCATATGGTTGCAATGGCTATTGCTCTATTTCTTAACTACTAGCAAAATATAGATCTTAAAAATGGTTACAAAGAAGATAAAGATAGAAAAATAGAAATAATGGTACCAAGTAACAGCTTACTCTTTCTATGTGTACACTTAAGACAGAGGACCACATCCAGGTACAATTTTTACCCCCTTCTGTGCCTCTCGACTCCAGCGTGTCAGGCCAGGGCCGGTCCCTCAATTCCTAGGAAAGATGAAAATACGAGGTGGGCATCCCCATAGAACCTCGGGAGGTCAAACACCTAACCCGACCAGCAGGTAGAGGGTAGAATGACACTCAAAAGTGAGTGTGTGCTGGACCCATCTTTTATACCCATTTTGGGTCACGTATTTCTCTTTCTTATCTGTGATGCCAAATAGTGCTGGTCTGCCTTTTGTGAGACCAGTTCTTACAGGGAGTTGTGAACTTAATTTACACTTGTAAGAGAGAACTAAATTGGAATTACTGGGGATTCTTTTCTCAGTGGGAAATTCCTCTCCCAGGGACTGTGTGTGTGTTCGAATCAACATGGGTGCCAGCCGGGGCAGTTCTCGCAGCCTCGAGGCCAGCTTACTGACTTAATCGCTCTCTCTCCACATATCTGTTTTTTCAGCTTCTCAGGATCAGATGAGCCAGCATTGACTATGCTGATTTTACTGCTCCTTCTCTGCCCTGTATGCTTCAGAGAGGCAAATAAGATGGATGATATGGGGGGTTGGTCTGTCTGGCTACAATAGCCTCCGCTACTTACCACTGGCACATAAGATGCTAAAGTCCATATTTAACCTCCCTCCCCACCGATCTATTTCACGTTTTTTTTCTAGAGAACACCGTGATTGTAATCTCTAGGTACTTACTTTCTGTGGGGCAAGCTTCAGTCTGTATGTATGCCCTGGACTGTGTCTATGTGCACAATAGAAGCCACTGTCTGTGTGCTTTCTTGTACATGCATGCCCATGTATGTGTGTATCTGTAGGTACATGCATCTCACACCACAAGAAGGTTGTTTTTCCCACTCTCCCATTGTTAAAAAAAAGTTCAAAGCCACTTGCAAATCTGGAAGGCAAATCTGAGCTGATCTGATGTTGCTTGGGCATGTCACATTGGCATGTGCCTTTTTTATTTTTATTGTTACTTTAATTCAGTCTGAGGAAATAACAGCTCTACAGAACAGTGTCAAATCTGCCAAAGGAATCCCAATTCTCTGGTGACTTTATTAGCGTCAATGCCTCCAGTCAGTTAAGTCACAGCGCTTTATTATCTCACAATGGGCTTTCTTCTTTCACCCTCTCTCATGCAGAAGCCTCATTAGCTGGGAATATGGCTCACTTAACAGGGCCATTAATATAGTATTCCAACTTGTTTTATCTTTTGCTTTCCTGTTGCTATGCCCTTTCACCTTGGTCTTCAGTTGCACGTTCCTGTCACTAATTGCACAGTTTGTCCTAGAGAGCCCCCTCCCCAGGTACTTTTGTCTCTCTATACAGGAACAGCATTTACCTGCAGATCTCAAAGCACCTTGCACAAATGAAGGTCTGGCCTCTGCTATGAAGGAGGCATAGCTACATCAACTAGGAGTGTGAAGCAAATCACCTGCCCAGCCAGCAGAGCTATGATGGCAAAAACCCTGGTGTAGATGCAGCTCAGCCAACAGAAGTGTGTTTTGGTTGGCATTGCTAATGTCCTTTAGGGAGGTGTCATTTACAGAGGGAGACAGCTGAACTGCAGTTCATTTACAAGTTTGACATGATCAACTTGGGCTTCAATAAAGATATTAACTGGTTAACCCACTACAAAGCCAATTTCCCCTGCCTTTGATATTCACATTTCCACATCAAAAGCTACGAATGTGACACATCCAGCCTGACTTAATTAGATTAATTAACATTGGTCCTACAATTGATAGGTAACTGCTTTTGCTGTTATACATACCCTGGAATCTTTAATTTCCACTCCAACTCATCTGATGAAGTGTGTTTTACCCACAAAATCTCATGATCTAATATGCGTGTTAGACTCTAAGGTGCCACAGGACTGCTCATTGTATTTAGGGAGGTGGCTTATCTATGTCAGCTGAATTCCATCTGTTGGCTTATGGTGCATCTCTCCTAAAGGGCTCTGATGGCATAGAGAAGCTGGCAAAGGACTTGAAGAGCAGGCAAGCCCTCAGGAAGGTGGTTTAACTAAGCAGGGAAAAGAAGGCTATTTGTCAGCATGAGCTGCATCTCCATGATGGGGTTGTGCTGGCATAAGAGGTGTGCATGTGCCAGCAAAGCATTTCTAGTGAGCCACGCCCTGGTTTAACATTACAAATGACAATTATACCCATTGATCTATGGGAGGCTAAATCGTAGAGGCCATGTTGACATGAGCATGTCCCACTAGCATCAGTGTTTTCCACCACTGAGAATGCTGGGATAGACAGGGCTTAGGTGTTTTCATCACCAAGTCAGCTATCGCTGTTCAGATCAGGTCCAGGAGACCCAGTTGGAAATAGACTGGTCTTGGCTAATGCTCAATGTGCCCTCTGCCTTTTTCCATCTGTGTGCAGAATAAATTTTGTTATGTGCACTGATGCATGATTAACCGGAGTGTTGTGAGCAAGACACGAGAAGTCATTCTTCCGCTCTACTCTGCACTGATCAGCCCCCTAATTGGAGTATTGTGTCTAGTTCTGGGCACCACATTTCAAGAAGGATTTGGAGAA
Organism: Pelodiscus sinensis; assembly: GCF_049634645.1. Lineage (NCBI taxonomy): Eukaryota > Metazoa > Chordata > Testudines > Trionychidae > Pelodiscus > Pelodiscus sinensis. The sequence goes on along the minus strand of NC_134732.1, from coordinate 14,738,237 downwards.
GGTCCAGAGAAGAGCAACAAGAATGATTAAAGGTCTAGAGAACATGGCCTATGAAGGAAGACTGAAAGAATTGGGCTTGTTTAGTTTGGAAAGGAGAAGACTGAGAGGGGACATGATAACGATTTTCAGGTATCTAAAAGAAAGAGGGAATCACAAAGAGGCGGGAGAAAAATTGTTTTCCTTGGCCTCTGAGGATAGGACAAGAAGCAATGGGCTTAAACTGCAGCAAGGGAGGTTTAAATTGGACATAAGGAAAAACTTCCAAACTGTCAGGGTGGTTAGACACTGGAATAAATTGCCCAGGGAGGTTGTGAAATCTCCATCTCTGGAGATATTTAAGAGCAGGTTAGATATCTATCTATCAGGGATGATCCAGATGGCACTGGGTCCTGCTGTGAGGGCAGGGGACTGGACTTGATGACCTCTCAAGGTCCCTTCCAGTTCTAGTGTTCTATGATTCTATGTGCACCACCAGTAGAAACAGACGGTGCCTGCTGTGGGTGCTATGCTAATCAGCTGGGCAGCACTGAAATCTCTCTTGGCTGGCTACATAAGCACTCAGCTTACAGGGAACACAGTTAGTGTGTCCATTGGTAGAGCTGCACCAGTCCTGGTGCAATGGTGCCAAGATCAGATTGGTTCAGTTAAATGAGGTGCAGCAGACCTAGGAGCAGACCTAGGAGCTCAACCAAGGCATCCTAATTGCCTCTCCCCCTGGCTTGCCAGATGGACTCTCACTTGATATTACGGGTTCTTCTCCGAGTGCTTGTCCCTATGTGTATTTCACAGGTGGGAGCACCTGAGACCACAGATTTGTAGCAGGCAGTAGTCTGCACCTGCACAGTTGCCCTTCTTGTGCTCCGAACTGAGGGAATAAAAGGTGGTTCAGACTGATGCTTCTCCAGTTCCTTCTTACCGACACATGGCTTGAGTTGGATGCCTCTGTGTTCATTGCAATCTTCTGCTGCTTTCAGAATCTGTACATATATAGTGATAGAAATGTAGCCGTGTTAGTCTGGTGTAGCTGAAACAAAATACAGGACTATACATATATATTGTGAATAGTTTTAGTCCTCTTCGGGTATGTCTACACTGCAGCATTTTTCCGGGAAAAACTACACTTACATCCACACTGCAATTGTGTTCTTTTGACAGAAAGTGAAAAGAATGCAGGGGGTTTCTGACAGTGGTAAACCTTTTTCTATGAGGAAGAAGCCTTTTTCCGAAAGAGCTCTTTTGGAAGAAGGCACGTGTGGACGGGGAAGAGGTTTTGTTTGTTTGTTTGTTTTTTTAAAGAAGAGGCCTCCAGGAAAAAGCACAGGTGCCCTCGTGGCCACTCCATCCATAGTAATCACAACTGAAATGCAAGATAGCGTCCAATCAATGTGGACACTATCTTTCGAAAAAGCAGATCACTTTTTCGATGCGCTTTTGCTGTCTGGACGCTCTCTTTCGAAAGAAGTTTTTCCAGAAGATCTCTTCCGGAAAATCTTCTTCCAAAGGAAGCCTGTAGTGTAGACATAGCCTTAGACTGAGCATTTTTATAGCTAATAGAATTGTCTAGTTCCTTCCCCATCTTGGGGAGATTCTCCAGTCCAGGTGGAGAAAGATGACTCTGAGAAACACCAAAGCTGCCTCTGTGCCTTGGGGAGGCTCACATTGCTGCTAAAGGTAACATCTGCTGCTCCTTCCCTTCCTGAACCCGGCAAGGAGAAGAGGGTCATCTGGGAAAATATCTCTTACAAAGGCCATGAGACCCTAGTACCATGATGTCCAACACACTAGCCACTAGCCTCGTGGCTCTTTGGCCGGTTGAGTGTGGCTAGTTCATTAGAGTAGTAGCCACTATAATGGCTACTGCTTCACAACTGGTTGGACACCACAGCCCTAGTGGAGGAAGGTCAGGGAGACCCACCCTCGTTTGGTGGCCTCAGATGGCCAGCAGTGCCCCTCTGATCAGAACTCCAAAGTAGAGGAGCAATTTAATTTCTAGTTTGTTTGGGAGGCAAAGGGATCCCAAGGGGATGTCTCCCTTATCGCGTGGAGATGTTTTTGTAACAAGTGCGGGGGCAGGAGGGCCATCTGGAGAGAAGGACAGTGTAGCATGCTGAATCTGTTTTACATCAGGATCTCCCTGGACAAATCCACCCACTCTGTATTGTCATGACCACAATATTAGACGAAGAAAAACACTGTCCGCCAGCCATCCATGATTCTTATTTCACCCTCAGTGCTTGAGTCATTCCCCTGCACCATTGGCAACTTCCCTTATCCCCTCTTAATTCTTTTTGACAACAGAGCTTGTTTGGTAGGTTTCCAATCCAGGGGACCTTTCCTAGCACCCAAGCATGGTGTGTGATTTAGTGTTCCTGGGTCTCAGCTGAAGACAAGCGCCACATGGTTCCAAGATCTCCCACCCACTCTGAGACCATCTACCTTGTTGAGTCCCATGTACTGCTGGAGTACAGAGCTGTTACTGCTGCACTCATCGTCTAGGTGGTGTCCTGCATCACAGTGGTCTTCAACTTATAGTCTGGGGACATCCAAAACTAATCTAAGATTTCCAAAGGGGGCTGCAGCTCCATTGGAAATGTTTTAGGGGTCCACAGTTGAAGTAAGTTTGAAAATCTTTGCTGTAGCACGTAGCAAAGCTCGGGAACTTGCTATTACCTGGTACCTGAATGCACCTCACCTTCCCCAACGTAGGGATCAGAAACAACAGCAGCCTCCACAGACTCGTACATGGGGTGTGTGAAGGGTCTGAAAGCACTCTTTTATGCTCCCCCAAGTAAGGATGCTCCAGCTGGCCAGGGGAAGGTAGGAGCAGCACACAGCCCAAGCCTCCCTCCCCCATGCTTTGGCTGGCCAGGGGAAGACGGGGGCTGATTTTCCTGCTTATTTGGGGGATCGTGGGGGCGCATTCACACCCTTACAGTCCACATTTCTTAAAAAAAAAAAGCCTGCTCCCCCTCCCAGTGTGCTGCACTGGTTCTACTGGGCTACTTGGGCTTGCTCTCTGGGTTTGTGTATCACAGCGTAAACCCTGCTTTGCAGCATTTGTAGTACTTCTCCGAGGTTTCAGATCTCGCAGTGGCTGCGTTTCTGGTGCATTTTGCAACACCTCTGAATGATCTAGGAGTCAGCCCTGCTCGACCAGAGCCCAGAGACTCCTCATAACCAATCTCTTGAACTTTCAGCTCTTCCAGCCCCGGCTCCTGCGTGCCTGCTTGCAATATATCTCAGCCCCTCACTTATACTGGTCTCCCTCTCCACAGTCTTCTGGACCAATTCTGTTCTTTCAAGTGTGTGTCATGCTCCACATACATCTCATTAGCTAGACAAACTGGGCGTGCTAATGAGGTTACCAAAGCCCAGTATTCCTCCAGCATTTAGGGATGCTACTACCTCTTTCAGCGAAGAAAAAGCTCTTGGATAAAGCAGCCCCTTTGTACCTAACACCCCCTCCTCACCACTGTCGGACTTCTCTGATGCTCCCCACATGTTACATTAGTTCACTTCTCCCCACCCCCTAGTCTCCCTTGCAGCATCTCATTTCACCTTGATCCCTCACGGAGGTTGTATATATGCAGTGAAACACCAGAGTGCTAATAACACACATTATCACCTTCGGTGATGCATGTCACACTCAAAGGCCAGATTCGATTTGGGCTGGAAGCCCAATTGCTAATATTCACTTGCAAAGATCAGCATGTAACTACAAAGATTGCTGGTGGAGGGAGGGAAGAAATAAATAAAAAAGGAAGATAAACATAAAAGTCATACAAAACAAATAACTGGCAAGGATGCCATATCATATTTTTAAGGGGAATATTCAAATATTAACTATGTAATTAAGTATTTATTAATTAAAGAGGAAACCTGCTGTGCTAAGAAGAGCAGAAGCCTAATCTTGTGTGAAGTCTTGTTTAGTTCAGCTGTCGACTCCATAGAGTTTGTATTTGGCTTCATAAGAATTTGGACTGAAGTTTTTAAAGCCACCTAAGGGATCTACAGGTGCAGTTCCCACTGAACTTAATAGGAGCTATGCATCTAAAGCCCATCACATTTCAACCATGTGGTACATTTAATTTTCAGAGATCTGCGTGGTTGGTCAGTTGCCATCCTCCAATTGCCTTCCACCTTCACTGTTGCTTTATAAAGCTCATTCATGCTGGCTTTTCAGGGCATGTTAATTTAAATGGGTAATGGGCATGAGGGGGTGTAGCAATAAGGGAGGGGTCACTGTACTGTAAGTACTTGTGGGATTCGCTATGAAGAAGCAAGTCGTAGCATCTTGGTTGTTCCATCTTGTCTGTGTCTCGGTCTGGCTTCACTGCTGCTGATCTTTTCTGGCTTTATTTAATGCGAACACAAGTCAGTTTCACATGGGATGCAGTGAGCTGACCAGCGTCAGTTGGCTAATTGACAGAGCCAGGTGGCTACTGAGAGTGGCATGATGGTATCTTTTATGGCCTGAAAAAATATTTGGAAATGTTTGGCTTGTGGCATCTATTTGGGCGTAAAGAAAAATCTTCCCTCCAGCCTTATCCTGAGAATTTCTAAACTAATAAACTACAGAACATTCCGAACAAACGATAAACACTGGACATTTCTCCACCTACCACTGACATACAGCCACCGCTGAAGCAGAATGAGGCAGCTGTTGACCAGTGCACAGGCACTCTGTGCAAAGGTGGACGACAGGAAGTACATGTTATATCCAGTAGAAACGACATGTGGGGCCGGGGGTAGGCTTACAGAAGTTAATGGAATTTGGCCTGGATACTGGCTCTGATAACTCATTTTAGTTGCATGAAAAGCTCTATGGGATTTTGAATGATTTCAAGTGGATCTCTGCTTTATCTCATCTGAAAAACTGCGTCTTCTGTTCATATGTAGATATGGGGGCATACTGTCCTGTGGTGGAGGGGGGAACCTGGTGTTAGTTCCACTTCCAAAATTTATCCTGGGGAATATCCTGTCTTCCCTGTCCCATGCTGCTTTGGGCGGAACCTTAAGTGAAAATGGCATGGTGAGGATGCTGGTTCACAAGCCAGCTGGATGCAGAGTGCCCAGATCAGATGGCCTTACTCCACTGTAGCCTTCCTAGAGAAGCAATTGTAGAAAGGGCTTGTGTAGGCCATGTCACGATCCTGGTGACAGCCATGGGGTCACATTGAGACATCCCAGCACTCTCAGGTCTGGGCGTAAGCTGCCTGGTGTCTCTGACAACTCGTCTGTCAGGGAGCAAGGACCATTGTACGCGAGATGCAGCAAAAGAGGGAGAATTAAAAGGGAGTGAGAGAGCAATCAATACATTATTTAACAGGACGAATGCAAATGACAAAAAATTAATGAGGCTTCTTCTCCCCCCCCCCCTTCCCCCTCTCCTCCTTTGCAGTAAGATTGCTGACAAATTCTCTGGAAAATATCAAAACAGCCTCAGGGTGGAACCTGCCAGAGTGATGCACCATTATCTATTATTGATGGAAACCTTGACAAGTTCCCTTTAAAAGGAGAGAGAGAGAGAAGGGGGGGAATTGCATCTAATCTTCGTTTTAAAGCTATAGTTGCTCGTTTTCTCTTCCCTGAGGGTAGATTAACCATTGAAGTTGGGTCTTGCTTTTCTTTCACCATCCTTCACCTGGGACCAACACACAGAACACAGCCCACGTAGATTTTAAAAGGTATCACCGATATATTGGTTGGATGTTTTTTAAAATTACAAGGTGGGTGTGTCAGGGAGTGGAGGGAACATAAGTATGGAGGCAGGATATTTGTTTCTCCCCCCACCCCATAAAGGATCATTCAAGCCTCATTTAAAAATAAAATAGAGATGTGCTGCAAAGGGTTGGGAGGTGCTTGAGGTCGAGTCTGGGGAAAGCAGGAGGTGGCTCTTGGGGGAACACAGAAGGAAACAGATGATTAAAGCAGCCGAAGCAGTAAACCCTAGAAAAGAGATTGGGGATGGGGTAGAGGACAGCAAATTCATGAAAAGTGACAAGGAAAAAAAAATCCAACAAGCCCCTGAAGCATCACAAAACTGCTCCTGAACGGCACGGAGGCAAGAGACCATGGGAGCCAGCCCAGAACAACTATCAAACCTGCTGATGAGTGACATGCTGTGAGGATTAATATTTTATAAATGTCATTGGCCTCCTGACAGGCTCCTGTATAATCTCATTCTTTCGCCCCTCGCAGCAAACCCCTCTTAACAAACCAGAAGCAGGTGGAATGGGGGGTCCCTGCTGTTTGTTATTTCTGTCATCTGGAGCCAGAGGAACCGTTCCCTCTGCCTCCTCCCGTACCATGAAGAAAGACTTGGGAGGGAGAAAGAGCAGCTGTCAGTACATCTCCCCTCCCCAACACACACACAGCCTCACCTGTCAGACACTGTGCAGTTTGCAGAGCCAGAGCCAGTTGGTGGGTTTTGGATGTTGGGATAAAGATACTAGTGGGACAGGCTCTGCAGGCTGGACTGTGCATGGAGCGTCCCTCTGTCCTGATTTCAAAAGCCTTTTTTCCTTTCTCCAGATCTGATGCTCCTGTACCTCTTATTGCGGAAGATGTGTGCCCTGGCCCGCAGATGAGCTTCATCCAGTAGACAGGAGCCAGGAGACCTAGGATCTCATTTGAGCTCTTTCACTCATATTTGTGATCTTCGGTGAGCCAGTTCCTTCTCGGTCTCAGTTTCCCCAGGTGTAAATCAGAGACAATTATATATATAAGTGCTAAGTGGTGTTGAGAAACGTAGCTTTGTATGGGCCCTGAAACAAATCCAAAGGATGCAGCCTTATCCATTGAGGACACTGAGTCCACTCCAGGCAGACACTGAAAGCCAGTTTGTTTCTCTTCTTATTCCAGAGGGTCATTAACTCAGCCAGCCTTCTCCCTCTTGGACAACAGGGCAGTCTTGGTTTGCCAGCATACAAACGCAGGAATTACCAATTGACATGCATTCTACCTACTCCTATGTCATATTTCCAACAATGATCAGCATTAAAAACTTCAAAAAAGGTGTTTAAAAATCCCCAAAATGGACAGTGTAGGATAACATGCCCACAGGTGAAATTTCTTCCTAACCCTAGGCAGTTGGTGATTGGATTATGCCCTGAAGCAGGAAGGTTTGTATCCTGTTTAATGTAGCCAAAGAGGAAATTGTATTATTTCTGTATAAGTGCATTGCTTTTACAGGGCCTACTAAGTTTCTGACCTCTGTGAAATCTTATGGTAGTGAATTCTACAGGTTAAATACACACTGCATGAAAAGAATTTTCTGTTATCTGCTGTAAATGTATTGACTTCTAATTTCATTGGATGTCTCTTATTCTAGTATTAGGAAAAAGGTAGATCACTGTGCCCAGTTATTATCTCTACATTGCACGTTATTTTACATACCTCTTTCATGTCCTCCTTGTTCTTCACCTCTATCCTATCCCCTTTCTGTCCTAATGTTTTTAATCTCTTATAGTGGATTATTGATCATTTTCATTGCATTTCTATAGACCTTCTCCATTTCTGCTGTGTCCTTGAGGAGATGAGGTGACCAGAAATGAATCCATTTCTAATGGCTGGGATGTAGGTAGCTGGCCAATAGCATCTGCTGGGCATGGGTTGAAGACAGAAATCGAGACTTATTACCAAACCGAGTCAGGAGATCTCAGATGGGTACCAACATCAAGCTGGGCCAGGATCAAAAGCCAGAGCTAAGGAGCAAGATGGAGTGAAAAAACAAGGCCTGTGACAGTAGCAAGCCAAAGTCTGTATTGTTGTTCAGACGTTTCCCGGGGCATTTTCTTGGTCTAGGTGTGTGGACCAGTCAAGCGACCGTAGGGTTCTGTTATTCTGGCTTCTTCCAGTGGTATTTCTTATGGTGCATAATCCTCCATTAATTATTGGATTCTGGCTTGCCTATCTCTCATTGAGATTTTCATTGGCCTGTCCACTGTTATGCCTAGATTTGTTTTCCTGAATTGTTACTGTTAATTTGGATCTCGTCAACCTATAGGAATAATTCAAATGGTTCCTTGGAGTGTGCATTACCTTCTGCGTCTGCAGTGAACTTTATCTGCCATCATGTTGTCTAATCACTTACCTTTGTTAGGTCCAGGGCCGGATTAAGGCATGGGCTAGCCGGGCAGCTGCCCGGGGTGCCAACCTATGGGGGACGCCTGATGGCAGCTGTAAGGGGCAGAGGCTGCAGCAGCTCCCAGCGGCCACCTTGCAGTGGCCGCCCGGGGTGGGGGTCGCATTAACCCCCACAGCGCCGGTCAGCAGCACCCTTCCCCCCATGGCCGCAGGGCCCTGCACAGCCAGGCTTGGCCTGCCTCGCGTGCCCTCCCCTACGTGCCAGGCAGGGGCGAGGCCGCGCATGTGCCCTCCCCCACACGCCAGTGCAGGGGCGGGGCCATGCATGCGCTCTCCCTCAACCTGGGGTGCAATTAAACTGTCTGCCCAGGGCACCGGAATGGCTCGGTCTGGCCCTGGTTAGCTCCCCCAGAATTGCTCAGTCTTCTCTGCTCTTCACTCCTTGAAATAATTTTATCCCATCCACAAATATCATCACCTCACTGTTTGCTCATCTTTCCCAGTCCTTTGAGAAACAGGCTAAGCAGCATTGCTCCTCAGAACACCTTGCTACAATCTTCCTTCCATGATGAGAATGCAGCCTGCTACTCACTTTCTAAACCTTGACAGAGATTTCTCTGTCACCCTTCCCTCGGTAACCATGTCTACACTGCAATCAGAAATGCACTTGCAGCTTAGGTAGGCATAGCTAGCTTTGATCTAACAAGTGTGTCTAAAAATAACAATGAAAACATGGCAGCACAGTCATTACTGTGAGCTGTACATGATGGCCTGGATCCCTAGGGCTGTGTCCAAACTCAGGGTTTTTTTCGGGAAAAGTAGCCTTTTTCCGAAAAAACTTCCCCTGCATCCAGACTCAAGCCGCGTTCTTTCGAAATTAAATCGAAAGAACGCGGCTTTTATTTCGATGGCGGTAAACCTCATTTCACGAGGAAGAATGCCTTCTTTCGAAAGTTCCTCTTTCGAAAGAAGGCGTTCTTCAATGTAAATAGGGCTTCTTCAAAAGAGAGCATCCAGACTCACTGGATGCTTTCTTTCGAAAAAGCAAGCCGCTTTTTCGAAAGTTCAACGTGCAGTCTAGACGCTCTCTTTCGAAAGAGGCTTGCAGTCTAGACATAGCCTATGTGGATATTTACAGGGCTAGTCCATATCAGAGTCCGTGATGCCATGATGCCTTAGCTTCACTAGTATAGGTGTGTCTGTCAAAGTTACAGCCATGCCACCAGTTGCAACATATATACACCCTTATTTTCTTCAACTATTTCTTGTTAGAGACTTTTTTGAGGGTTTTTTTGAGGGGGGAGGGGGAAGGTAATTCCAAATAAATGAAGCCAGGTCCTGAGTTGGAGGAGCAACGTATCTGATCTTACAAAAAAACTCTTAAAAAGTCTCTTTCAAGTCTAAATAAACTGAGCTGGTTCCTGATCTGGTGTAAGTGGGCGTCGATCCATGGCCCATCGTATTTCCTGGTTTTACTTTAGTGACTATTTTGTTGACTCTCAAAGATTTCTAATAGATTGGAGAGGTACAGACTTTAAAGAAGCAGAGCTTGTGAGACCCCATCATGTATACCTCTGAGTGCTTTATTATTCTGTCTTTAGTTATTGTTTCATCTAATTTTCCTGACACCGAAGTAAAACTGATTGTTCTATAATTCCCAGAAACACCGATGATGCCTCCTTTCAAACAATGTTTGATGCTGGCTACCGCCAGCCTTCTGGTAGAATAGCTGAGTTAACGAGAGATTTATTTTCCTCTGTCATTGTCACAAGGAAACTTGGGACTGGATTTGAATGGTCATCAGAAACCAATTCTGTATATCGCTTAGGGATGTCAACATCTAGTCAACTACACGATTAACCGATAAGCCTGGGCTTATCAGTTAATCCTATCAACTACAGGCACTCTCCCCACCTTGTATCAGCAGGGAGGTGGGAGCCAATGTGCACAGGGAGCCGGCTCGGTGAAGCTGTCTGCCTCCTCCCCTTGTTGCCTCCCACAGGCTAAAATATCCAAGCGGTTACACAAACAGTGCTACCTGACTATGGGAGATGTTGGCCAGCTGTGAGCACCTGGAGAATGGGGCTTGGTGAGCTTCACTAGTGCTGCTTTGCCTTCAGACTGGCAACTGTTGGGCCTTGTGCTAGGGTGGAAGCAGAATGAAGGGCGGAGAGGAGAATTCAGCCCAATGGGCTCTGTGATTCTCTCCAATGCCTTGGAGTTTCCTTGTTAGCTTGGGCAAGATGCAGGCTCTTTTGACCTAAGTTCCAATCCATCTGCCTGCCCTTTAAATTTCCCCTCTAGCACCGAGGGTGCGTCTAGACTACATTCCTCTTTCAAAAGAGGAATACAAATCTCACGCTTCATTTGCATTATCTCTTCCGATCACCTGTAAACCTCATTTTTTCAGGAATAAGGGCGCTTTCGAAAAAGAGCGGGTTTTTTTCAAAAGAACCCCATCTAGACTGCTTTTAAAATAAAAAAAAAAAAAAAAAAAAACCTTCCGAAAAAGTGATGGGAAAAGATTATGCAAATGAAGCGCAAGATTTGTAAATCAGTGCTTCATTTGCATTTTCGATTTCCCCCATTTGCATTCCTCTTTTGAAAGAGGAATGTAGTCTAGATGCACCCCGAGTTGCACACTGTGGCCCAGAAACGGACGAGGGCTGTCCAACAGCCTCTCAGCTACAGGCTGATAATGAGCCCTGGTGAAAACGAGCTTTATTTCTGAAGGGAAATGAAACAAAGAAGCTGGGGACAAGGCGCTCCAGAGGCTATTTCTGAGGCTGGGGAGCCAAACAATCCCCAGGCTTCCAGCTGGTCTCAGTGGGGATTCTTCAAGTAGATAAAAATAAATTTGACAACGGAATTAACTTTTTATGGGCCTGAAGGCTGCCCCTAGGGACTCTGCAGGGCAGAGAGAGCAGCCTTTGCAAGTCTCCATGGTGCTGGAATTCCCTTGTCCATCCGGAGCATTGTTTTTGCTTTTCCATTGTCTGTTTGCTACGGAAGGAAATTTGTCTTAACAAATGGACTTTATTGAGAGTTTACCTCCCTGCTGCTAACTCTGAGGAAAAACTTAACATAAATTCCCAGTCAGAACCAGGAGGCCAGGTTGAAAAAAGGGAAAAAACACACAAAACAACTCATTGCTGCTGGCTGGAAGAGGAGAAGCAGCCCTCATAATGGCCTGACGTTTGTATCATTATCAGGGCTACGTGCCCCACATGTATGATGCTGTCTGAAATCTGTGCAAGCTAGAGTTTGCACAGTGGAAATCAGAGTAGGAAACAGCCAGTTTCTCCGTAAGGAACCTGTGTGCACTTTGGAAGGCTCACATCAGCTCACATACATTTTAACTACTCATAATGGGCACTTCCTCGTGGGTCAGAGTAATTAATTAGTCCTCAGCGATCTGCAAAGTAGGTCACTGTTACCTCCATTTTGCAAAGGGGAAACTGAGGCATCAAGCGGTTAATGTGCCCAAAGGTAATTTTTTTTATTGCATGTGATTATCCTTTATGATCAAGCACCGCTCCTCTCTCCCTTCATTACCCAGTCTCTGTGTTGCTGTCACTCACTATTCAGAGAGAGTGCTGCATTTCAAACTCCTCACACCTTTCCTCTCTTGCTGTCTTCAGGGTTCAGTGTGTTCCAGTTGTCACCTGCAGTAGCCCCGATTATTCAGTTCTGGCTCCCCCAAACAGCTCTGCCAGTGTAGCTCATTGCTGCCCCTCATCATCCCATGTTATTTCCAGCCAGAGCACCCCATAGCTCTGCCACTGTTTCTCAATCCTGTCGTCTTCGTGCCAGGTCTGCATCTCTGCTGTCAATCATGCCAAACTATATGGTGGTTCAGTATTGGGGACGAATGACATTTTTGGCTTTAGAACAAGCTCTCCCTGCATGGGATTGGCTGAGAGAGAGCAAGAAGAAATCAGAGAGCAGTGCTGTCACGTCTGATAACATTTCTCTCTGGGTGACCTCTGTTTCCATAACACAATTTTTATTATTTGACTTTGGAATATTGATTTTGATTTCCCGTTTTATTTTGGTTTCACTCCTTTCCTTTCTGCCGAGAGCACCAAGGTCACCTTCATCTCCTGCCTGCTGTGTAATATGTGTGTGGGGGGGAGGGTATCTCTTGACCATGGAAAGTGACCTGGAAGAAAAGCTGGGCGTGCTCTCACCATTTGAATGCCAAGGAACCTGGTAATAGAGGTTAGTATTATGTACATATCAGATATAGCTTTGTCGTCAGAAAGTGCTTTGTAATGATCCAAGAAGTTCCTTCCAACTTCCAGGCAGAGGCAGCAAGATGGTTTTTCAAGGTCTTTTGGAGTTTACATTCAACTCCACTTCTGGAGAGGAGAAAGAAGCTAGTGTGAGCCGAATGGAAGAACAGAGACTGCAACACGTACTGTGTGGGCTGGAGCATTCCAGAACCACCCTGAGGCTTCTGCCTCATGGTATGCATCTGTAACCCACACACCTAGGCTATGTCTAGACTGCAGGTTTTTTTCAGAAGAAGCTTTTCTGGAAGAGATCTTCTGGAAAAACTTCTTCCAAAAGAGAGCGTTCACACTGCAAAAGCGCATCGAAAAAGCACTCTGCTTTTTCGAAAGATAGCGTCCACAGTGAATGGATGCTATCTCACATTTCAGCTGTGATTACTATGGACAGAGTGGCCACCAGGGCACCTGTGCTTTTTCCTCTTTTTTTTGAAAGAACACCCTCTTCCCCATCCACACGTGCCTTTTTCCGAAAGAGCTCTTTTAGAAAAAGGTTTCTTCCTCATAGAATGAGAATTACCAATGTCGGAAAACCCTCTCTGTTCTTTCGATTTTCTTTCAGAAAAACTCAATTGCAGTGTGGATGTAATTGAAGTTTTTTCAGAAAAACAGCCGTTTTTCTAAAAAAACTGTAGTGTAGACATACCCCCGTGTGGATCACTGTCCCATGTAGTGGCATTTAGACCACATAAAGTGACAGCTAAGAATGAGTGAGCTCTACAGCTTAAGCCAGGAGCCAGCTGGCTTTTAGCTCAAGCAGTACAGGTTCCTAAACTAAGCTCCAGAGATCCCAGGATCAAGTCCACCTGGTGATGGTTACACATCTGTTACTCCTGTTGGCTACATCACCTCCCTACAGCAGCAGAATGAGCTTTCTAGTACAAAAGACTGTTGGGGGGCATGCGCATTTTGGATCCTCTCTGATATAAGGCTTCTGCATTTGAGCTTCCAGCTCCGCTAAATCTCTTCATTGGGAGAGCTGGGCTGGCAGAGTGTTTGCAGAGAAGCGAGGAGGATTGAAACACCTTTTGCAGAAGTGCCACCAAGACATATGGCTTTATACAGGGAAGAGCCAAGCCTGAGCATTTTAGTTTCCAGTTTAGTCTGAGCAGTCCAAATTGGCTTTTTCTGAGCTGCCTGGGAGTAGCTGAGAGCTCTTCATCCAACACCATCTGTAGCTGCATGAGGAATGTGTACCCAGCCTCTCTAGGTACTGTGCTGATCACTGTATCAACCTCTCACCCTCAGCAATACACCCTTAGAAATACCCAATAATACACAAAACAACTTGTCTATATTCATGGAAGGTGCCTATGGGACTATAAACTAGACCTGGGCCTGAGCGGCCTAGTCCTGATCCTGATCTGGACCCCAAATCCATCAGAGTTCCAGGGTACTTGCATCCAGTTATTTTCATTCAGGACCATTTCTACCATCAAACAAGTCCTGACCAGAACAAAGGATGCCGTGTAGGTATTGCTAGAACATCCTTGCGGTCCTGCCTACAGTAGTGGCCAATATGCCATGCTTCAGACAAAGGAAAATTCCCTTACATAGTGCACCAGCCAATTGTGCAATGCTACGTGTAGGGCAAATTCCTTCCTGATCCCCTGCAGAGGTCAACCAATAACCTCCAGCATGAAATTTGGTGGCTCTTTGATTATGTCTGTTTGCCTAATGCAGAGGTTATTAGTGATCAATGCAGGCTGGTGGAATCTGAAAATAGGTAGACAAATTCAGTATATTGTTATTTTTCTCTTTCATTACTTCTCTTTCTGTCTCTCTGTTTGCGCTGACCACTGAAAAACAGGACAAGCACTTGCCAATTTGCAGCAGCTACCTTTGCCAATGGTCTTGTCAAATTATCCAGCCTGTTTTAAAAATCCAGCTACCGTGACTCCATTGGCGGCCTCTGATGCAGAACTCCACATTCATTGTGGTGGGTGAGACAGTGCTTCCCTTTGTTCTAAATTTACCGACCTTACAATTTCTTTGAGTGGCCTTGAGAAAGAGGCATGTCCTGGCCTTCAGGCCTAGGCTCCACAACCATCTGCATCCTGGGAAAAGGGCACTTCGAGTTTACAAGTCAACAACACTTGCCAACACTACATGTTCCCTGGGATCTGAAAACCAATATAGGGTTGGTCTTTTCACCCTTTCTAACATCAGCAATAAATTCCACAGGCAGAACGTAGCTGACAATGCACCAGTCAGAACAGACTCCCGGGAGCTCACTTGTAGCTCTATTGGCCTTTCCAGGCTACAGGGAGAGACATGTTTTGGTCAGTAAAGTCAGCAGATATGATCTGAAGTTGCAGTAAAGAGGTTTATTGAACAAACTGCCACTATATCAATAAGCCACAAGAGGGTGAGCAATTGGCACGTGTCTTGGTTGCATTTTGAGGTAGAAAGGACAAAGGCTGACCGCTTTTGACCACAAAGGAAGTGCAGCAGAAGCTGACTAAAGCATCTCTGGCATGCTGAATTGCTTTTAGAATGTGGTTCCTTCATGTCCTACTCCACATTCTAGAAACTGTTTAGCGTATCCTTCGACTGTGAGAAGTAGTTCTCACTAAAAAGGGTAACAGTAGAACAGAGCCCTTTATGACACCACTTTCCCATTCGTGCTTAGCTAAATGTTCTAAGTGCAGGGCTCCAGTGCACAAGAGGCACATCGGGGAGGAAGGCAGATAGGAGGTCTATGGGGCTGCAGGTAGGTCCTCCGCGGGCTATGGGCTGCTGTGGTCCACTTGCTATTTTTGGTTGTCCATTGCTGCTATGGTTGCATGGGTGTAACTGTCCTACCCTGCATTTCCTATATGCAGTATAGTTGTAGCCATATCAGTCCCAGAATATTAGCGAGAAAAGGTGCATAAGGTACTATCTTTTATTGGGCCATTGTGCTGAGTCCAGGAGTCCCTTACCCCGGTCCAAAGAAGAGCTCTATGTGGTTCAAAAGATTCTCCCTCACCATGGGAAGCTGGTCCAATAAGAGATATTACCTCTCCCACCTTGTCTCTTAACTGTCCTGCGTTTGGAATATAATTAACAATTGTGTTGAATGTCAGCATGCTAGAATAGATTCCAGCTCCTGCTCCCAGAGCTCTGTTGGATCTTATAATGGACAGGAGGAGTACTGACCAGTACCCGGTGACAATGGGGTTAGCTAGCAAAGGTGTTGATCAGGGGGCTGGAAGAACCAATCGAAATAGAAGATTGAAATTTGAATTGGGTATAGATTCCTTGCCTGCTTTCTTTGTGTGGGAGAGAGAAACCAGGAGCTGAGAGACACAGAATGAGTCAAACCCAAGCAGGACTACTATGTCTCCAAGAAATTTGGGGTATGGGAGTGGACTGAACAAAGAGAAAATTGGAAATAAGTAAAAGAAAAAGTGAATCTAGTCTAGGGTAATTTTTCTTTATTTTGTGGTTTGGTTTGAATTGCTCTATGTGAATCTATGCCTCCCGTCCCCATTTACTACCTTGCATTGTGCCCAGAGGCTTTTCTCTGTGTTTTAATTTGTTTTCCTTAGTTGCTCTGTAACATCTAGAAACCAAGTATACTTTATCAAGTTTATCTTTTGTTTTGTAATAAAAATCACTTTTTAAAGGTGATGATTTGATTCGTGTCCTGGAAGGTCAGCTACTAGAGACTTCAGCTTTTTCGGAAAAAGTTTTCTTCTTCGTAGAAAGAGGTTTACCACTGCTGGAAAACCCACCCTTGGACTTTGTCGAAAGAATGCAATAGTAGTGTGGATGCAAGTGTAGTTTTTCCAGAAAATCTCTGCAGTGTAGACATACCCTTGGAGTGCCAGAGTAGGGAACAGCCCTGACAGATCTGCAGGGCTCATAGAGGGAAAACGTCATCCAAACTCAAAATTCAGCAAAGATGTCCGCTTATTTACCCAGCAGATCTGCCATTTTTCAGAGTACAAATGTTAAATCAAAGCTAGTCATTGGACAGCAAAATACAAGTAGATACTCCATGGTGGTTCTGCACATAGCAAATGTAAGGGGACTGTTACCCCTTACTAAAACTCTGTGGGAGTTTTTTGGTTTACCAGCTTCAGAAGGGGAAGGGTTCATGAGACTGACAGACCCCAGAGACAATGGAAAGCAGTCAACACTCCAGCTCAGCCTGACTGACAGGTTGTAAGTGGGGATTGTTCTGGCTCTCTCTCTGGGCAAACAGGGAGCTGAAAGAGCAGTGCGAGCTGTGTGCAGGAGAGGTCCTGCAAAGACAGAGATCTGAAAGAGGAGTACAAGAAGAAGTCCTGCAGCGACAGAACCAGACACAGACAGGCCAAGCAGTGCAGACCCTGTGTTGAGCAGCAGACTGGCAGTGCTCAGAAAGCCAAAAGGAACAGAGAAGCAACACAAAGAGCTGGAACTGGCCAAGCAGCACAGCCTGCAGCTGGATGTGGTGAGCTACTGGGACCTGCAAAGTGTGGGGAAAGGCTCTGGACTGGGAGAGGGGTCTGGCCACTTAGAGACTGAGGCTGTGTGGTCACTGCCAGTGCAAGCGTGTCCAGCCTGCAGCCCCTTGCAGCACATCCAGGGCTTCTAAGGAAGAGACTGTGAACTGTCCTTACACTCTGCAGACTGCTGTGTTGATGTGCCTGTGCTACAGAGCAGGGCTGTGTGTTCCCATTTAACCATTCTCATTGTTTCTTATTCTATTCTCTTTAATCAGTTGATGTTTAATAAATTGTATTTGCTTTGAACATTATGAAGTGATCACTGGGCCAAGAAGGCCTGCAGTGTAAAGAGAGCACCTCGGAGTGGGGACACCCTAACTCCTGCCCCTAGTGACTACAAGGTCAGGGATTAAGCCCCAGGAAACCTGGGCCCAGCCTTGTTGGGGTTTCAAGGGCTCTGCTACTCAGGAGAGTGGAGGGGGAGCCCTCAGGATCAGGGAGCCGTGGGGTAAAGGAAGTGGGAGCGGGGACTCAGATCCTTTCGCTGGTTCATTTCACCGGGGTGTATAGAAGCCAGGAAAGTTCCCCACAAGAGCGGGACCATTCCCCCGCTTACACAAAGGGATTACATGAATGTGGACTCAGTAGATTGGCATGGGTATAAGAGCAGAGTTTGGCCCTGTCTTTACTTGGACGGCAGTATGTCATTCTATGCTGCCCTCTAGAGGCATCAACTATACTGATGTCAAAAAGACCCAATATAAAGTCAGTTCTGTCCATTATTAGCCACTGTGGGACACGTTCTGCTGTGCTTACTCAAGAGAAATTTCCACTGGCTTCATAGTAGACTTGATGGATTAAGAACAATGGTGCTTGGTCCAATGTGAGGAAAACAGCACAAAATTCTCCTTTGAGAAAACACAGTAGTGTATTAACTAGAAACAATGTGGCCCACTAGAAGGAGGCCCGGACTGAGGATCAGGAGAGCTGGGTTCTTATTCTGGTTCCACCTGCTTTGTGACCTTCTGCAGATCACTTAACTGTTCTGTCTCCCCTGCCTCCTATTGTCTATTTAGATTGTCAGCTGTTCAGGGCAGGGACTGTGTCTCACTATGTATTCGTACAGTGTCTAGCACTGTAAAAACTATATTAAAAGAATATTATACTTACAAAGTTAAGCATTTGGAAGTTAGAAAATACTAGAGTTAAGATTGCCTGTGCATTCTTAATCCACCCCCCTGTCCACGTGCATTAAGATACAGTCTTTACTTACGTGATCTTGAGCTACTTTCTCCACGGGACTAGTGGATTTTTCTGCAGATTCTTCTAGCAGATTCTTCTGCCCCTGTGCTCCTCCCCTCTTGACTTGTGTCCCTGTTCTACCCTGTACCTACCCTGACTCCTGCATCAGCTGCTGACCCACCATTGCTTCTATTGGATCCATGGCTCTTGCCCCTCTCCCACACTTTTTAGACTTCTCCATCTTTTTCCCTTCTCTGCTTCCATTTCTGTCCCACCCTCTCCTGTCAGCATTTGCTTCTAATGCTCCTTCCCCTCAAGACTTCTTTTTCTCTTCCTATGTCCCTCTTACCCCCAGTTCATCTCCTCTCTACATTACAGCCATTTGGCTTCTTTCTCCTACACACTTTCTGGGTGCCAGCAGCAGGGGTAGCAGGATTCTTGGCTCCATTCCTCCAAGGCGCTAAATCCATTTGATTTCAGTGGCATTTGGGGGCCTAAACACCTTGGAGGGTCTGGGACCTTCTACTTCAGTTTGCAAAAGGGGTCTAGGGTTTGGAGCACATGATTCCAGTGGATTCCTTCCCTCTGTCCTATTCCCAGCTACTCAGCAGGTTTAGCCATAAGAAAGGAACTTAGCAGAGTCAGAGGCAGAGAGAATTCAGAGCAAAAAGATGTCGTGGGAGCTAATTCACATGAAAATACTTTTTCTTGTTTTATGCTATTGCTAGTTAAAAACATTTATCACCCAGCTCTGTAAAACAAAATACAGGCAAACCCACTAAAGTGACATATGCATTTCAGAGTGCTGAGATCATCTCAGACCCTCCAGTTGCTAAAGGCAAACTTTTCAGAGGATGCACTTTTGGAATTATACAAAATCTCTGGCTGCGTTTAGACTGGCATGATTTTGCGGAAATACTTTTAACGGAAAAGTTTTTCCCTTAAAAGTATTTCCGCAAAAGCGCATCTAGATTGGCACGGCTGCTTTTGCGCAAAAAGTGCTTTTGCGCAAAAGCATCTGTGGCCAATCTAGATGCGATTTTGCGCAAGAAAACCCCAATTGCCATTTTAGCCATCGGGGCTTTTTGGTGCAAAACAGTTCTTCTCTGTCTACACGGGCCCTCTTGCGCAAGTATTCTTGTGCAAGAGGGCTTTTTCCCGAGCGGGAGCGTGAAAGTATTTGCGCAAGAAACACTGATTTTGTACATTACAAAGTCAGTGCTCTTGCGCAAATTCAAGCAGCCAGTGTAGACAGCTGGCAAGTTTTTGCACAAAAGCAACTGCTTTTGCGCAAAATCTTGCCAGTCTAGATGCACCCTCTGTGTCTAGTGTGACAGACTGTTGGCTAAGCCAGAACTCTGCCACTACAGCCTGGCTGAAAAGGCCAATTACAGAAAGCTGAGCAAGCCCAGGCCTGAAGGGCTAATAGAAGCAGCTGTGAGCCTCATTAGCCAGAGGGCTAGATAAGACAACCAGAGGAGCAAGAGGGAGGAGCCAGGGTAAGTGCATGTGTGCTCCTGCTCCCCAGGCAGATGGAGAGGCTGGCTGAGTTTGTTGTCATCCAAAACTCTGTAAATAGAAGGTGGTGGGATGCTGACAATAAAAGGCACAGGTGACTGCACCAGAAAGAGTCTCTGGCTGATTTGTGGACAAAGAAGGTGTCCCAGGGCGAGGGGCCTGAGCAAGGACCTTGCCACAATAGGCAGATGGAGAGATCTTTCTCTGGGTGATTGTTTATTTGCAGCTTTCAACAGAAAAACATGACCACTTTCCATTATCCTCACTCAGGATGAGAGAATGAACTAGCTGTCTGCCTAACAAAGGCAGAACTGCAAAAACATGAGTGTGTTTCTTTCCTGGGGAACTGAGTATTTGCACATGGAAAATGGGCCTTTTTACACACACACACACACACACACACACACACGCCCATTTCTGTGCCCCCTTTGCCATGCTTCCTCTAATGTTACCAAAGCCTCCTGGTCTATGTGTATGTGCAATTCCCTACATATAGAAGAATGTTGTTTTAGTGAATTTGGCATAAAGTGGCTCTCTCAAGTCGAGTAGACTCCAATCTCTCTTCTCAAAGTGGAGATTTTATTTCTCTGGATATCTTGATTTGAAAGGTGGTTGTATTGTGGATCAGTCAGATAAAACAATCAAATGATCTGAGCAGCCTCTCTCAATCATTTAACTTACAAAGTATCCAAAAGTAACTGATAAACAGATGAGCCCACTATAATTGTCTAATGTTTTTAGCCAGATCTGTGGCTTGTGTAAATTGGCATACTTTCAGTGAAGTTCAAGAAGCTATGCTGATTAACATTAGATGAGGATTTGGCCCCTTGCCTTTTGTCGTCTTTTCAGCTAATGATAGTGTTCCATTTCATGCTGTTTAGGAAGCTTTGTATCTTATAAACTGGGTATATTACAATGAGATGGGGAGATATCATGCCAACTAGTGGTAATTGGGCTCTTGGGTGCTTATGCCCACCATATAAGGTGATTGTATGGATCTGTTTGTTTCCTAGCCAAGTTGTGATTACAGCTACTGCTAATTTGTTCTTTGCCGATTGTTCCAGTCCCTTCTCTGAGGATGGCCTGCTCTTGTAGGCCCTCTGGTGAGTGTTTTTGCTTCTGCAGCAATCTTGAAAGGATGGGAACATTACAACTAAGTCCCCCTAGAACTGCATTTGACTGTATGGTTCTCATTACTCTCTAGTGCTCCCGTTCTGACCACTTTGGGCAGCTGTCTTCGGGGAGCCCTCCTCGCCACATTGTCCCTTCCACAGCAGATTAGCAGGTGTTCTCAATACATCTCAGCAGGCACCAGGAGAGGCAGCATTATTCCAGAATTCGAGACAGCACAGCAGGCACACATGAGTGAGTGGTAATTGCCTATTAGTTCTTTAAGGACTAATATGCTGTATGGTCACTAGAGGGCAGCAGTGCTCTTTCTAATCTGAGCACTTCCTTATTTCTTGTGCGGTTTCCCTTGCTCAGTCGGTCAGATGTAGTTATTGTCTATTAACTTTCTTTAGTGGTTGTCATTATAGATAGACAAGCATGTAGCAGATTCCACTGGGGCAGCTGTGAAGGCCTATGACAGCTTGTCAAGTGTTCCTGAAGCATTTGCTTCCTATGTGCTTCTCCTGATGAAGAAGAGACCAGCCCCAGGTTGTTTTATGAACTGATGCTGTTTGTCTTTATTGCAGATCTCTGAATTGAGGTGAACTGAGTCAACCCACTATTCTGGATAGTAACACAACATGACACTACAGTTAGCTCCCTGAGCCCTTGATTCTCCTCCTCCTTCCTGAGGAATCCTCACTGCCTCAAAATGCAGCACATTTAAACCCAGGGGCTGCATCTAGATTGGCATGATTTTCCGGAAATGCTTTTAACGGAAAAGTTTTCCATTAAAAGCAGTTTCGGAACAGAGCGTCTAGATTGGCACGGATGCTTTTCCGCAAAAGCACTTTTTGCAGAAAAGCATCCGTGCCAATCTAGATGCAGTTTTCCGCAAAAAAGCCCCGATCACCATTTTTGCGATTGGGGCTTTTTTGCAGAAAAACAAATCTGAGATGTCTACACTGGCCCTTTTGCGCAAAAGCTTTGTGCAAAAGGGACTTTTGCCCAAACGGGAACAGAATAGTATTTCCGCAAGAAGCACTGATTTCTTACAGTAGGAAGTCAGTGCTTTTGCGGAAATTCAAGCAGCCAGTGTAGACAGCTGGCAAGTTTTTCCGGAAAAGCGGCTGATTTTCCAGAAAAACTGGCCAGTCTAGACACAGCCTTGGATTGACCAAATGGAGGGGGCTCTGGCATTGCTTCAGCCATTGCAGAGCTGAATGGGACCTGTCATCCCCATCTTCCTCTCCTCCATTTTTTGCATGGCTTACACCTGTGAGCCACATTCTGCCCTGGTATGCCCAACACAGACAGTAGCTTTTACTTAAGGCAGTGGGATATGCACATGTATATCTAGAGCAGACCTGGTCCTTTTAAATCAAAAGAGAGTTTCTGATAGTTCCTGAAAAACACCCTACGTAGTAACTGTTTTGCTCCTGTATTACCCATGATAGAATGATAGGACTGGAAGTAACCTTGAGAAGTCATCTGGCCCAGTCTCCTGCACTCATGGCAGGACTAAATATTACCTAGACCATCCCTGACAGATGTGTGTCTAACCTTCTTGGTGAAAATGAAACAAAGAAGTCACCTTTGCTATTTCCACTTTTTCTGTTGTCATTCCCCATCTCTACCCCATTAAGTAACGGTCCCACCCTGTATTTGGTCTTCCTCTTGCATCTAATCTTATTTTTTGTCTCTAGCTACTTGATTTGGCATTGTGCCATGGCCTTTCTAATTGTGTCCCAAAATACTTGTGTTGTTTATATTCATAATTTGTAATTTGACCTAGTTTCCACTTTTTTTGTGGGGTGCTCCTTGATTTTTAGATCATTGAAGATCTCCTGGTTAAGCCAGGGAGGTCTCTTGCCATACTCCCATTCCACACTTTCCCCAAATCCCTGCTTCTGTCCTGCCTCTTCCTCTCCTCCCCCAAACCATATTCTAACGCTGCTTTCCCCCACCTCTTCCTGCCACTGCTCCTGCCCCATGTCCTCCCTATGAGCTCCCCCCAGAGCGTCCTCATGCTGCAAAGCAGCTGTTCCCAGCATTCCAGAAGCATTGGAAGGACAGGGGAAGAATTGGTCATCAGGGCCACTAGTGGGTAAGAAGCATGGGGGGGGTGGGGGCAGGCGCTGGGAAACTGGATGCGGGGTTCAGCTGGGTTGTGGTGGAGGGGTGCAGGGAACTGGTGTGTAGCTCAGCTGGACTGCAGAGGTGAGGGGAGGCTGAAAAAATGCTTCCACCTCGTACAAGGAGGTTTCACTTTGGTGGCCAGAGCACTCTCTTGCCAACAACACAAAAGCTGCTTGTGGGGTGTTGAAGTATTTTGTTCATAAAAGTACCTACAAACATTGTTCACACATGTGCTCACCTTTAGTGACAGGGCCATGTTGCTAAAAACTGTGTAGCGTAGACAGACGTACCCAAAAAGAGAAAACAGTTCAAGAGAGTTAGCAGCTGAACTGCTACATGGTGCAGACATGCCCAAAGCGGGAAAACAATCATGAACTCTATCATTTTATGATCATTTTCACTGAAGCTGCCTTCCACTTTAAAATTCTCAACCCGTTCCTCCTTATTTGTCAAAGTCAAATCTAGAACATCCTCCCTCCAGTGGCTTCTCCACTTTCTGAAATAAAAAATTGTCTCAATACATTCTGAGAACTTGTTGGATAATCTGTGCCCTGCCGTGTCATTTTCCCACCAGATGTCTGGATAGATGAAGTCCCCCATCGCCACCAAGTCCTGTGTTTTGGATGATTTTGTTATAATTCTTTATCTTACTTTACCCTACTCTGAAAAGTGACCATTTAAGAATAGTCCCTTCTCACTCAATAGAGCTACTTTTTCTGTGTATTCAGGCAGATCTGCTTATTATTCTGACTATAATATGTGTTCACTGCTTCTTACTTTATTAGCCCTATAGTCAACACAGCTCAGCAGGACTGCCACAATGACAAGGTTTCCCCCATCTGAGAGCTACCCAGATATCTCTCTTATGTGAGGAAGAATCTTTACCACAGAGAAGGAGCTGAAGAAATATAATACATTACATGATTTCTTCTCCTTCCCCTTTTAGGGATGTGGAAAAGAGACAGATCCTGAGAGAGAGACACTGTGATCCAGGAGATGAGCTGCTAAAGACACAGTTCTTCTCTATCCCTACAGATTTTTGGGCATGGATCTAGGGATCATAACGGGGCTTTCAGTTATTAGTGACCAATGTAACTGCATGCAGTATAACTTTACTGAAGTTAATAGATTTACTCTCAATTTACGCCAATGTAAGCAAGGAGAGAATCTATCCTAGTAAAATTTCTTTTGATTTTTAAACAAAGAACAAACAAGCAAAACACGTGGGGACTGAGTCTTCTTTTGGAGCATGCATAGCAGTCTCAAGGCATGAAACACTTATCTCCATTGCTGTAGACCCTACACAAACACAAATTTCGGAGTGGGGCTGGCTTTGTTTATGGAACTTACAGCAATTAAAAAAAAATTATAATAGTCACATGGTCAATTTTTTAAAAAGCAGCAAATTCAGGGTATTTGCCTCCTATATACTGTACCCAGGTGCATGAAATGTGGGGCCTCAACAACTTGGCTATGTCCAGTGCTTTTTTTGTTTAAAAAAAAAAAGTGCCAGTACTCCAGGAGAAAGGTGGTGCCAGTATTGTCCTTTTAAGAAATGCGGCCCCTTTAAGACATGCGGCCCCCATCCACTGTCAGATATTTGTGTACAGAGGTGCCGGTATGCTCCATTCTTTCCAGGTACGCTCTGACTGGAGGTGCCGGTACTATGTACCGGGCAGTACCATCACAAAAAAAAGCATTGGGTATGTCCCTTTTAAAAAGTTCCCAAGACCTACAACAATATTTAGGTACCAAATACTTGAGTTGATATGTGAGTAGGAAGCACTCTCTAAGGGCTAAAAACATTTATTTACTGAAAGGTTACGTCTAGACTGGCATGATTTTCCGCAAATGCTTTTAATGGAAAAGTTTTCCGTTAAAAGCATTTGCGGAAAAAGGCGTCTAGATTGGCATGGATGCTTTTCCGCAAAAGCACTTTTTGCGGAAAAGCGTCCGTGCCAATCTAGATGCGCTTTTGCGCAAAAAAGCCCCGATCGCCATTTTCGCGATCGGGGCTTTTTTGCGCAAAACAAATCTGAGCTGTCTACACTGGCCCTTTTGCACAAAAGCTTTGCGCAAAAGGACTTTTGCCCGAACGAGAGCAGCATAGTATTTCCGCAAGAAGCACTAATTTCAGACAGTAGGAAGTCAGTGTTCTTGCGGAAATTCAAGCGGCCAGTCTAGACACAGCCATAGGCTGTGTCTAGACAGGCAAGTTTTTCCACAAAATCATCTGCTTTTGTGAAAAAACCTGCTAGCTGTCTCCACTGGCTGCTTGAATTTCCGCAAAAGCACTGACGATCTCATGTAAGATTGTCAATGTTTTTGCGGAAATACTATACTGCTTCTGTTCGGGCAAAAGTCTTTTTCCGAAAAGCTTTTGTGCAAAAGGGCCAGTGTAGACAGCAGAGATTTGTTTTGCGCAAAAAAGTCCTGATCACGAAAATGGCGATCGGGGCTTTTTTGCGGAAAAGCGTGTCTAGATTGGCCACGGACGCTTTTCCGCAAAAAGTGCTTTTGCGGAAAAGCATCCTGCCAATCTAGATGTGCTTTTCCGAAAATGCTTTTAACGGAAAACTTTTCAGTTAAAAGCATTTCCGGAAAATCATGCCAGTCTAGACGTAGCCATGGTGTCTGGCATCATCATCAAGCTGGAGCTGCTTGTTTCTATCCAAGTCTTGCAGATGAGTTAATCTTCAAATAGGATCCTATTAATTTCAGTCATCCTCCCTTGAAAACTGTGATATTATCCTGTTAATCTCCACTAGAGGACACTAGAGTTTCTCTCCTTAGATGTCAGAATTGTATCCTTAGGGCTTATTGATGTCACTGTGGTTCTGGAACACAAATCACAATGAATCCATGCATAACAATGTTTGGTAAAGAAATGTCTAGCTGCCTTTACCCTGCTGAGTGTTATGGCAAGTTAGTTTTCTGTTAATATTGCAGATCCAGTTCTATCAAAGGTGTCTTATTGTTAATGAAGGAAAAGAGGCAGATTCTGATCTCATATGCATCTGTGTAGATTCAAAGAAACTCCATTGGCATGCAGGAATTGACACTGGTGTAGCTGAGAATACAACGTGTGTTGAGGTTTAGGCCTGCATGCTCTGTTATTTGGATGCTCTGCGGTGTCTCCTGGCAGTGCAAATGCCCAATTAAGGCTTAAAAAAATGCAGGAAGTTGCATAAGCTGCAGACCTGCTCCTGTTTTTGCTCCCATTGTACTTAACTGGAATTTTTCCATTCACTTCAAAGACAGCAGAATTAGGCCTTAAGAACCTAAGCCTGGAAGATGCAAAGTATCCTCAGCTCCCACTGAATCTACCAGGAATTGAGGGATTCAGCATTTTGCAGGTGTGTAGTAGCTAACTCTGTTTCAAGGACACAATAAAAAGTTCTATAACACAATATGTAGCTCTGCTCTTGGGAGAGTAAAAAATCCCAGTGGAATTATTCTGCATTTATACTGCTGAAACTGAGTGATATTAGGCCCATAAGCAATAATATATAAAGAATAAAAAATGTAAACATTTAAAATGGAATGTAAAGAGCACCTCCTGTATGGTACGCATAAGGCGCCATGTCTTGAATTATCTTTCTATATATGTAAACAAGATTTTTCTGCGGGATGACATAGTGACATCATCACATCACTCTGTGTCCCACAGTCCCTCCCCCCTCAGCAACCCGACATTCTTCCCTCCCGGATGCTGGGGCGGGCAGCAGACATGAGGCCTCCCCTGTCTCCCTGCTGCGGGGGGGCAGGGAGGAGGGGAGAGGTGGCACCCATGTGGCTTCCCTGGTGCTCTGGGAGCTGCGTGCCCTACCCCCTTGTGGGGGGAGGGCCAAGAGCCACAAGGCTTTCACCCTCACGACCGGAAGTGTGGCCAAGCTATGCTTTGCCTGGGGGGGAGGGGAAGAGATGAGGGGGGAGCAAGGGCCTGGGTGGCTTCAACTCCCTTGGGGAGAAGGACTCTCCCCAGCAGCTGGGGTGAGGGAGGAAGAGCTGGGGCCAGGGTGGCCTCGGCCCCAGGCTCTTCCTGGTGGCCGGGGGGAGAGCAGGTCCGGGCCTGGCTTTGTCTGAACACCCTGGCAGCTGAAGGGAGCAAACTAGGCCAGCTGCAGCCTGGGCTGGGACCAAGCCCCGCAACAGCTGATGGGGGGAGAGCTGGGGCTGGGCTGGCCTGGCTTGTGGGGTCACAGCAGCAGGAGTGGGGAGCCAGGGTTGCCTGCCCCCAGAGAGGGGGGTTGGTGAGCACAGCGAGCAGGGGGCACCGCCCCCTTGTATCTTTTAAAATAAATTATATCTCACTTTTCAGAATGGTCTCTGCCCAACCCCATAGAGGGTGTAATTCAACCTAGTCCTGTTAGTTGGAGAGAAAAGGCGGAAAACGTGAAGTGACCACAACCCAAAGGCTCAGAAAATGAGAGGTCCATAAAAAGAACCCGTTTGTTTAAACTCGCCTACATTTTGAAGGCTTGCCTCAGGATTTTCCAGTGAGTGGGTGGTTTGGGGGTGTCTCTACGGGGGGTTAATTCCCTCCCCCACCTGTTGTCACAGGGTCTGTCCCTGGGATTTGTGCCTCCTGGGTGGCAGAAGGCCTTTTGCTGCAGTTGATGCCTGGTTCTCCAGGGGTCTCCCTGCAGGTTAATGCCCCTGGCCAAGGTACAGGAGCGCTCCTTTAGGCTGCAGTGCCGGGGGCTGGCGGTAGGGGGCGCTGTGGCCCCGGCGCTGCGCGAGCGGGCCGCCTCGCCGCCTCTTGCAGGCCCGGCGCGGGGGGGTGGTGGCTGCGCCGCCGCCGCGGAGCCTACAGGCCGCCGCAGTGTCTCTGCCGGATCGAGCCCGGCCGGCAGCAGCAGGAGGCGGCGGCGGCGCGGAGCAGGGCGCCCCGGCCGCTCCCTCCTGCTGGGCTGGGCCTCAGCCCTGGGGTCGGAGCCCGGCCCCGGCCCCCGGCGCGGCCCCGACATGTCCGGCAAGATCGAGAAAGCAGGTGAGCGCAGGGGAGGCCGGGGCCGCGGCGCGGGAGGCCGGGCGAGCCGGCCGCTTCCCCCCCTGCCCAGCCGGGCCGCTTCCAGCGGGCCCGGGGGTCGCTGCTCCCCCCCCCCGCCGGCCAGGCTCGGGGCCCAGAGCCCGCCTGAGGCGGCCCCACGGGAGGGGAAGGAGCCGGGCATGGGGGACCCTCGTGAGGGGAGCCTGGGAGTGACTGAGGTGAAGGGGAGTAGGGCGGGCAGGAGCCGTGCCGGGGCTGGGGGGCTGGTGTTCCTGCAGGGGAAGCCTCCTGTCAGGAGTCAGAGCCCGCTGCGCTCAGCCCCGCTTGCCGGCTGGGGATGAAACGCAGACCCCCCCCAGGCGGCTCCCCTCCCTCTGCGGCTCCCCGGCGAGCTGCACCGTCTGCCTCTTCTGCGTGTCGGTCCCCTGGCGGAATCACCCGAGTGATGGGATAGAAATGTAGCCCTGTTAGTCTGGGGTAGCTGAAGCAAAATGCAGGACAATGTAGCACTTTAAAGACTAACAAGATGGTTTATTAGGTGATGAGCTTTCGTGGGCCAGACCCACTTCCTCAGATCAAAAGTGATGTGTGTCTCTGGGAGCACCCCCCTGGCCAGACATTCCCTTCTCTCTGGGGCTCCGTTCTGTGCTGTCCCAGATATACCCGCCTGAGACGGATGAGGCTGTCAGGGACATGTCCTAACTGTGTCCTTAAACATTTCTCTGTGTCTCGCTGTTGTTTTGCACACCCTGGCGCTTTTACAGTCATTTGAATGTAACCGTCGGTGAAGCGCTGGCCCTGTGAAGTATGTGGCCTACACATGATGGTTAATTGTTAGTCACTCAACTTTTCTGTTGTTGGCAAGGAGATGAGAAAAGAGGAGTCTGTAGGCAAATTTCAGAGTCAGCTTGCTCATTTTTTCCTCTCCGCTTTGCATAGCTCTGGAGTCAGGCTCGGGTGATTTCTGCGGTTAGGAAGATGCTTTCTGCCTTGTTCTGAACTTGGATGCATAATTGAAAAACTCCATGCATCTGGGGAAGTGTATTTGGGCATAAGCTTTTATAGGTAAAAACAACATCTCATTGTCTTTAAGATGCCATAGGAATCTTTGTTGTAATTGAAAAATACTTACACACAAAATCTCTGTACTCCTGGAAATCATGTCAGGTTCTCAGTTATCATTTGAGATGGCTGAATGCCCTCTGCCTTTCCATGTAGTGTAAGTGGTATATTTAAAGATTCAATTAGTGTTTTGCAATTAAACAGTGCATTTATTTAGTTTAATTATGCTGCATTTAATTAGCAAGAAAAATCAGTGTTGAGTTTTTTCTTTATAAGGAATAGCTAAATAGTTTCATGTAAATAAGGTACAAGTGTGTGAGTGAGAGAGAGAGAGAGAGAGAGAGAGAGAGAGAAGTATAATCTTCACCTTCAGTAGTCTTTGGCTAGGCATTACCCTTTTAACAAAAGAGCGAAAGTTGGTGGCAGTGATTTCAGTTTTTGATCATTCAAATTCATTTTGTTCTTGTTTTGGAGCTGTCTTGTTTCAGAATACGTTTTCGTGTGAAATGGTTTTGGAGTGGCCCCAAGGAATCAGTGAATTTAATTGCCTGCTAGCCAGCTTTTAATACAGTATATAGGGTTGGAGAGATGCCTCAATTCTAAGTTTCTGTCTGACTAGTGTGCATCGCATCATAGAACAAATGTGATTCCAGAAATACCATATGTTAATCCATGCATGATTTCCCTGTGACTTCTTCCCTAGCATCACAGCAAAATGCTACATTCTGGGATTCTGCATATGCTTATTAGTGTATTGGTGATGTTCATCTCAGGTTAACTAGGTAAGATTTGAAAGTGTTAGCGCACACAGCTGTGAGGCTGGTTCCAAAGGAATTGGCACGTGCTTATACCAGTGGTGAATTTGACTCATGATCTTCATAAATATTGATAGTAACATAGGCAGCAGTAACTACAGTTGTATAAGCAAATGATCCCATTTTGTTTACTCGTGTGCAGTAAATTACTGCACTGTCAGAATAATTACTGTAACTCAACAGCAACAAAAGTAGCAAGAGGAGTTCATACAAGAGAGATGAATCTGTCTGCAGAGAGCAGCAAGTGCAGTGCTGCTCAATAAATAGAGAGGCTAACCATATTGTACCAAATGCAGATGCCAGGCAAGCATTAAGCCTTACCTGGCAATGTGCTGAGCATCCATTGAAGAGCCTAGAGCATCTTGCAGGATCCTGGCCCTGCACAAGTACTGTAAAATGTGAAATAGCAAGAATGCAGTGGGTGAAGCCTTCATGCGGAAGCATTCAGGAGATTTTAGCAGACATGTAAACTTGGTAAGGAAGACCATAATTCTGAAATTGTCCTCCTGGTTCAACTGTTTATAGTTCCACTTCTCCAAGGAAAAAATCTTTGATAGAAAATCCACTTCTAAGTCAAATCAGGAGACTTAGAGGCCAGCCACTTCAATATTGTATATTCATGGTGGAGAGGGTACACATCATCAATGTAGAGCTTAATTAATAGTGTAACTTAATAAACATAGTCTGTGACATTGCAGTAGGGTAGGGATAAAATTTCTCTCCGAAGTGTACAATAGCAAAGGTGCTGACTTTCTCTGCAGCCAGGGGACTTGACACACACTCCCGCCAGTCCCTGTCCCTGCCTTCACATCATCCCTTCCCCCAAGACCCTGCCCTATCTCTTCCTGTCCCAGTCCTGTCCTCACCCTGCTTCCATTCCACCCCTTCCCCCAAACTCTTCCTCCTCCCCCACCCTTCTGGGATTTCCTGAAGGTCATAAATCAGCTGTTTCTGGCAATCCAGAAGCACTGGGAGGGCAGAGAAGAAGTAAATCAGTGGGTCCACCAGTGGGCAAGAGGCACAGAGGTTGTGTGTGTGGGGGGGGGGAGGGGGGAAGACCTTTCCTCATGAATGCTCCAGCCCTGGAGCACCTACAGAGTCAGCACCTATGACAGCAGATAAATGTATACTGAACCATATAGCTGGTTAAGGCCTGCACTTCATGGTAGACATTCTTATGAGAATGCCAATACATGATAGATCCATTTACATTGCAAATTAAATATGAAGTTGCCAGATAAGGAGTGGTACTGGATATCTTCAAAGCTGGCTTTGGCTTTGGCTTTGAATGACTTTCTAACTATCCATACTGAGTGGAAGGGAGAGAACATATGTCCAGTCTGGCTGGGAAAAAAGAAGATTATCTTACCTTTGGGCGTAAGTGGGGGTCCATCTTATTTCTAAGATAAGAGGACGTTATCTATCCCAGAAACCATTAAACTGTAGCTTGTTGTCTGCATTTAATAAAAACTAATAAGAAACAATAATAGATAACTGCCATCCTGTTGGCCAAGGAAGAGTGGACAAGTTTCCCTCTGGAGTTTGTCAGTACCACTAGTTAATGAAACCAGGTCACTAGAGCAATTCAGAGCACTGCCTTGGAGCCAAGGGGAGCTGTGGGAAGCTGCAAATGACAAAACAGAGCCAATAGGAGATGGGAGGCTCTGTGGCTGCGGTGCTAGTAAGTAAACGAA
The DNA here is from genome assembly GCF_049634645.1 of Pelodiscus sinensis. NCBI lineage: Eukaryota > Metazoa > Chordata > Testudines > Trionychidae > Pelodiscus > Pelodiscus sinensis. The sequence goes on along the minus strand of NC_134732.1, from coordinate 14,706,866 downwards.
CCGGCACGGCCAGTTAACATGTTTCTCAAAGTGGTTTCATGCACCACTTTGAGAAATATTGCCTTAGGTCTCCAAGACTTCCTTAAAGCAAATCCTCTGTGTTCTCCATTTCAAATAAGAAAATACACATTAGACAACTGTTCTCTTCCTTTTTCCAGTTGTGTGTTTGCAGCTTTTAACCTTGACTTTCAGTAAATAGTTACAGTAATTCCAGGGTTACTTTAGTTTTTGTTCGTATGGAGTCTGTTGCAAATGTGCCAAATGTAGCACCACAATCCCAGACTCTAGGCTAGGCTACTTCACCCCATTGCTCCAGTCAGTATTGCAATCTTGACATAAAAATCAGAATAAGGTTGCTGTGAAAGAGCTGAGAGAGCCTGCAGACTCTGCTTGATTTGTTTATTACCATGGATGAATTCATGAACTTATTTATCTGGCAGATCACAGACTCCAGGGAGCTGAATTATCTGGAATCCTTCAAATCTCAGAGGAAAAAAAAGAGCAGTAAGATAGTCAAACCTTGGCCTAGAAATCAAAAATTCTGTGAACAAGGTCTGTGTGATGGGTTCTCTATTAGAAAACATGGGTTTCAATAGTTTGAATGAAACTTTATGCCAGGTTACTGTTATCTTCCGTGCATTCTTGAATTCTTAACCTTAACTTTGTTTAGGAAGCTCTTTAATACCCTCTATACATTTGTCTTTTTCAGAAGCATGTTGTTGGGATATAGGGACAAATTGTGTTATCTGAGGGCATGAAAACTTTAGCTCAGCACTGACTGCAGGTATTTTTTTACAGAAGACTAAGTCATCAAACATCCCTGTCTTCAGCTTTTATATCTATAAGAAGTTCAGTAAAGATGTAAAATCTCCTGGTTTTTAACCCGTTTAACCTGAGCATAAATGTTCACAGGAAATCCTAAGATAACCTTTCTTATGGGAACTAAATAAAAAGACATAACACAATGCAACTGGCATGAATTTAAACATCCTGATTAGAACTTATTGTTCAGCCAGAGTCTTTCACATTGAATTATGCCATTTTGAATCATGCATATTTGAATGGTGGAGTATTGAGATTAAATTTCCCGGTACATTACATTTTGCCTACTAGATCATTTGAAAAGTGAATTCATAACTAACAAATATTCTTCTGCCTTTAATCATCTTTTCATCATTCTGTCAATCTGGAAATCATCCCATCTTGACTCTTTGTTTTCATGTCTGTATAATCTTTCACATTGCATTGAATTGTATTTCGATGGATTTAGTGGGCAGATGTTTCTCTCTCTTTGTATCATTCTACCTAATTCCCAGATATCAAGGAAGATTTTCAAGTTAGTTAGAAATTCTGCATTTGACCAACTATGATATATCAGGTGAATCTGGGCACCACTGAGAGGGTCAAATCAGGATGAATTACTCAGAACTAGGGCTGCTTACAACCCAAGACTGGGGTTCACTTTTATAAGACCCCAAAACAGTCACACACAGCACTTCCATTGCCACCCTAGCCAGCAAACAGTTTCACAAGCAAAACCCCTCAGACGCCTCAGCATCCCTTATGCCACAACCTGCACCACACTTGACACAAGTGAATGGTTATAAAACCCACTCTCACCAATTCTGAACAGATTCTCCCAATCCCAAAGGACCAGCTGCAGTCCCAGGTCAATTTATACCTCAGATCTTACCCAAAAGAGCATGCTGTGCCAGTCCTTTAGAATCTCACATCTAATTGTTAGCGGGAATACATTACATACATCAGTCACCAAATTCTTGATACAGGCTTAGCAGAGATATAACAAACTTCTAGCGTAAAAGTCTCTGGTACACATCCTATGGTAGGATGGGTCAACAGGTCCTTTCTGGCTTCTGTCCATGACAAGGATGCTTCTGGAATCAGGAACAGGATTGAAGACAAGATGGAGACACCCTCGTGATACTTTTATAATCTTGCCCGTGCAGAGTGAAAACCCATTCTTCTTCTGGGTGCTAGTGCCTTCCAAAATGGGCTGATCACATGACCCACAAACCAGTTTCTGTTCTTTTAAGGCAAGGAGCCATGATGTCCTCAGGTGTGTTCTTCTCAGGCAAGTGTGCTTCTGAAGTGTTAATTGGTAGTACTTAAGAGCCATTGTCCATGCAGCATTGAGCAACTGTCCCTCCCAGTAGAAAATGTGTAAAATATAAATACAAAGCCTATATTCATAACGCCATACACACAGATTGTACAAGTGCACGAGTAGCCTTGACAGAGTCAGCATAGCATAAGCTTTCATTTGACACATCACATGGTCCACTTCATTCCAGATTTGGGGCAAACACACACATCTGCCTACTCATATTAAAACCCAATAACATGACACCAACATAATGCCCATTTTCCAGATTATTACTTGGTTTGCAAGCCACTAATCTTCTGGTGAAATATCTTGATGTGGAAACTGGAGATTATCTCTCTCCACTGCCTTGTATGGACTCCATCGTTAGAAAGGCCAATCAGTAGGTATCTTTCAGTAGTCACACTTTCAGCATCTCCTGCAATCTTCATAGAATTCCACTCCCATGCTGTCATACACATTTTACTGAAAAATAAGTTTGTGTTAAAAAGTCTTGCCTAGTTGTGTGTTGAGTCAAGATGGAGAGCTACGAAGCAAAGTCCATGACTTGACACTTCCCAGAGCTTGGTACAAAGAGGATTTCACATATTTAGAAGGTGTTGATGGGTGTTGAAAACAGCATGGCATCAAAATTACCCTATTAAAAAATGTAGACCGAGGGCTCACTGGAGCAAGAGTGAGATGTTCAGAATGATTAGAAGAAAGAAGTGGGAGGTGGAGAGGAGGGGGCAGAGGAGACAGCTGAAATCCAGTGGAATGCGAGGCAGCTGGATTGTGACTTAGTCAATTAAAAAATTGAAACCGGAAACAATTGCTAAATTTATTTTCTGGGTGTGGGCAATCGTTTTGTGTTCTCTGCCAAAGTGAGACTGAATTTCAGTGAATTCAAAAATATCTTTTAGTGTAGCCCCACAGGTTCCTGCAGTAGCTCTCTCTGGCTTGTATTCACCTCCTTCTGGCAAGCAGAATATGGAAAAGTTTTTACTTTTGATAAAGATCAAGAATATAGAACAAATCTGTGTCATCTAGGTTTACAGCCTCACTTGCAAAAATATTCCTCATTTATAAGAGACCTGTTATTTATCAACATTAGCTTGAGTTGTCACAATCTGCTGTATGAATGCAAGAAGCTTCATGTTTGCTCAGGAATAAAGCTTGTGGATATGCCATAGGTTTCCTTGTGGTTTCAGTTTTGCATTAAAAAGCTTTGAGCTGCAGTCGATACTTCCACCAGTCCACTAATGGCTACCTTGTCTATTGTTTTAGTAAGTGCACCTCGTGCTATTTCGGGCAGTCGTTCCCAACTGTCGGTCTGTGCTGGTGCCAATGAAGCTCTGGAGGCTGGGGCTAGGGTATGCCGCCCAGCACCTTCCCTCCCACCATGGCTTTTGAGAAAGGCGTGTTCTGCCCTGTGTCTCAGCCAACCAGTGCTGGACAGGGGTGGGGTCTCCTCCCGGATGCAGAAGAGCAGTTCACTGCGCAGCGGGAGAGCCACACAGAGCCTGGCACGGCAGCCTTAGAGCAACTGTGACCTGTTCTGCAGTGCAGGGTTGGATGAGGCGGGTGGGGATAGTGCTGGGGGGCTCTGGGGATAGGACTAACATTGGGAACTGGGAGGATTTTGTGGGGCAGAGGGTGCAGTGAGGCTCTGGAAACAGGGCTGGCACTGGAGGGTCTGGTGGTGGGGTGCTCTAAGGGGCTGGCACAGGCATATGGGATGGGGGGCTGGCACTGAGGGGAGTTGGGTGCAGGAGACTCTGGGATCAATGGCTGGCATTGGGGGTTGGTGGAGGGGTGGGGAGCTCTAGGAATTAGAGCTGCCACAGGAGGTCTCTGGGGATGGAATGTACTCCAACCCCCAGAGCTGCCATGAACAGCTGGTTCTAGCTCCAGCAGCCGCCCATCACGTGATGACTGCTGGAGCTGAAGTTGGCTTTTCGCAGTGGCTCTGGGAGTTGGGGCTTTTGGTGGACCAGAAACATTTTATTTGCATGTTTGAATAATGAATGTGCAAATAAAATGATGCCGGTCTGCCACAAGTTTGTGAATGGGTTTGCTGGTCTGGGGTCTAAAAAAGGTTGGGAACCACCATCCTAGTGTATTGGATCAACTTTGTATATGGAAGTTAGCAAAAGCCCTAAAGACTGAGGGGGAAAAATAACTTGCATTGTGTATTAACTCTTTAATGTGTAACATTTGCTTCTAAGCTGAGCATAACAGGGTTCAAAAAAGAACTAGATAAATTCATGGCAAATAGGTCCCTCAATAGCTGATTGCAAGGATAGACAGGGATGATGCCCTTAGCCTCTGTTTCCCAGAAGATGGGAATGAGTAACAAGCAATGGATCACTTGGGGGTATGTCTAGACTACATGCCTCTGGCGACAGAGGCATGTAGATTAGGCTACCGGGCATAGGAAAATGAAGCAGTGATTTAAATAATCGCCGCTTCATTTAAATTTAAATGGCTGTCTCGCTGAGCTGATCAGCTGTTTGTCAGCTCAGCGCGCTAGTCTGGATGCTCTGCGGTTGACATCAAAGGCATTTGTCGACATCCCAGGTAAACCTCATCCCAGAAGGCATACCTGGGAGGTCGACAAATGCCTTTGATGTCGACCGCAGAGCGTCCAGACTACCGCGCTGAGCCGACAAACAGCTGATCGGCTCAGTGCGGCAGCCATTTAAATTTAAATGAAGCGGCGATTTAAATAATCGCCGCTTCATTTTCCTATGCTAGGTAGCCTCATCTACATGCCTCTGTCGTCAGAGGCATGTAGTCTAGACGTACCCTTGATTCCCTGTTCTGTTCATTCCCTCTGGGGCACCTGGCACTGGCCATTGTCAGAAGCCTGCATACTTGGCTAGATGGACCTTTGGTCTGACCTAGTATGACCGTCCTTATGAAAACCTGTATATAGAAATGTCAAAATGATTTTTTATCGATGATTTATAAACTGCTGAAAAATAAGGGCTTACAGAGAATCTCACAGCATCTTAACTGCAGCTGTGCTAATGATGGTGTTGCAGAACAGAGGTGAGTGTAAAATCTGATCCATTTTTTAATTTTGTTTTAAAGAAGCCCTTTATTCACAGCCAGAGAAATGTGTTTTATATTTTATTACCTGGCAGTAGGAATGACATCCGGTGGCTAATCCAACTGAATCCAAAGCACTCATTCCCTGTTCTTGTTCCAGTGGATGCATCCATGTTTCCCACTACTGCTATTGAAAGGTGGCAGCCAGAGCTAATTAAAACATCCTTGTACAACAATGAAGGTGAAATGATGAAGCACACATCACTGTTGTTCTCTTCCAGATAAAACACCAGAAACCATGCCATTTCCATGTACATGAGAATCTAATAAACTACACGTGATAGCCACAGGCAAGGTGACTTGATAGTCAACAGGGGAAAATGAAGGCTAACTTGCATAGTTAGGATAAATGCAAAGGTCCTACTTTGTTCCATTTCCCTCTACCCAATTACCCACAGAGTTTTTTCTGAAGCTGTTCCTCGTGTGTTTCAGCAATAGAAGATGCAGTGCTAATCTGTAAAGAAGTTAAATCCCATAGACTTCTTTATGTGCACTGTTGCCTGGTACTGAAATGAATCTTTTCATTTAAATAACCACTGTACTTTCCATGCCGACTTTGCATTAACTACAAAAAATCTCCACAGATGTGCAAGTGAAGGGATTTCTCAGCTTCTGAAACATCAGCAGCAACTGGTTCTCCTACTGAATGTACTTTAGTTCATGATTCATTTCTTTTATATTATCCTTTATCTTTTGACCATTGGCTCCTTTTGATTGTTTTACACCTGTCCTGTGACATTCAGACAATAAGGCCTTGTTTACAAAAAGTTATACTGCTTTAACTGTATTGATTCAGTTGGACCAGTACAACCTCCAAGTGTGAATACAGTTACTTATACTGGCTGTAGTTTATTCCTAAGCAGGAAGGGAAATAACTATAGTGGGATAAAGCATCTTTATACTAAGATAACTGTATCCATGTTGTTGTTTTTATTACTTGTATTACTGTAGCCCCAAGAGGACCTACTGTGCTGGTGCTGTATCGATTAGGGATGTAAAATCCTGTTTAATCAGTTAACCAGTTACACGTGTTTAACTGTTTAACCCCATAAACAGGGTGGGCTGCTCCACCCTGCCTGGGGCTGGAGCGGCTGCCTGCCTGCCTATGGTGTGGCATGGCAGGCCTGCTGGACTGAAGTGGTCCCCCACCTTGGGTGGGAGCTGCTCCAGTGGGCTGGAACACCCCCTGCCCATGGCCCAGGCGGTGGTGAGCTGCTCTGTCCTGGCCAGACCACCAGGTAGCTGTAACCAGTAAGCCATTCACATCCCTAGTATTGATATAACTTTCTGTACAAAACCGCACCATGACTAAAACACTTGTACCGGGAGAAAAAGCAATGCATAGACCAGTCCTAAGGTTTTCATGACAGGGTCTGTTGTTTCCTACCTTGTGTTGCATGGTGGCTAGCACAATGGGCTCCAGTTCTGATTAAGACCTCTGGGCAATAATGTAATACCATGAAGGGATTTCCCTAGTGCTTTAAGACGGCCTCTTCTCCCTTTTATCTTCATTAGGATTTTTTCTGAGGGCTCTCTTAGCTCCTATTTTGGTTAAATCAGGCCAGCTGGATTAGTGTCAGTAGTGAGTTTTCAGGCTCAAATCTGGTTGGTCTGTTCAGCTCAGGTTGCTCTTTTTACATCAATAAACAATACCATGATTCATCATTGAAACAATTACAGTATAGTTTGTGAGACATAATAACACTATTTGACTGTCATCCAAAAGTGGTGGCGTTGATACTCATAACCAGTATCTGTGTAGCTAAGATTCTAAGGTAGTATTACACAGTATCTGGTCTTGCACACCAGTTCCATCAGAGCCCACTGGCTTCGAAAAAAAAGTGTTTATGAAGGCACAAAACACATACTATTTATACTGTTTTCCATATTCAATATGATGGTCCTTCATTTTCCTCTCCATCCTGTTTCAAACATTGACTACTGCTATTGATGCTTCACTACTTTTTGAACTTAGAATCATAGACTCCTAGCACTGGAAGGGACCTTGAGAGGTGAAGTCCAGTCCCCTTCCCTCACGGCAGGACCAAGCTCCATCTAGATCAGCATTTCTTAAACAGTGTTCCATGGCGCACCGGTGTGCCACGAGGCAGTCGGAGGTGTGCCTGCAGAGAACAGAGTTCAAAATGGCTGCTCTTAAAGGGGCAAGTGACTTTTTTCCCCCCTCAATAACTTCCCCCAAACTTTTTGGTCAATAACTTTTCTCCGGTCTCTCCCCCCCCCCCCCCACCTTTTTTTCCTCATAAAAAAAATTGTTTGGTGTTCCTCGGTCTTAAAAAGGTTAAGAATCACTGATCTAGATCATCCTTGATAGATGTCTAACCTGCTCTTAAATATCTCCAGTGATGGAGATTCCACAGCCTCCCTAACTTCGTCTCAGGCAATGAAAATAATACTCTAATCAGCTTATAGTCAACTCCTCACTTTCTAGTTTCTGTATATTACAGGATCTTTTAACATTTGGGCTGGAAATATTGTAGGAAAATGTTATTTCTTTTTTAAAATATGAACAACTTAATTTCAGACACAATAAATGTAAAAAAAATTGACATTACTGTTCATGCTACTTTTTGTAAGATCTTGATTTTACAAAACCTAATTTTGGGGCATAAATTGTCCTGACTGTTCCATTTAATTTTTTTCTTCAGTTTAGTGCTGTTGCAGTGAAGCTGGTTAGATGTGCTGGGATGAATCGAGTGCACATTCTGTCAGGAGTTCATGCATCTTTATTTACATGTAAATATAGGTGTTCTGTGCCATCTGTTACAGATAAAATGGATGGATTTCTCTTGAAGTCAGAGAGAGTGTGTGTTCTATGAGAGGATATGTATATATTTGGTGTGGAGGCTAATATGGAAAAGACAATGATGGGACAAGAAGAAAGACTGGCCTTTTATTCTTGTGAATAATTTGGTGCTTGGGGGAAGGTGAGGGAAAAGTTACCATGATCTGATTGTTTTCATAGTTTGGATACCCAAGATATTCTCCCTTTCTCCATTGGTTTTTGTAAAAGGCTTCCTCTATTTCCTATGTCATGAACTTCATAAATAAATGAAATGTAGCACTTCAGAGGTAGAGCTTGTCGTACCTCGGTGTTGTCGTACCTCGGTACCTTCGGTGGTCTGGACTGTCAGTGTCAGCGTCGTCTGGTCAGGGTTGTCCTGGTGCGCTCCTGACAGGACCTCTACTCCGTTGTTAAACTTTTGGCTGCGTGCGTAACAATCGGTACTCCCTTTATCTAGAGTGTTAGACCCCGTGCACTTGGGTCAGTACAAGAGATCTCTGAGAGGCCCCGGAAACGACAGATGCAGGCAAGGTTTGAAATCAATCGAGCAGATTTATTGTCAAATGCGAAGCTCTACCAGTTGGTAACAGAGATCAGTACAATGTTACACCACTGGGCACTATGGCCCGCGTTGACAAGGTACCAACACCGGGCAGGCCTATTGCCATGTAACAGATATTAACAGCAGTTAGTCAAAGTTAAGCTACTGTGCACTCTGTAAGTTTAGGCAATGACACCTGCCGTTCAGGCGCCTAGTGCGCCCCCCCCCCAAGGTCGGCCAGAGAGCACCCTCTGCGGTGTCCTTTTATAGACAGGTACAAACAACTTACATAATTTCTTTACATACCAGGTTACCACCCTCTGTTGCCTAGTTACCACCCTTCACCTTATGGAAGGGGGGCTTACTTACTATCCTTCATGCTGTCAATTTCGACCCAGTCCTGAACCTAGGTCGGTATGTGCATTAGTTTTTAGGCAGTTTTTGTACCAAGACATTTCTTATTAAGATGTTCCATTACTCCCCTTTGGCTTACAGTCTGTACCCAGTGCCTCCCTGTGTCCTTCCATGCTGACCTAACTTACACAATCACACAGTTATCAATAGGGCCTCTTTCTTGGCTCCTGTTACTGAACCAAAGTCTTGCTCACTAGATTGCAGGCCTGTTGCTGTTTTCATGTTACATGCCTCTATTTAGGCCTGCTGACTCCATGTTACTGACCCTCAACTTACTACAGAGCTGTTATAACAGAAGTGAGAGAGAGGACCAGGGAATGCACAAGAATTTAAGAATTGGGGGAGGAGAAGAAATGACAGATATTAGATTATAAAGGAAGAACCAATATGATTTAACTGCAGCTTTTGCCTTTTACATTGGATGTAAAAAAGAAGAATAAAAACTTATTGAGAGTATGAGTCTGGATAGTGTAGAACAATGTTGTGAAATTTTCAGTTATTATAGAGACAAAAGAAGAAAAGGGTGAGTGAGAAAAAGGGGTCATCCTTTTACCTTGATGAGTCTGAATTTGCAGAAGAATAACCAGGAGCAGAAACCTCAGAAACCGGGGGGAAGAGGTTGAGTGACCTGTTGAGATGCTGAAGGAGCTGTTGGAAAGCTAAGAGAAACAAGAATTCATATAGTCACGAAAGCTGAAGGAAGTGAGAGAATCCTGGAGGATGAAAATGATCAGCTGAGTCAAAGACATCAGAGGGGAGCTCAAGGAAGATAACAAAGGGGAAGAGTAGGTCAGAAGTAGGTCACTGATCTTTTTCATGAGGGTGGTTTTTCTTTGGTGTGGAGACACAGAAAGTAGATTGCAAGGAATCTGAAAGAATGGGATTTTCACAGTTTGGAGCATGCTGCCTCAGGAACATTCTCCAATACTGACATACAAATTATCACTTTACTGCTGCCTGGCTACTTTACTCCTGAAGTACCAGTGCTGCGGTCTGAACATTGTATATAGTTTGTGCCTATAAAAAAAAAGTGCTCGTACACAATAGGGTTTCATCTTGAGAAAGCAATACTGTCCTCAGACAACGCATGAAGCCTTCTCATAGAGCAGATGAATTCTAAGTTCTCTATTGCATTGTAGTTCACTCAGGGCACATCTACACAGCAGGGCAAAAGTCGAATTAAGCTATGCAACTTAATCTGCATTAATTGCGTAGCTGAAATTGAAATAGCTTAATTCAGCTTTTGGTGCTGTCTACGCAGTAGGAAATCGAAGGAAGAACATTCTTCCTTCGACTTCCCTTACTCCTCGTAAAATGAGGGTTACAGAAGTCAGAGTAAGAAGACCTCCAGCTTGCCATTATTTTGAAATAATGAATTGCTGTGTAGATGCACTTTTTTTGCAGTAACATCAATTATTCCAAAATAACGCTGCTGTGTAGACATTCCCTCATACAGCTGCCCATCTTTAACATCATTCCTTGATGTTAAATCCATTCATGGCTATAGTTACCACTGTTCTTTGCTGGACCCAGTGTTTTCAGGTAGTGAATGGGGAAAGAATGGATGTGGACAAGAAACATATAATGGATGCTCAGAAAAGAGAGTGTAATAGTCTGTATCTGAACATTCATTGACACTAGTGTCATGAGAACTCTGACATACAATGTGTGGGAGAATCAGTTTTACAATGTTGCTTCATGTTATGTCAAATCTAGCAAAGCGATTTCAAATATTTTGGTATCTGACCTATATGTCAGAATATTTGCACCTATTTAAAATGTCAAAATGTCTCTCTTTGCCAGCTTTCTACTTGCATGTTTCTTTCACCTTTTTCTTTCCCTTTAACTGCCAAGGAGGATGGTCAGTTCAGCCTGAGTAGCCAGTCACTTTCAGCTGGGCACTGCAGAGTCCAGAAGCTCCTAGTGGTAGCCATCAGCTCTGCAGCTCTAGTTCTGAGGGCAAAAATGGAATTTTGTGCAAATTCTGCATTGTGTAGTGGTGCAGTATTCCCCCAGGAGTAAATTGTAAAGAGTAGTTTACCCTGAAAAGCCTAATATCAAACAGTATATAAAGGATTTGAATTTCTCCATTCTTGAGACATCTTTACATTTATTTTGTACATGTATGCAGAGGGTTACATTTGTATCTTGAGTTTGTTGTGTTCCTGTATTTCTGAAACATACAGAACACATGTAGCTTGTAAAGTTAGTGACTGGATGCTGCAATCTTGAATGTTTGTGAATGTAAAGTGCGTGGTCATAAAATTTGACCAGTATGCCCAATGTGTGGTTTTTACAGGTATTAACCTCTAGTTTGCATACGGTATCATCTTATTTGCTCATCTTATTCTAAATATTGCCTTCACATTGTGTGGCATAAATGGTGTTATTCCCCAGCCTTTTACGACTTTTTTCAGATGTCTTCTAATCTAGTGAACCATCCAGTCCCTGCTCTACAAGTGGTGTTAAAATAGCCTGAGGAATGTACTCCATATTTAGAAAGTTTCCTGGATATAACAAATGTCATCCAGTAAATGGCTTGGGGCAAGATCAGTATTTTAGCTCTGGGTTTATGGTGTTTTCCTACCATATCCATAAGAACAGCCGTACTGGGTCAGACCAAAGGTCCATCTAGCTCAGTATCCTGTCTACCAACAGTGGCCAGCACCAGGTGCCCCAGAGAGGGTGGACCGAAGACAATGGTCAAGCAATTTGTCTCCTGCCATCCCTCTCCAGCCTCTGACAAACAGAGGCCAAGGACACCATTTTATCCCCTGGCTAATAGTCTTTTATGGACCTAACCTCCATGAATTTATCCAGCTTCTCTTTAAACTCTGTTATAGTCCTAGCCTTCACAGCCTCCTTTGGCAAGGAGTTCCACAGGTTGACTACACGCTGTGTGAAGAAGAACTTTCTTTTATTAGTTTTAAACCTGCTACCCATTAATTTCATTTGGTGTCCTCTAGTTCTTCTATTATGGGAACTAATAAATAACGTTTCTTTATCAGCCCTCTCCACACCACTCATGATTTTATAGACCTCTATCATATCCCCCCTCAGTCTCCTCTTTTCTAAACTGAAAAGTCCCAGTCGCTTTAACCTCTCCTTTAACAGATGATACTGTTGTGTGAATCCTTTCAGTGTTCTTAAATGTGGACTTTAACTAGTACAGGTTGAACCGCTCTAGTCTGGCACCCTTGGGAACTGACTGGTGCCAAATCAGAGAATTTGCTGAACCACAGGAGGTTAATACTGTCTAGCAACATTACGAGCACTTCCGTAACTTACTGGGTTTGTAAAAGACATTTAGGTGTAAATTAGAGCTAAATAACAGGACAGAACACGGAGAGCCAGGATTGGTGGCTGTAAATACACTTTATGGAACTGTGGGAAACTTGGCCACAACCATGATAAGTGGACATCTGAAAAACTAAAATCATGCTGAACCATGGATGTTGTTGGACTAGAGAGGTTCAACCTATAGCACAATACTATTTGAAACATAAAACTCAGTCAAAGTGATGGCTGTGCCTTTTTATTGGTGTTACATGTACATTACACAAGTACACAAGTTTGTTATTTGGGCTATTTGGGCTATTTACATGGAAATTACATAAAGACTCCACCTTTTATTGCATGTTTTATCAATCTTAAGTTTTCACCTTTCTGAAAAAATGCATTGATAACAATGCCTATGGAAACCGGAGAACTCTTTTTTTTCCCCCCTAAGTATTTTAAGGGAATTTAAGTAAGCAAGCAGTGTTTAAAATGGATGCTCTATCAGAAATTCTCTTTTTTTTTTTAATTTGTCAGTTTCAAAATATTCAAACTGATATTTCCTCTTTAAAGAATCTCTGACTCCTCTTGGAAAACTTTCATCTTGTGTGTTCAGAGAGAGCCCTGTTTTGTTTTATCTTTTCCCCCTATGCTTTTATTTGTGAAAGCCTGGTCTAAGCATACAGCTATGCCAGTTTAACTAAAGGTGTCATTTTAATACTAGTTTAGTTAAAGTGATTCAGCTTTGCATAGATATTCTTAAATCAAGTGAAGCATGTTTTATATTGATTAGCCTGGCATTGGTAAATTCATAGGTGTGACATAAACCCCATCATAACCAGTTTAAACAAATACTGGAATGCCCACAAAGGGGTTGCACTGCTTTTACTGTAGCTGTTTTTCAAATTGGTGCAGTTTCTTTGTAGACACAAGCCCTAAGCCTGGGGCCTAAGGAGATCTGAATGAATACAGGGTGTTTTTTTGTTTTTGTTTTGTCACATTCTCCACATAAAGTTGTTCTTTTGTGGGCACACTTACACCAGTTTAAAATTGGTTCTATTGGTTTAGCCTGTGCCTTTTACATTTACTGACATAAAGTGAACTGATGTAAGAAAGGATTGATTCAACAGGGTCCAATTTAACAGGGTGTAGAATCCCATCTTTAGGCTATGGCCATGTTTACAAAGTTTATAGTGGCTCAGCTGCACTGTTGTAGCTGTGCCACTGCTAGTGTATATGTTCTAAGTCGATGGGAGACGTTCTCCTGCTGACATTGTGTGGCAATGTGTATACAGCCTTAGGCATACTGCTGCAACTTTGTTTGTACACCAGGTCTGATATATATCCTTTTTAAAATTTAATAATATACAGAGTCTTCAGTCTAAAAATTTCCAGACCCTGTCAGATTCCTAGAGTCATTGGAATTTTTCCTTCGGGTGACAGGTCATCAAATTCTCCTACAGCAGCAAAATTCCACACTTGAGGCTAGCAGCAATCCAACTGTGCAACAGATGGGCCTCTAGCAGAAACATTTTCAGAGAGATTGGGTCACATTTGAGATTCTCTGGAAATTTTCCAGTAATTTTTGTTTAGAAATGTCACAGAAGCCTAAATAAATAAAACAAATTGAGTATAAGTTAAGAAACAGTAGCTTACTGAGAACATGTGCTTAATAATACTTACAACAATTGAGGTGGAATATGTCAATAGTAGAGCAGTTGAGAACTGATGTATGACTATTAGTATGAGACTACCTTCGACTGTTGTGCCAAATCTTAAAGCTTTTGCTCAGGCAAAACTCCCATTAAGATCAGTGGGTGCTTTGGTGGCTAAAGCTTGTTGGGTTTGGCCAGTTATGTTTTCTTCTGACTTAAATTGGTTGAGTGAGAGAGACCTCTGTTTACCTGTATATTTCACTATCCAGCTGCAACACTTTTTTCCTTTGAAACATTTTCAATTACATTGGAAAGGAAAGCACATCTGAAATGAGTATTCAATATAGTTTCATTGAAACTGGCTTAAGTGGAGCTCAAATATAATATTGATTGGCACAGTAATAGAATAGAGTAAGTGGAGGTAGGAAATCTTTTGAGCTGTAATTTGAGAGGTTAGTCCTCATTAGTCATCTATTTCTATCCTATAGGATTGTAGGTGTAGGTTTTAATGATTCCTTGAAGCTGTGGTTTCCTACTAACATAGTAATAATTAGTTCAATATAAACAAGTTGATTTAGCAAACCACTGCTACGCACTTGTCTGGCAAAAACGGAACTGGTCAGGACATTCCTCTATTTCTGCCTCTCACAGTTTGGCTTGCATGATATTTCTCTTGGCACAAAGGAAAACATGATGATGCGTGAGGGTGGCGGCCACTGAAACTGGTGTTACCTGACTCTACAGGGAGAAAGTATTGAGAAGACCAAAAAGAATCCCAAACAAAACTGTTGTATGCAAATTGCTGCAGAGAGAGCAAAACAAAAACAAAACCAATAACAACAAACCTGTGGGTAGCAAAGTGTTCAATTAATGTCCTTGTGGTTATGGTTAGAATTTATACAAACAGTTATCTAAGTTGACACTAAGGAGAAACAAAATATCCTCCTCCATCAGGAAGGGATGATTCAGCATCAGAAGGAAAGGTGACTATACCACTGGCAAATAGTGTGTTTGTGTGTCATCTGTCTCATCCATCTCCCCCCTCCTCCCTGGTCAGCTGCAAGAGATTGGGGTATCTGCTGCAGTTAACACAGGGGTGAGTAATAATTTTTGATGTGGGGCCACTCCAAGTATTTGGAAAGTGGTCGTGGGCTGCACTTTTCCCTGATATTAATGGAGAAGATGTGGGATCTGGGATGGAGGTTGGGTGCAGAAGGGAGGTTGGGGTAAGAGATTGGGGTGCAGAAGGGAGTGCGGGGTCTGGGAGGGAGTTTGGGTGAAGGAGGCAGTTGTGACCTGACACACTGGACTGGGCTGCAGGGGCTTGGGTTGTGACCTAGGGTAGGGAATTGGTGTACAGGAGGGGGTGCAATGGTTTGGGTTGTGATCTGGGGCAGGGGATTGGAGTGCAGGAGTGGAGGGCAGAAGGTTGGGGAAGGGAGGGGTTGATGTGCCAGAGGCAGGCTCTGGCCAAGAGACTTACCAGCCAGCAGCCCAGCAGTTTTGCAGGCAGGCAAGGAGCCTGCCTCACCCCTGCACAGGCCCACAGGCTGTATTTTGTTCAGTCCTGAGTTAACATATACAGCTGAAGTATCTTGGGAAAACCTGCCAGGCCAATGTGCTTTTAACAGTTCTTTAAGAATGGGGTTTAAAAATCTTCAGTAGAATGTACAAGAAAATAAAAAGCACTTAGATGAATTTTTTGTCTTCTAATCTTGGTTAGATTTTGTCCTGAGCTACATCCTTGTTCACCAGACCTCAAATCTTAGGTATTTCATGGTAATACAATTTCCTTGGAGACAGCAAATATACAGTACGTAATATATATGTGCAAGTTTCTCTAAGCTTTCATTTCTCTGGAAGCCTGAAAAACACCAGGGCCTTGAGGATTAAAACCCATAGTCCTGATCAAAGACTGGCCTAGTATATCCTTGGCATAAGCCTTCCATATCTTAGTGGCTTTTTACTATTGCCTTGCCTTGCCCATGTTCACAGTAATAACCTGAATATTTATTTTATATTTCCTTCTGTCTGTTTGATGCTTCAAGAGAGTTGTTTGACAGCTGGACAGATTAGCATATCTACTAACTTTGAGGTTCTCTGGGAAAAGAGATGCATAATGGTAATAAAAACTATGTTTGAAAGCCATTGACCGCTAGTATGGATGTTTTAATACTGCTTGACTTGACATGATCCAAGATTACTAATGTTTGGTCACCCAGACCGTCAATTACGCTACTAAGTTTCAAAAAATTTCCTGCATCAAATGAAAGGTTGTGTTCCAGGAGAAACTAGCCTCTGTGCCCAAATTCTGTTAATATTATTGCTAAAAACAATAAATTCCTTGTGTTAAAAAAAAAAAAAAAAAAAAAAAAAGAAGATGTACATTAGAGTCTGGTACCCATGGAGAAAAACTGCAAATTGAGATTCATCCCTGGGCTTCCAGCATTCCTGTGGGTCCAGTATGTAAAGGTAACAAACCTGACCTTTATTTACCTTTATTTACTTTTTTTTATTAAATACTTCTCAAATTAGGTATGTGATGTCTGAAAGTTTTTTGACAGCCTAATCAACCAAGTTTCAGCCACCATTATAAGCACGTGAAGCTCTGATGAAATGCTAGTGCTCTGTGGTATAAATGTCATGGATTTGTTTTCCGCTTTAAACCAGACAAGTGAAGCTGTTTTGTGTTGGTACTGCACAGAAGGATCTTTGTTTTGGGGTGAGAACAAAGTGTTAAACTCCTACTTCACCTCTTCCCCACACATCCTCATACTGAGGCCATCTGCTAAATTCCTGGCTACTGATGTGTCTGCAGTTGCAGTTTGTTAGCTGGTGCTGCTGTGAAGAAGAGCCTGTGACTGCAGCAAGATTTTCATACCCCATTTGTCAATACTGTCAGACTGAAACAAATTAAATCTGATAAAGAAGTTTCTGTTCTTTACAAATGTACACAGTGCGGTTTCCTGTGCTCCTTCTCCTACTGTTTTATTATTCCATGTCCACTGGCGGGTATTTGTGACTGTGCTGTTGACTGGGACAAGAAGGCAAGGTGCTACTCTACTAGCTAGGGAAATAGAAGGCAGACCTATCTGTCTTATCTCCCTGTCTGTCAAAACTGTTATAGGGCATGATGGTCAGACTTAAAATCTTTGTGCTTCCCAAGGATTTTTAACCAGTTAGAGTTGTGAATTCCTCTCTAAGCTGAAGAATCCCTGGAAAATCAACCCATGTCATGGGTGAAAAAGATGATTTTGGTCAGAGCTTCCATGTGTTTGCTTGGCTGAAGAAATACAGTTGAGGGTTTTAACATTTTTATTATTTTTGCAAAGTCCTCAACATTGAAAATGAGAGACTAGTTTGGAATCATCACATTGCTGTGTTTACTCATAGGCTTGCAATACATGTCTTGGCCCTTGAGCCTAACGGGGGAGGCAGTTTGCCTGCCTGGATTTTTTTTTAGTGATAATTACATCTCATTGTGAAATCCCTACAGAGGGGGAATGTCTACTCTGTGAGATGGGAATGCTAAGGATTTATATGTTTATACACAGTCTGGGTGAGTGAATGAAACTAACACCTTTCATAGCCAGTGAGTGGTTCACAGACAGTGTTTTCCAAGGTGAAGCAGGGTTATGGCAGAAAGATGAGAGAGAAGGGGAAAGACTTGCAATGGTTGGCAATTTGACTCACTTGACCACATGCTTCATGCATGTTTGTGGCAGATACATTTACAGAATTGTAGTCATGATTGTGTGACCGAACAGTTTTGTTTCAGAATGCCAGTCACCTTCTGTATTTTTGGGAAATATTGATGTCCTATTCCTTCTTTCTGTCATGTTTTCTAACATTTATCCATCTTGCTTTGTATGATCATAGGGTGAAAAATTATCTGCACAGTAGTTTGTGAGGCATTCTCCCCACCCCCTTTGAATTAATGACCAATAGATATTAAGGAAATATGCATTGCACAATCCCTATTGTTGATGCTCTGCATTGACATAAAGTAAGACGTACATGGATGCAATTTAATTTGGCAGCATATTAAAGTAAACAGCACTAATATAAACCCTGCCTTGTATAAGTGCAGCTTCTCTACTTTTGGTGATTGGTGTACTCCTGTGTGGAAGACAAGGGCACATGCTATGGCTTTTAACCAGGCTATATATTTATTAGTCAAATTATATCCAAGGTTCACATCCAGGGAACAGTCTACACCAGTGCAGTGACTCTCACCCCACTGATGCTTTGCAAAATTCTTGAGAGCTCCTGTCAACACACTAGAAAAGTCTCTGGGCACCTCTGCTTGCCCACTAACATTTCTCTCCTTTTTGAGGGTTGAGGACCTTAACTGCCTCCCACCACCACCAAGCCAGCATGAATATTAAGTGCACAGGAGGGGCAGATCCCCTGGAATAGTGCCCCAGCCCCTGGATTTGCATTTACATCCAGAGGGTTAGACATGGTGCCCCAATCTCATAAGGAGATGCCTTTGGGATGCCTTTTTGGATTTGAAGCCTAAATCAGCAAGTTCCTGCATGGGGCACTTGCCACAAAGTGGTGCCAGCATAGCCTATGCCATGTGGGCTACTTAGTTCAGCCAATACTAAAATCATCCTTGAACAAATTGGCTCCTAAATCAGACAGATGCTGCCTCATGGTAGTACAATTTATCTACATTAGGTGTTTGTAGATACACTGATGTCAATAGACAGGGCTCTCCTGAAAGAGCTTCAGTCAAATGAACCTGAGGGTCTAATCCTACAAGGTGCTGAGCACCATCAGTTCTCACTAGCTTCACTAACAGCTGAGGATGCTTTTCTGGGTTGAATTTTAATTAGTGACACTATAGGTCCCCTGTTTTGAGATTAAAATGGATTCACAGATAATCCCAAACTGAATCATTTCATACTTAAAAAGATTAATTTTGTGTGGTTTTGAAGTGAAGGGATAATAGCATCTTAAAAATATGCTTCCCTGAGAAATGTTTACTTACTGTTTTTACATGTTACACCTAAGTTTTCTAGAGCTGATGGAGAATAGAGGGAAGTATATTTTTGCTTAATGTATTTGACAGCACTTTGTGTATAGTCATTCCCATCTTCCCCCTGTATAGTGAGTCATTTTCCTCTGTTTTATGTGATCTTTTACACAGCTCCATGGGAGAAATAAACATTCCAAAAATAGGAAACTGAGTGTAAAACAACAGCAATTGGCAGAAGGGCACAAGATTAGATACAGTGTCTGAAATGAATTTTTTTTAAATGACTAGCATTAAGTTGACTGCTCCATTTAACTAGTCTTCCATCTGTGCACAAATATCAACACACAAGTGTTTGCTTACATTTGGCTGTGTGGTCAGCAAAGAGCAAGACCAAAATTTAGAAAGGAATTGTTGAGGAATGCATGAGCAAGCTCACATCCATCATTTTGTGTAACAGCAGCTTATAAAATAACCAGTGTGACTGTGTCCTTAGAAATGCTTTTGTATTGTATCTATCTGTTGACTCACATTCGTCACAACACTTCTAATAATACTTCAGTCCTGTATTATAATGTGTATTACTGAAAAGAGTCTTTTGTTAGGATGGGTAAATCAACCAATGAAATTAAAACAATAATGTTGGTACTGATTTCTGTCCTACTGTGGCTGCATTGTAAACTGTACTGGTGTACAAGAAGGCCTTTGTGTACAGGGACTTGCAAAACATTTGGATTCAATGTAAAATCAGCCTTGAGAGTTTCACAACTGTCCACAGCTGGTAGACAGTTTTTATTGCATGCTACTTAGCAGTTGCAACCAAACCTTTAAAAATGGTCTGCAGCAATTGTTTTATTTTTATAAAATGCTAGAATTTTTCTCTTTATAAAACATCAGATGGGTAAAAGGAAGAGATTAGAGCGGAGGAATTTTTCTCATGTGAGTTTGTGGCAGGGTGGAGAAGGAAATTTTCTTTGAGTCCGGTATTCTTAATTTGGAACAATATCCACACCAGGCCCACAGCTGTAGGATATTTTTTGCCCTGGGAACTAGTATAAAATGTATTCCCTTTCAGCTATTTCTTTTTCAGCTGTAGAGGGTGTAACCATTGTTTTAAGGGTGTGTAATTTGGCAGACGACCAGTTTATATCTTAAAAACCTATCAGAAATTGTTTAGAGTTTGATTTCCGAATTCTCTTCTGCACTGAACTATGTAGATTATTTTTAAGCGGGGAAGCTACTCACTAATTCCAACAGTTACCAAACAGATGTTTGTTATGAGTAAACCATATAAAAAAAATCTCGGGAAAGCCTTAATATCAATAGGAAATGATACCTCCTTGGCTGACCAGCAACAAAGTATGGTTACATTTTAAAATTCTACACAGTGGATAAAATAACATGATATTCCTTTCTCTGCTTTTTAACTTAAACTAATGGTAGCATTTTTTATAAAACTTGGAAACATACAGTCAGCTGAGGCAAATATGTTTTTTTTACCCAGAAATTTAGCTCTTTTTAAATGAAAAAAAGTTTCTAGTCCTTATGGTTGCAAAGAAAATCTCCTGAGGCAGGGGTGGGCAGTAATTTTTGATGTGGGGTCACTCCAAGATTCTGGAAAGTGGTCAAGGGCCGCACTTTTTTATGTAGGGGATGCAGGGTCAGTGACGGAGGTTGGGGTATAGAAAGGAGCTCAGGGTAAGGGGCTAGGATGCAGGGGAGAGTGTGGGGTCTGAGAAAGAGAATGAGTGAAGGAAGGGTTGTGACCTGGGGCAGGAATTAGGATGCAGGATCCAGAAGGAGGGAATGGGTGCAGGAGAGGATTCTGGCCCAGGAAAGAAGTGCAGGAGGGGGTCAGTTTCTGCACTGCTTCCACTCCCAGCACAAATTTTCAGCTCCCATTGGACGCTTTCTGGCCATTAAGAGCTGAGACATTGTTTTGGGAGTGGGAACAGTGTGTGACACTCCCCTCACTGCATGCAGTGCTGAGAGCCATACCGAGCAGCCAGCCACATTGAGTGGCATGGAACTGTTCTTTGCTGCAGTGCTGGGCAATGAGCCAGATTAAAAGGAGTATCAGGCTGTATCTGGCCTGTGAGCCATATCTTGCCCATGCCATCCTAAGGGATTGTTTACACTGAAGCCTAGTCTACACAAGCACCCATTTTGGCAATAAAACCTGGAGAGCATTCACATTAAGGATGTGAAAGTTTAACCGGCTATCCGGTAAGCCTCACCCTTTACATGTGAGGCTTAATGGTTAAGGTTAACCAGTGTGAGTGGAACAGCTCCCCACCTGCCATGGGCAGAGGACTGCTCCAGCCCCCCGAAAGACTGGGGGGCCTGCCATGGGCAGGGAAAAATAGGTGCATACAATGAAAATAGTTTCACTTATGCTAAGTGTATTCAGGTACACAATGTAATACTTTCCTAAATGTGCTTTTGAGTTATTTCCACCTTGCAGTTCTGTACAGTTGTGGAGGATTGTTTTTACCCTGGTATTGCTTACTCCCTATCTTCTTCAGAATCATGGAATGATTTTCCCATTTTTGTAAATCACACCTTAGCGCTTGCCTTCTCTCTTTGTTAATTTAAGGCTTTTTCTGATACAGTGTGTAAAGGATGCTGATTAAGAACTTGCACCAGGTGGTTATAAATGCAGATATGTTTTGTAGTCCAAGTGAAATGCTTATTTAAAGACCCAGATTCAGTTTTCTTTGCATCCTGATTCAAGAACTTAACTGTCTGAATCAGTAAAATACTACTGCTTACCACTTATGTAGAATATTCCTTTTGAGAACACTGTGCAAAGATTTATTCCACCCTATTCTGCATGCTGGAAAGAGCTGGCTCTTTAAAACGAGAATTAAAATAGACTGTGGGTAAAAGTTCTGCCCTTGTTTTGTTCACTTTTATTGATTTTATGACACAACTTGTTACTTTAGTTGAGTGGTGTCTGCTTCTCTTACAAACTGTTCCATGCATTTCAGTTCATAAAATGGAGATATGTATCCTACAAAGGAGTTGTGAGGTTCTTAATTCATGATAGTAAAGTACTTGAGATGAACAGATGGGAACTGTAAAAATGCCAATTAGACTAAATGGTAGTACAGCCGCTCCCTGACTTACGAACACACCAACTTATGACCAACCTCCCATTAATCCCATTATAATATTTTCAAGTTGAGAACAATGTATGTCAAGTTTTTCGAACAGCGCGAGCAGCATTTAAGGGTATTTCCGAATTTACGACAAAATCAAGTTTCGACAGAGGGTTCGGAACGTAACCCATTCGTAAGTCAGGGACTGCCTGTAGTTTCTGCCTGTCCAGTAGAAGTCTGCCCTCTCTGTCTGTCTGTCTGTCTCTCTCTCTCTCTCTCTCTCTCTCTCTCTCTTTCTCTCTCTTGGGCACAGCACCAGGGTTGCAGCCAACAAGTGAGTGGGTTAAAATGGCCTTATCTAAGATAGTTATGGCAGCCTCTTCTTACTGTGCTATTGGCAGCAGCACTGCCCAAAATCTCTGCAGAAGTGCATCTTGTGTCCCTACTCCCAGTATATCCTCTTGGCCAGAGTGTCAGAGGAGGTCCTTGGAAGGTAGCTGTACAGCCATCTTCTGCATTTCCTGTACCAGGTCATCCTTTTATAGGCCTTTCAAAGTCCTTTTACGCCAAACTAGTTTTTCTACCTGGCATAAAGGGATTGGAACAGTGGTGAGGATGTCATCTAAAATTAACATTCTGAGTTGATTAATATTCAGAATAAGGCCTGATTTGGTCTGGTGACCTGAAATGGCAGCTGGCTCCAGCAAGCAGACAAGGTATCTGAGCTTTTAGCTATCACCTTTGAAAAGTCTTGGAAGTTGTCACAAATATAGTGCCCATCTATAAAAAGGAAATAAGAATAACCCAGGAAACTACAGACCAGTCAGTTTAACTTCTGTGCCAGGGAAGATAATGGAGCAAATAATTAAGGAATTCATCTGCAAACACCTGGAAGATAATGAGGAGATAGGTAACAGCCAGCATGGATTTGTAAATGACAAAATGTCAGACCAATCTCCTAGCTTTCTTTGATAGGATAACGAGTCTTGTGGATAAGGAAGAAGGGGTGAATGTGATATACCTAGACTTTAGTAAAGCATTTGATGTGGTCTTGCATGATCTTATCAGTAAACTAGGGAAATACAACCTAGATGGGGCTCCTGTAAGGAGGGTGCATAACTGGCTGGATAACCATTCTCAGAGAGTAGTTATTAGTGATCCACAGTCATGCTTCAAGGGCATAACAAGGTGGGGGCAAGGGTCTGTTTTGGGACTGGGTCTGTCAATATCTTCATCAACCATTTAGATATTGGCATAAAGTTTATTAAGTTTGCAGATGATACCATGCTGGGAGGGTTTGCAAGTGCTTTGGAGGATAGGGTCATAGTTCAAAATGGTCTGAACAAACTGGAGAAATGGTCTGAGGTAAATAGGCTGAAGTTTAATAAAGACAAATGCAAAGTAGTTCACTTAGGAAGGAACAATCAGTTTCACACACACAGAATGGGAAGTGACTGTCTAGGAAGGAGTCCTGCAGAAAAGGTTCTAGGGCTCATAGTGGACCATAAGCTAAATATGAGTCAACAGCGGTGACGCTGTTGCAGAAAAAGCAAGCCTGATTCTGGGATGCATCAACAGGAGTGTTGTGAGCAAGACATAAGAAGTCATTCTTCCACTCTACTCGGCACTGATTAGGCCTCAGTTGGGGTATTGTGTTCAGTTCTGGGCACCGCTTTTCAAGAGAAATTGTAAAAGTCCAGAGAAGAGCAAAAAAATTGATTAAAGATCTAGAAAACTTGAGCAATGAGGGAAGACTCAAAGAATTGGGTTTGTTTAGTTTCGAAAAAAGAAGAGAGAGGACATGATAGCAGTTTTCAAGTAACTAAAAGTTACAAGGAAGAGGGAGAACAGTTGTTCCTCTTGACCTCTGATGACAGGACAAGAAGTAATGGGTTTAAATTGCAGCAAGGGAGATTTAGGTTGGACATTAGGAAAAGCTTCCTGTCAGGGTGGTTAATCACTGGAATAAATTGCTTATGGAGGTTGTGGAATCTCTAATCACTGGAATTATTTAAGAGTAGGTTGGATAGACAACTATCGGGAATGATCTGCATCAGGGCTACTTAACACACGGCCCACAGGCCACATGCGGCCCACAGCCCATTTGTTTGAGGCCTGCGGTGCGGTTTGGATTTATATGGGGCTCGCAGGTGGGATCCTTTGAACATGGCCTCCACTGGGAACACGCTCCACAACAGCGAGGTATGTCTCAGGTGGGATGAGCATTGAAAGACAAAAGCGGACAAACTTGCTTGAACAGATGATGGGTACAGGGTGTTGGTGTTTCTAGCCCCCAGGGAGGAGGTGCCTGGAGTGCCAGGGCATTGTGTGAAATAAACTATTTGCATATATATTCACATGTACATGCAACCACATTTAAGTTGCGGCCCTCAGTTTTTGCTGTGAGTATAATTTTGGCCTCTGGGGCTTCCAAAGTTAAGTAGACCTGATCTAGATGCTTGCTCCTGTGTGAGTGCAGGGGACTGGACTTGATGACCTTTCAAGGTCCCTTCCAGTTCCTATATTCTGTGATTCTGTACTTTGTTGGCATTACTTTTTAATTTTCTAAAGATCTTTCCCATTTCTCAGAGTGTGTGATTTGTAATTAAACACTTTCTTTTCATGAGAGTGTGTAAATGAGCTGCTATATCACCCTCTGTTTGGGGAACAGTTTTCTTCTTCTGCACAGTCCCTACTGTACAGTTTTAAGTTCACACTAGGGATGTGAATGGGTAACTGGTTAACTTAACTGGGCGATGTTTACCAGATACCAGTTAATTGGTACTTCGGAGCAGCTCACCATGGGCAGAGGGCTGCTTCAGCCCCATGAGGATCAGGAGATGCTTCCCTCTGTGCAGTGGGTGCTGGGAACAGTAGTCCAGTGTGAGGGGGGAGGGGAGTGGAGCAGGATCTTCCTTAATCGGTTAACCAGTTAAACCTAAGTTTAACTGATTAACCGGGATTATACATCCCTGGTTCACACCCATTATTGCAGTGCTCATAAATAATGTTTGTCTCCAGAAATTCAGCTTACTAGATAAGCATCCAAAAGCTCTTTTAAAATAGATGATAGTTGAGCTTGTATGGGAGGGAGCCTCATTTGTAGTTAGTTGGTTTGTTATCTAATGGAGATCGTAACCCATCAATTTCTCATTAGTAACCAATGAACAGTGGCCAGTTTTAATAATACATTCCAGTGCATACAATTTGAAGTACTCTTTCTGTGTTGCTTTAAATTACAGTAATCAGCATCTTCACCAGGGAGCCTGCTATTTTATGGCTCTTAAATAGTGGAACTGTTTCTCTGTTAGCTTATTATTTACTTGTAAGCAAAGCCAGATGAGACTTGCTTCCCATTCTGGCTGGACTGCAGCTCTGAGAGAGCACAGATGTCTGCTGTTACCAGCAGAGATCTTGAGTGTCTCACATAGAAGCATTTTCATGGTCTTTTACATGTTAGCAGCTCTGTTGTGTGGGGGCTTTGTATGCAGTGGCTTCCATGCCACAGATCTCATGCGTTCGGCATATTGCTTAAAGCTGGGAAGTGACATGGGCTCACATTCGGGAAGTAAGGGAGTAGTTGACTACTGATGAGCATATGATTATAGGATAGTCAATTGAACTACTCATTCCCCCTCGCCCCCCGCCCCTCCAAAAGGGAAGCCGGTTCCCCCAGCCACCAGTTCCACAGTGCAGTGCGGGGGGCTGGGCAGAACTGCAGCATCCAGGAGCCAGCATGAGCCAGGACAGTTCAGTCCTGGCTTGCACTGGCCTGGGGCCTAACTCTGCTGCAGTAAGAGACTGGCCGGTAAAACCTGGTGTGTTCTTCAGGAAATTAGTGTATTTTCAGGTGATTTTGCACATCTAGGTTTCTTCGTATTATGACATTGGTAATTTCTTTCCATTTCTTGTGAACTTGAGAAATGCAGAGTAACTAATCCAGTTTCAGTTCTAGCTGGTTTCCTTTTTGAATGAGCCATGAACCTTAGAAATGATGAGCTTATGGCTAACTATAGCATTGTTTCTTGTGATTGTTTTAAACATGTATGACTCTTCCCCTTCCCCCTAAAATTTATTTGTAAACCAGTTGGTGCATATGCTGAGACGCAATCCAATGGAGACTTTAAAAGGGTATGTAATGTGAAAAGGGTATGTAATGTATTCCTCCTAGGGATGTAATAGTATTGTCAATTAACTGATAAGCAGAAGTTATAGATTACGTGCATTCTCCTCCCCGCTCCCCCAGCCAGTACATTTTTTAGCAGGCTGGCCAGGAGCTCTGCTGGGCCTGGGACCTACCCCCACTGTGGCTCTGCCTTTAAAGTGCATTAGGAGCCAGCCGGGCAGGTAGCCCAGTTCAATTCCGGCTCCCACCAGGTCTCTGAGCTCAGACTTCCCCACCCCGGATGGGGGCTGCTATCACCCTGCACTGCTGCCTTTGTATCCGAGGCAGTAGCGCAGGGCAACAGGTAGCCAGTCCACGAGGGGAGCTGGTTTTTAAACTGGCTCCCCTAACAGACCAGCTCCCGCCTGGTACCCCACAGAGGCAGCAGCGTGGAGTGGCAGGAGGCTCCTTGGGAGTGGGGCTGGAGCGCACAGTCTGCCGGTTCCACCCTTGGGGACTATAGAATAGTTGAGTAACCAATAATTCATGAGATTAATCAACTGTTCAACTAACCAATATTTAACATCCCTGAGTACTTCTGTTATGAAGTTCCACAGCTCATACAGGAGTGGATTGTTTGCTAGCATTCTTACATTACATTGTAAGCTCCTTGGCGCAAAGACTGTATCTTCCTGTATGTTTGAGTTCATCATAGATCCTAAACCTTCCCAATTACATGACCAGAATTTTTGGCAATGTTTTGACATAGTTAATAAATTGACCTATAATTGGAATATAGTGTGACATTTCTTCCTGGTTTAAAAGTAAATGATATTAGGGCTTTCCTCAGCCTACTGAGAAGGGTGCCATCTAGGAGGGACTCATTATACATTGTAAGCATCTTGCCAGACAGGAGGTCAAGGAATTTGTGACCTAGGAGCGTCTTTGTGCTAAAATTAGTCCAAAACGTCTGTGGAGGTGGTTGTGACTTAATTAGTACAGATCATTCTGGAAATTAAGGAACTCTTTAATGTCTTAAACTGATGTATATAATTTACCATGTTAAATATAGATGTTAGGATTCTGTACGCAAAGGTCTTTTGTCTTAGATGCTATGTGAGCAACTTGTTGCCTTTTTCACCCAGTTCCCAGAAGTCTTGCCTGAGTTGATATAGGGTGAATTCCTCATGAACTGAATGCAGTTTGAGTTCATAGCCCCAAAATTAATCAGGATTCTCAGCACAGTTCATCAGCAATCTAGAGATGGGGCTATGCTAAAGGACAAATCAAGCTCTTTTACATTTCTCTTAAGGGCTGTCATATTTTCTCAATAGTTTCTCCAAATTCCCTCTTCTTGGCAGATGCAAAACTTGTAATTCTGCTCTCTATGCCTACTACAAGATATTGAGGGTTCATTTGTCTCCAGGAACAGGCCAATTTCTTTTTCACTAAAAATTTTGAAATGGGCATCTAATGGTAGTGAATCCATTAAATCTCCATCTACATGGCTGTTTCATAGTTGTATTAATGGAGTGTCAGTCACAAAATTAACCAAGCCTCTGGAGATCAGAAATAGAAACTGTGTAGCACAGAAAAGTATACATGTTGCCTAAGGGATACTAGGGGGCAGTGCACCCTGCTTGCTACATTCACCAACACCCCCTCTATGGGGACAGGCCGTCCTGGCTTCCCCCTGCCCCCCCCCCCCCCCCGGCTTTAGGGAGGGCCAAGTTGAGGTGTGGCAGCCATGGCTTGCCCCAGCTCTCCCCCCTGGCGGCTTGGACCCCCACAAGGCCAGGCTAGCCCCAACTCTTCCTTCCCCTCCCCCCCCATCTGCTGTAGAGCCACGCCAAGCTCTCCCCCTGGCCACCAGGGAGGGCCCAGGGCCGAGGCCACCCTGACTGCAGCTCTCCCACCCCAGCTCCTGGGAAGGGTCCGAGTCTGCTCCGGCTCTTCTCTTCCACCGCCCCCAGAGGTCGAAGCCACCCAGACCCTTGCCTCCCCCTCCCCTGCCTCTTTTCCCCCGCCCCGGCCATGGGGAGGGGGACCGAGGCCTGGTCACACTTCCAGCCACAAGGGAGGAGGCCTCATGGTTCCTGCCCTCCACTTGCACTAGAGGAGGGTGCATGGGTCCCGTAGCCCCAGTGTCTGCGGCTCACAGGCCCCCTCCCCAGAGCACCAGGAGGCTCCGTGGCTGCCACCCTGCCCCAGCACCAGGGAGGCTGGGGCCCTCAGCAGCAATAAGGGAGGGAAGAGGCTGGGTGGCTGAGGGGGATGCAGAGTGGTGTGATGACATCTCTCGGTTGTCCCATAGGAAAATCCTTTTTATATATATAGAAAGATAAGATTCCAGACATCAGACAATCCAGGTTCTTTAATGCCTCAGAGGTTAACCATGTTAGTCTGTAACTTTTAAAACAATGAGTAGTCGTGGCACCGAAGAGACTAACAAATATATAGGGGGGGTCATGGGCCTTCGTGGGTAAAACCCACTTCGTCAGGTGAGCTGAAGTGGAAATAACAGAATCCAAGTATACATAACAGCAAAAGTAGTCCCCTTCCGATGGGCGGCCCTGGACTAGCTGCCAGCAACTGGCGCCCTGGGCGAACCCTGCAATCAGCGCCCCTCCCCCCCAACCCCAAGGGCAGATATCGACTGAGGGTTTTGGTTCTGTGCTGGGGAGAGGGGGGCTGGGAATGGAGTTCTGTGGCTGGGGATGGAGTTCTGTGGCTAGGGGTCAGGGGGCTGGAGGCTGGGGATGGAGTTCTGGGGCTTGTGGGCTGGGGGCCAAGGGGCTGAGGATGGGGATGGAGTTCTGGGTCTGAGTGCTGGAGGCCTGGGGGCTAGGGATGGAGTTTGGGGGCTGAGGGTTGGGGAGAGGTAACAGGGTGCCGGGCCAGGGAGAGAGTCCCCTGCACCCACCTCCTCCCAAGATCCCACCTCCCCAGGGAGAAGCCGGCATGCGTCTCTCCCGGGGCGACCCGCCCCCCGCGGTGCAGGGGAAGCCGGCGCCTGCCTCCTTGGAGCTGACCCCCTCCTCCCGCGGGGCAGGGGAAACCTCTGTGTTCCTCCTCCCCCGGGGCCCCCCCCCCCCCCGTTCCTCCTCCCCTGGGGCTGACACCCGCCCGCGCGGCACAGGGGAAACCCCCACACACACACACACTGCCTCTCCCAGGATTTACTCTGCGGCCAGGAGGGGGGTAAGGCACCAGAAAGGGAAGGGGAAATGAAAGGGACAGGGTTTGGAATTTGGCGCCCCATGTAACTTGGCGCCCTAGGCGGCTTCCTAGTTTGCCTATAGGCACGGGCTGCCCCTGCCTTCCGATTGTAGGACATGTGTTAAGGAAGTTAATTAAGCAGGCTGGCACTGGTCCCGTTCATAGCTTTTGAAATACATGTGAAAGTCATGGGAAATTGGCTTTGTAGTGTGTTAACCAGTTAATATCTTTATTTAAGCCCATGTTGACTGTGTCATATTTGTAAATGAATTCCAGTTCAGCAGTTTCTCTCTGTAATTGGGTGGTAAAATTACTTTGTAGAAGAATGGCCGCTTTTAAATCCATTATTGAGTGTCCAGATAGACTCTGTGACACAGGATAAATGGACACATCAGACACCAGGAAACATTTTAAACTATCTGATTTGGCCAATATACATGGCAGAGAGGCATTGCCGGCATATATCACATTAGAGGATGAGCAGTTGTATGAGCCCTTGATATTGTGGCTTATGTAGTTAAGTCCTGTGATGGTGTTGCTTGTATAGATATGTGGACAGAGTTGGAAATGGGTTTGTTGCAGGGGTAAGATTCCTGGTTGAATGTATCTGAGGTGTGGTTTGTAGTTGCTGTAAGGAATTTGCTTCAGGTTGGGAGGTTGTTTCTAAGTGGGAATTGGCTTGTCTCCCAAAGCCTGTGAGAGTGAGGGATCGTTTTCCTGGATGTGTTGTAGATTGTCAGTGATGCACTGGAGGGCTGCGTCTAGACTGGCATGATTTTGCGGAAATACTTTAAACAGAAAAGTATTTCCGCAAAAGAGCATCTAGATTGGCACGGATGCTTTTGCACAAAAAGTGCCAATATAGACGCGCTTTTGCGCAAGAAAGCTCCAATGGCCATTTTATCCATCGGGCTTTCTTGCGCAAAAAATTAAGGTGCCTGTCTACACTGGCCCTCTTGCGCAAGTATTCTTGCGCAAGAGGGCTTATCCCTGAGCGGGAGCATCCAAAGTATTTGTGCAAGAAGCACAAATTCATTCTTACATTAGAACGTCAGTGCTCTTGCACAAATTCAAGCGGCCAGTGTAGACAGCTGGCAAGTTTTTGCACAAAAGCAGTAGCTTTTGCGCAAAATCTTGCCAGTCTAGATGCACCCGAAGAGTTTAAGTTGGGGCCTGTAGGTGATGACTAA
Organism: Pelodiscus sinensis; assembly: GCF_049634645.1. Lineage (NCBI taxonomy): Eukaryota > Metazoa > Chordata > Testudines > Trionychidae > Pelodiscus > Pelodiscus sinensis. The sequence continues at coordinate 14,676,366 of NC_134732.1, read as the reverse complement.
TGGTGTTCTGTTGTTTTCCTTGTTGGGCCTGTCTTGAAGTAGGTGATGTCTGGGTACTTGTCTGGCTCTGCCAATTTGTTTTCTTACTTCCTCGGATGAGTATTTAAGAATGCTTGATAAAGATCTTGTAGGTGTTTTTGTGTATTTCAGATTCTTTAATGTGCAGCTCTATAGACTAGTTTTGGTTTGCTTATGGTCGTGAGGCCGGAATTTGTCCACTAAAAGATAAGGTACCTCCTTAAAATCCCCAGCAATCATAGCAGGGATATGGGATTCTCCATATAATTTAGTAAAAAACCTACAAAAGCTTTCAGGATTATAAAGGTTAGACCAATACACATTAGCAGTAATTAGATCAGATCCATTTATGATATTTTTAAGGATTAAAAATCTGCTTTTGTAGTCTGAAATTGATTCAGAGACTGTTACTGGAATAGCTTTATGAACGAATGGCTAACACTCTGGATATGGGTGAGAAGCAGCAAGGCATGGCTTTTCCCATCTAGTTATGCTCTAGTTTAGCAGCTTCCCTGTAGTCAAGTATGTCTCTCTCAAAAGTGCAACACCTGTCTTTGTGGTTTTAGAATGAATATGCCTTTTCCTTTTAATTCAACCATTGAGACCCTTTACATTCCAGAAAATAAAATTAAGATTCAGAGCCATTTGACTATGTTAAGAATGATTTTTGTTTGTGTAGCTTTACAACCAAAGGTGATTAGAAAATTTGTGTCATTTGCTCTATTGCATCTTACCTTATGCCCCACACAGAAGCCCATGAGAGGGGGACTCTAGAGCTAAATTATTATGAGTTTTTTGACAGACATACTATTTTTCCATACCACAAAGTAGTAACTGCATTGTAAAAAGAGAGAATGGAAACCCATACTCCACAAATATAACATTTCTTAATCTAGTGTGTCGGAGATATACCTGTGTATTGTCCTCTTATTTGTTATCTTTTCAGTTGGCCAAACCAAACACCAGAGTATTGGTAATACAGCTTGGTGCATGGAATAAAGTATTTTGTGGGGTTACGTTCTCAGAACCACGTGATCGCTTCTTCCCCTTTTAATTTACCATCAAACATTCAGTTTCCCTTCCCCATATTAAACATGCATATAACTAACGGGAGAAATCTGATTGCTCACAAACAATGTAAATTACTGCACCAAAGAACAGACCAAACAATCCATTTGAATAAGTGACTCTGTATTAACTTTCCAGTTGCAGACTAACTTTTGAAAAATTATTTTATGGCATTTGCCAAAACACTTCTGTTTCCACAAGCTAGCCGCGTTGGGTTTTTTTAAAGGGTATTTGAGAAATCTGGTAATTGGAGTATGTTTGGCATTTGATGCTGACTTATGAACCAGGATCTGATCTCTGTATATCAACTTTAGTGTCCACCGGCAGGCTGCGCACTACTAAAAGTGCAGGAAAATGAATTATAAGGGTTTATCTTTCTTTGTTACTTCCTGTACTCCTGTAATTCTCAAGATTATTGCAGAGAGACCTTCCCTCAAGGTCTGCCACTTTAGATTTAAGATGATAAATCTTACATCCCCACCGCTGATATTCTCCCTTCTATATAATTCACCATTCCTATCAGTGCTTGCTGAGAGGAGTTAATTGGGGTAACAGCCAGTTGTACTTTGGTGTTTATTGTATCTGCAGCAACTTTCTCTAGCAGGTCACCCCTAGTTGACCCCCACCTCTGATTGCCCCATGATGTCAACCTACACTGCCCATTTGTTATATTTTCAAACAAGGACCTAAATGTCTGAAATGCTACTTTATTATCCTTTATTATCCTCCTCCAAAGCCCTCCTTAAAACTCTCCTTTTCCAGGATGACTTTGAAAAATGTGACATTGATTGGACTACTTGTGCGCTGAGACTACTGCCTCTCATGCTGACCAGTACTGTTTTCAGTGTTTCCTTGTACTTCCTTCTCTGTCTGCATCCACCTGTTACCTTTTATACTTAGATTGTAAGTTCTTTGTATCATAAATTGTTCCTTCTGTGTGTGTTCAGTGCCTTGCACAATGGGGTCCTGATCCAAGAACAAATAATTGTTAATAATGTTTGACTTATACTTACAGTGGTTTGTAAAGTTAAAGCAAGTTATGTGCCTCTTTAGACACACTTTTCTTTTAAACAAATGCTTCGTTGCTATTTAGTCTGATGGGAAACAAATCAATGGCAGAAGCCCAGCATTTATGAACAACCCTATAGTAACAAACTAGTGTGCATGAAACAGAAGAGGAAAAGGTGTGGTGTGGAAGTGGTTCCTTCCTAGAAGTAACTTTATACAACAAGAACAAAGTGATTTGGAAAATCAGGAAGAGTATTCAGTGGTATTCCATTCCCTGAATGGTGAAGGACCTTCCTTGGTCTCCTTCATACTTCTAATCCCTGAAAAGCATGTCACTGCTTAATTCCTTAAGAGCCCAATCCTGCTATCAGTGGTCAATGGCAAAACTTTTATTTACTTCATAGAACAGGGATGGGCAAAAGCCGCTCGGTGGGCTGAATCCAGCCCACCTAGGGCTTTGATCCAGCCCACGCAACAGTTCCATGCCCCATCCCCTAGCATGTTGCCTGGGAGTTCGAGGTGTGCGAGCCCTTTCAACTGCCTCTATTTAAAGGGCTTGCACCTTCCCTGCACCTATTGGGCAACATGTTGCCTGACAGCCTCAGGGAAGGTGCGAGCCCTTTAAATAGAAGCAGTTGAAAGGGCTCCCAGCCTCATTGCTAGCATGTTCCCTGGGAGCCAGGACACGTGAGCCCTTTCAGCTGCTTCTATTTAAAGGGCTCGTGCCTTCCCTGCGGCTGCCAGACAATGCATTACCTGACAGATGTGGGGAAGATGCAAGCCCTTTAAATAGAAGCAGTTGAAAGAGCTTGCAAGTCCTGGTTCCCTGGCAATGCGCTAGCAGCTCCAAGAGCTGCAAGCCCTTTTAACTGCTTCTATTTAAAGGGCTCCCGCCTGCTGGGCGGCTGCATTGCCTGGCAGCCACCTAGCAGGTGCAGACTCTTTAAATAGAAGCAATTGAAAGGGCTTTAGCAACCCTGGCTCCCAGGAATGTGCTAGCAGTGAGGCCGGGAGCAGCAAGCCCTTTAAATAACAGAAATTAAAAGGTCTTGCAGCTCCCATCCCCTGCTAATGTGAGAATGGGAGCTGCAGGGGAAGTGTAAGCCCTTTCAACTCTTGCTATTTAAAGGTTCTACCTCTTCTATCTGAGGGCTCGCCCCTTCCAAAGCAGCCCGCAAAATTTTTGAAGTGGCCCTTGTTCAAAAATTATTGCCCACTCCTGTCATAGACGTTCAAAGGTCCTTCCTTAAAGGTGAAACACAAAGCATTACGTTCAACAACTTTTGAGAGAGAGAAAGGAAACCTTACTCCTACAGATGTTATCATACTTCAATAACTCTTACCTTAGTTTTTAATTTAGTAAATGTATTTAATTTTTGTTTATTTACATTGCTCTGTCAGGGGAAAAAAACAATACGAGAGGAGTTATTGTTGTTTACGCCAGCTGAGGATCTGGCTATCAGTTGTCACAAGGCCACCTGACACCTTCCCCAGGGAGTTTTATTTGTTTTTGGTTTATATGAAATGTTTACTCTTTATTGTAATCTATATGCACAAAACCACAGAAATAAAGTTAAAGATGAAGTATTTCTTACTTGGGTTGTTTTTTCCATTGAGTGTGTTAATCGACTTTAACAGCTTCCATTAAGACATGAGGATGGCCTTCCTGTTTCCTTCTATTCTTGCTTCCTTAACTTTTATGGTTATGGGAATACTAAAACAATTAAGTTGCAAATTAGGAGCCAATAGAATAATGTACATGAAGAGCATCCTCTTGATATAATTTTAAAGGGTTTGTGTCTGTGTGCCACTTCCACATTGAGGCCAATGTGTTGCATGTATTGATCGCTTGTTTGACATACATGTCTTGCATGGTTCTCTTTGTGCTCTTTCTGGCCTTTGAGCTATGGACAGCTGATGGCCACTCACAATTAATTAGGTAAGCAGCATGAGAAACCGGTATATAGATTGAAGAGGTTGTACCTCCCTCCCTGGAGCTACCTGATTTGACCTGATTTAAAAGATCTTGCCAGCAAGAAGTCAGCTAATTTTTTTTCTAAATCCTGTAGCTGTAGGAAGATGACTGGCTATAAAAACTTGTGTATAAGGAATTTTGTGCATTATATTTTCTATAACAATCACTGTCATTTTCAGGTTCTGTATCAATTCAGAATGTCAGAACGTGGGTCTACCTTTTAAATAGGAGTCTACAATGAAAGTTAAGCCATTCTCACTGACGTAATGTGATTCAGCATGGAAAGTGTTGTGCACATCTATGCTGCTATATAAAATTCAAATTTAGGTCATGCTTTGATTAGATATTTAAATTAAGGTGGGTTTTTTTTTCAAAAATGCTAAATTTTTAGTTGAAAAATCGAAACAACTGCATATTCAGATGATCTCAGATGAATTGCTTATTTTTCTGGCAGGCCTTTGGATCAAGCCCTAATTGATGTTCTGTTTGTGTAATATGGCTACATATTTATGTCTATACTGGTAGAATGATGAAATTGCCATTAAAGTGATACAGAAATGGTCTGTTGTTAACCATTTGCAAATATAGAGTACCTACTTTTAAATCAGGCTTGGGATGGCTTGCTGAACTGAGCTTCAGTTAGAATCACTAGTACTCTATGGATTCATAGATGTATCTCCCAGCTTTCCTTCTGGAACACCATGCATCTTATTGTATGTGTTTTAAATAAAACTTGTTACAAAACAAGACTTCAGATTCAGTTTTATTTGAACATTAAAGAACCCCTAGCATATTTTGTAAGGATTGGATGTTTACCCTCATATCTTGACTATAATTTCCCCTCCTATTATGATTTTCCTTGGTTGCTACCTTGCATCCCAGAGGTGTAGCATGCATATAGTAAAAGAGAATATTGGGATCTTGCCAGATAAAAAGCACCAATTAAGTGTATGAGCAAAATGTCAATAAATCACTTGGCGATTAAGCTACTTGAGTGTGAAATTCATGTAGCAAATTAACTGCTGTGTAAACTAATGATACAACATAACTAGAGAGAAGAATGCGTAACTTGACATTTCTTTAGTGGTGTGTACATAACGTGTCCGTAGTTGACATTAAAATTATACTTGATGATCACCCTCTGAATTAAGTCTTGAAGCACTATACACCATTTTAAAGTAGGAATTTGTTTAAAATTCAACGAGAGCTAATGTAGCTGCCAGCATTTTAGTGCATTTAGATGCATGCGGTTAGCGCTACAAATGATAGGGACCACAGAAATTAACAACTAATGGAACTAGACAAGCTTTTCAGGATATGGGTGGTTCAATGTGTGAAAGTGCTATAATGTCCTTGGGCTGCTTGTCATTTTCATGCGAGTAATGGCCATGTTGTTATGATGCGAAAGAAAGAGTAACCCTTTTATGGGGGGTTTCTAGAACATTTGGAAAAGGCAGCAGCGGGACTGCGATTACCCAGCAGCAATCTGTTGGTCCAGAAGGGACACATGGGCATCATGGTAAATCTGGCATTTTTGTTTTCTCTCTCTTAAAAAAAAAATTCATAACTGAATTGCCCGTATAATAATTAAAAAATTTTTGTTGGCTAATAATGCTATGAAATGGGAATTGTAGATTTAGTATTGGTAGGAAATTATTAAGACCAAAGGTCCATCTAATCCAGTCTCTTGTCTTTCAGTTGTGGTCAATGCCAGGTGCTCCAGAAGCAATGAACAGAACAGGAAATCACCAAGTGATCGATCCCCTGTAGTCAGGGCCCCTGTTGATCGGGAACATGGAGGGACACCAGTCATGTCACAGCCCCCCCATGTGATTCTTCCCTTTATCACCCCAGCCCAGGGGATGGCCAGGACAACCTCCCCACTCTACCTCAGGCCCCAGCCATGTTCTGCCTCTTGCTTATCTGCCTCATCTCCACCTCTGCCCTGTCTCTTCCCCCTTGTCACAAGTGAGTGTGATGGCAATCCAGTGATGAGCCAGGGAAGCAGAGCAAGCTAGGGCCAAGCTGGTCTGCTTTCCATTGCCGGTGAGTGCAGGTGTGGGAGTGACTTTTGTTGCTTGTGCCATCCCCCTGATGCCCCTGGGCCACCCAGAGGCTCTGGCCCCACCAGCTGCTTGTCCCTTGCCCTCCCACACACAGCATTTGGGAGGCTTGAGCCCCTCTGCCCCACATATCGTCCTTGTAGTCCATTCCCAGTTTCTGACACGCCATCCTTGCCCATCCTGGCTAATAACCATTGGTGGATCTGTCCTCCATGACCTTAACCAGTTCTTTTTTTTTTATGGGTGCTTTTATACCGAAAAGAGCTTGTCGACATTCCAAATCTGCATCTTTCTTGCTCAGGTTGTTACTTTATAATCTCAAGGTGTGGCTTTATGACCTGAGATGCTGACGTATTATCGTGCATTACCATCCTCCGTAGTTTGCGGTTGTCGTTATAGTTCGGGTTCCGGCAAGAGTTCGTGTTCTGGTTATCAGTTCCCCAAAAAGACCGAGTTGTTGAGGGGGAAGGGAGACCCGGGCCCGCCCTCACTCCAGGTCTCAGCCCAGGACCCCTAAGAACAGGTTCAACCAATACCTGTTCGACTGGTGGTGGGGGGTTTGTTCCCAAACTCACCAGTCCGCGGGCACTATCTTGCCCTGTCTTGGGCTGTTTCCTTCCCTCTCCGTGACCTCCTAGCTTCCTCCAGCGTCCCTCACTCTGGTTCCGGCTTTGGCTCCAGCTTCGGCTCCGTCTGGCCTCCTCTCTCCCTTGCTGGGGTTTCTTCTCCTTTTAAAGCTGGCGCCCGGTCTTCTGGACGCCGGCGCATGCACTCTCTGCCCCCGCCTGGAGTGAACAGGCTGGAACGCACTGCTCATGCGCCTCCAGGGGCTGCTGAGCAAGCCCGGCATAGCCGCTTATCCCCTGCCGTGCAGGGGCTCAGTCTGACTTGAGTGCGGGGAGTGGGACTCTAGCCTTCAGGTCCCGCTTCCCCGTCACACGACATCATCCAAATTGCTACTTAAGCAGTATTCTACAGTTTGTGAGCCGGATTGGCTGGTTCGTTTGCAGCTTATAAACATGATTTTCTGACTGTTTCATTACAATAATTTACTATATGATTGCTGCAAGTTTGACTGGCAGTTGTGTGTGTCTGACATTCTGTAACAATGCTACATGGTTTTAAGATCTTGTGATCAATCTGTATGTCTTGAATATTTCAGTTCCCATGGAGTGTATGTGGTACAAATTGAGACGGGCCTATCTATGAACGATCTTCAACTCTGAAATGTTTCCAAACCCATTTTTATCTATTTTCCATCATCTGGTTCACCGTAAATCAGTTAAACTGCTTTGAGTATGTACTTCTCATCTGTTCACGTCCAAAAGCTGCATGTGTGTAAAGTGGCAATGCAACCATAGTTATATATTGCACCAGAATGATGTTTTTAACTTTAAAGGTACACAAGAAAAGTCCTTTTAATAATGCCCAAATGCAGACTGAATATCTATTTTCAAGACACAATGGTGGTGGTTTGGGTCTTGTCTAGATCAGCATTTAAAAGTGAGACCATTGCTCTTCGGCTAAGTCTCCAGTTGATATTATCTTGTCACTTGATACATACAAGTCACCAAAAGTTTATCAGGAAAATTATAAATATCTGGAAGATAGATAGATGCCTATAAATAAAGTCAGATCAGCTCCTCGCTTTCTTCTGCCCCTTCTACTGGAGGCAAATGATCCTAAGGATACTTCCAAAGAGGCATGAGACTAGGGAAGTAGTTTTTTATGGTCTTTCATGGGTAATTAGATTCTTAATGAAAATGCCTCCCATTAGGAGCTCCTCCAAAGTCTCCACACTTGAGTGAGCTCAGTTTGATCATTTAACAGTACATACGCCTGTATACAAAGTCTTTTCTGATGAACCATCAGTTGGCGCTTCAAGGAAGCCACACCAGTGAGGTTGCTGTGAGATTAAGGAAATGTTCTCTTTTATTTGAAAAGTCACCTACCTACTCTGTAGGAGCCTTTTCTCTCTCCAGCTCCTGCTAGGTTCTAGGTTCCTGTTGTTGTTAAGTTTTCCCACAACAGGAGGTTCATGCACCTGGATGTTATTGCCTTTCTGGGGTAGATACAGACTCTGCAACTTCCATGTGGTTAATTGTCCAGCTTTTGAGAGGTGAATATGTGTTAAATGTGAATGAGGTCTTCCTAACCATTGAGTACCCAATAATGGAGTTGAAAAGAATGAAACTGGCTGCAGCACCTTTCCTCCTCTCAGAAATCAACAGTAAGAAAGACTTTAAATTTAGGCAATGGTTTGAGACCATATCCTGAAAGTGTCTGCTGTGCCTTAAACTGGAGTCAGCCTGTATGTGGAACATGAGGAGAAAACACAGGTTCCCTTTGTTAGAAAGTGTGAAATTAAATAAATGAATTTAATAAATCTGTGGAGAGGGCAGAAAGGAAGGGGAGTTCTCCTAAAATAAATACATGTTTTAAATGCCATCCGAGCTTTGATCTGAAATCTCCTTGTGATGTTGAGTATGGCATAGTGGAAATGTTCTCCTGTGGTGGGTAGTTGATTTGCTGAGACTTCACCATCAATGGCTGAAGTGTTCAGTTCCAGTCAAACCCTCTTTTTACCAGATTGCTGTTTCTGCCAAAACTACATTTTTTGCCATAGTGAAGGACTCTTTACATAGGAACTTGGCTGAGGTGAAGGTCTGAGAACCACTGATTCTGACCTCTCATATCTTGCAGAGATTCAGCCAAGTCTAATGTCAGCTGATATGTGATTAGATAATTAGCCTAAATCAGTGTCTCTTAAACTTCACTGGGCTACCATATACTTCTAACAAAATTTATTTCAGCACCTCCGTGACTTATGCCACATGCATGATACTCCAAAAATCACTTCTGCCCCTTGCTGACGATAATGTACAGGCCCTCCAAGATACATTCCAAAAAACTTGGACTTATAGTGAAACAACTTAAACCAGGGTTTTTCCTTTGTGCAAATTGGGGAGGGAGGGTTGTGCAGGTTTGTGTGGGAGGACTTGTAACGCATCAGTTCAGCATCAACAACTTTAGTGCGGAACAGACATACGCTGGGGCAACTTATAGCGGGGATGCCCAGTAGTAAAGTTATAGTTGTATGTCCATTACTTTCAACTATGCACTAAACAAATAATTTTTGTTTCAATATGGAAATGTAAAAATTACAGCTGATTGACTAGAGTCGTGATGAAGATTGCCCCTTTAAACACAAGCAAGGATGAAATTGACCATTCACCAATATGAGATGACCACTTGTGAGAGGTTAACCTGGATTATTAAATGTAGCAACTATTAAAAATCCTCTCTGTTTAAACTGTCAGAATTTACCATTGTCAGAGATGAATTGAGTGTATATTTCTAAATAAATATACTCATGGGTTTTTGAACCCTGTCAAGTTAAACCTGTGATAGAAATAAACCGCACACTGAGCATTTGTATGCTGAAAGAGCAAAAATTTAATTACATTAAGCTTTGAACAATCACCGGTTTTAATCTGACATAAATGCTCTTGGGATGTGATGGAGGGGGCACATGACCTCCCCTGACCTTTAACCTTCCAATGCTGTGGTGTCGTCATAGTCACATGCAAAAAACCTTATCTCTTTGGTCTCCTATTAAATTTTATTTATTGTTTTAGAAATGGAACTCCTTTACTCCAAAAGAAAGTACTACTCCTTGCACCAGTAGTTAAAATTAGTATTGATCCACCCTTCAAGGTCTGGACCGCAGAATTGCAACACAGTTGTGTTGCATTTTGTAGGCATAAATAGAATAGAGGATGCAGTGACAGCTACTGTATTTCTTGCTGCTTTGGTAAATTCAAGTTTAAAGAAAAGTAGAGCAAGGAAAGATTTCTTAATCATTTATTTATAGCTCTGTTAAAGGCCCTTTGCCATAGAGCCTAGGTTTTAACACACTTTTTCAGTGGGCAGGTGGCATACTCTGCAGTCACCTTCACTACTAAAAGGGCAATCCAGGCGTCAGCAATGATTCAGGCAATGCCTGACTAAATAAATACACCTGCTATCATGCTCTGAAAACTGCCAAACCTGTCTCATAGAGTAAGACTCGAGGTCTGATAACAAGAATACTTATTTTTTAAAGGTGACAAGGTGCTGCTTCTCATAATCGTTTATTAAATCTTTAACTGAAATTCTAGTGGCTGCTTTTCTAGTAGCTACCCTGAAGTCGTCTTAGGTCCAGCTCTTGACTGTTCTGTGTGAGCAACATTTATGTATCCAGATTTTCCATGTGTTTCTGTGCGGATCACTCTGGCTCCATAAGGCTGTGTCCCTTTGTTTCTGCAAAGTTCCAGGATATATAATTCTATATCATATTATTAGAGATCTTCCTGAGAAAATGTTTGGTTTGGGCAGCAAATGGGAAAATAGCATGTGATTGTCTGGGGGCTTCTTTCATTTACTCAAGTACTTGTAACTCAACCACAGCCAGAGATACCCATGGCAATTCCAGTTCAGTGGTGAGGAGATATAAACCAGAAGCTCGTCATAAATAGTGGTTTACTGCTGCTAGTTAAATCTCAACCCTTAATTCTCTAAATAGTGGCATGAAGGTATATAACACAACATACACTGAGATAGTCACAAAGATAATACTGTTTCTAAAGCAAGCCTGATATATAGTTCCTGCTATGATGGGCTAGTCACATACCGGTCCTATAGTTAACAATGATGCAGGCTAGTATCCTCTCCACTCTAGTCTGTGCTGTTCTATTAACGTCTTTGCTTCCTGTTGCTAGAGGTATTGATGCTTCAAATTATGCTGTTACAAGACTAGGATTTCCTAGTGCTCAAAGGTAGGCAATAAAACTGTGGAGTTGGCTGCAGATACTATCAAATGTTGAAGGGCACAGAACTGTGAACAGTGCCTGCAGCTTCTTTCTTAGGCAAAGGTTAATAATGGTGTTAATCAGTCTAGGAACTGTCTTTATCTCAGAAATATCAAACCTGTTCTACTAAAGTATTGTTTTGCACTTGTGTCTGTGTCCACGGAGATGTCTGTCTGGTCCAGCAAGCCAACGGTTTAGCAGTACTTAAAGCCAGCTTTCAGAGTGGTTTGAAGAGTCCTCCCACAACACTTTGCTTTAGTAAATGGCATTAAGGAAGCTGGTACTCAGATTGTATTCTCTCTTGCAAGGATGATGCAGGTATGGTTACTGACACTTTTATTTTTCTTTTCCTTTGCTGAATGTGAACCTGTAGCTTGAGGCATCAGAGTTGCACAGACAAATGTAAACAGCATATCAAGGTGTTCAGCTTCTTAGCCCAGAGAATACACTACTAGTCAAAATAATGTGGCTCCTTTTCAGAACAGTCTGCTTATCATTTAACAAATTATTGGAAAAATTTTTACCTTTTGATGCAAAATGGTGTAGTCAGTTACTTTTTGTCGAGGTATAATCAAGGACCAGACTCCAGTAGGGATGTAACATGTTAACCAGTTACCTAGCAAGCATCATCCCTTATTGGATGATGTTTACAAGTAGCCAGTTAACCTCCTCCTGGCCAGAACAGCCCTCCACTCATGACACTCTGGGCCCACTGCCTAGGTTCCCTCTAAGGTGCATGCCTGTGCACACATGCGCCAAGAATTTGAATCCCGCCCACTTCCTCAGCAGAGCCATGCAGCAGCACTCGCCTTTCTTAACCATGGAAGTTAAACTGCCAGTGGTGGGCTTGGTGGGAGATAGGGGGCCAGGGCTATATGGTGGCTCCCCAGCTGTTCTGGGGTGGGACCAGGTGGCCGGTGGCTGCCTTGTGTGTCAGGACTGGAGCCAGCACCTGGGACAGACGTCTGCTATGCGGCCCCGCCCCAAAAGCAACTGGGCAGTCATCATGCAGCCCTGGCCCCAGCTTCAGCCTTTCCCCAGGGCTAAAGCTGAGGCCAGGGCGGTCCACATGGCAGC